>NC_142260.1:6221617-6525294 GCF_052056855.1 Sturnus vulgaris
TCTTTTTGATGTTGCCTTCATTCCTTTGCCCTTCTTAAAGGATCCAGCTTCCTATATCCAAGTAGAAGTCCCTGGAATCCATTGCTGTCAGGTAAGGGTTCAACCACAGTCGTTTCTCTCTTTGGGGGCAGTAGTAGAAAGGTCTGATTTTGGTGCTCTTGCTGCTGGTAAAGAGAAATCAATGAAACATGGAATTCTTCAGGAGCACAGCTTTCCCAAAAGGAAACGCTTCACAAACCCATAATCTGTTGACTTGAGCTAAACTTGGTGGTAAGTAAAGAGGATTTATAGAAGAAAATTCCTCCCTGTGAGGTGGGGAGGCCCTGGCACAGGATGCCCAGAGAAGCTGTGGCTGCCCCATTCCTGGCAGTGTTCCAGGTTGGAGGGGGCTCTGAGCAACCTGGGCTTGTTGAAGGTGTCCCTGCCCATGGCAGGGGCATGGAACAAGATGATCCTGAAGATTCCTTCCAACCCAAACCATTCTATGGTTCTGTTAAAAATGTTGGGCTCAGAATGACTCCAAACTCCACATTCCTTGAGAAACCTCGACAAGGTGGATGGAATAATGTGAGTTAAGTATATTCATTGTGATTAATAGAATAATCTTCCCAAAACGTTTTATACTGCACCAATATATACAAAATAACTTATTTCAAGAAGTGATTAAATGCTGCATGACCCCAGTCCCTGTGCCAAAGGGGCTTTGATTTCTTGAAATGTTTGAGAGCAAACACTCTCTTATTTTAAAAGTGGTGTTACTGTGAGGAGTACTGGATATTTAGATTGTCAAGGAAAAATAATGCAGGTGAGCACCTTGTCTCCCAGTTTTCTTGCAGATGACACTTCAGCAAGGATTCTGTGTGCAGGTAGGCTGCTCCATATAGTCCTACCTTCCTTTTTATCTGGGAAAACCAGTAAATGTGCAGCAGAAAAAGGCCAGCTGTGGTTGGAAAACTTCTGCATAAAAAAGGGAATGTTTTATTTCCATGAATACAGATAGGATTTTTTCCCAGTGTCTTTTAATGGAAATAGTTATTGTTAATATACAGATTTATTTTACTTTGCTTTATTGATGTTTTTTTGATGTATTTTGCTGTATTGATGTTTTGTGATTTGCAACAACTCCAAATTTCATTGAACACTGTAGGCTGGACTTTAAAAAAATTATTTAAAATAACCGTCCTTATTTTTTCCTCAAAGTCTATGGAATTTGGGCATTGATCATCTCAGCTTTGGAATTTAATTGAGCCAACGGTCTTGATGCTGCTCTGGCTTTTGCAAGGTGTCTGCATGAGCCATGCAGAATTCCAGGGAGGATGGCTGTAGAACATACAAGCTCAAATTTATTCCTGTAAAATGTTTGTCAAGAACAGTTTAGACGAGGAAAGCTTACATAAAGAGTTCCTGTGGTATGCCTACAGCAAGCCCACTTTTCCATGGACATGTGTCCAGACATCTGGGAATGTGCATATCCATTTTTCATGGTGCAGTGAGTGACAGAAGCCATTTTAGAGTAATTAAATTCTCAAAACTTGAAAGACAATCTTTCCAATTCTTTAGAAAAGAACAGGAAATTGGAGATTTTTCAGCATGCTGAGTATTATCAAAAGCATAAAGGGAATGTTAAATATACTTGGTATTGTTTTAGAGGTATTTGCTCTTCTGACACTTCAAATCCACTTTATCACTTTGTGGATCTGAGTTCCAGAAGTGAGTGGAACTGAGTGTTTGATTCTGGATCAAAGGAATTATTTCCAGAATTTAAATGCATGTTGGAGCATCAAAAGCCCCACTCAGAATTCTCTTAAAACCCAAATAAACTTTTAAAATCAACAGGGATGGATTAGCCAGTATGTCTTCCATCATGAGTGTAAGACATGATTCAGATTCCTTGTTTTCCCTGATGCTTGTACAGTACATTTTAGAGGAATAAATCATATGGGATAACTGCTGTGTATTATAATTTGCTTCTCTATTGTTTGGAGATCAGTCACTTAAACCAGGGAGAGACATTCAGTTAGAAAAAAATGAATTATTATCTCTTGTCAGTGTTATGCCTGAAAGGAAGAAATAATTTCTCAGTGTGTAGTTCCACGTTGCTATAGGAAATTGTCAGGATGTAGATTCCTTTGGACTGGTGCTCATGAGGAGTGACAGTGCCTGGAAACTCCAGTATTGATAGGGCTGACAGCTTTTAATTTGCCTCTGCAGCCCTGCACCACTCCGAGCTGTTTAGATATTTCAAAGAGCACCTTTCTTGATTTTGGAGAAGATGAGGGCAGTCTGGAGAAGGGTTTGGTGAAGTCAGTGTTTTAATGAAAATATTTCAGTTTGCCAATCCTCTGAATTCCCGTGCAGTGTCCTCTGCTCTTTGCCCAAGGTGGGAAGGTGTTCTCCATCCTGGAGACCTGGCAGTCAATCCCCAATCTCCTGCCACTGTGTGCTCATAGTTCCCCTTAGAACTTCTTCCTCCAGTCTTCCCCAATGTATTTTCAATGCATTTAATGTTATTTCAGCCAAAGTGGTGCTGTGCTGGAACGGGAATGTTTGAAGCCTTGCCCCCGAGCCCCAGCTAAGGTGAAGGAAGTTTTCAATGCTGTTTGATTAGGTTTTATATTTCTTGGTTTAAAGTTATAATGCAGTGGCCTTGGAGATTTTTTAAAATTTTAATTCAAACTGTGGCATAATGAGGAATTACAGGTTGTCAGAATCAAATTGTGCTGCTTTTCCTACCATGGTTACAGGCTTTGTAAAGGAATGTATAGGTGTACCTGCTCTGGTTTTATTAGAAGCTGGAAATTATCTTGAGGACTGCTTAGCTCTGCTTAGTTTTATGACATTTTTCTGTTCTTGTCAGAAGCTGCCACGACAATTACTTAACAAGAAATTAAAATCTCAGGGGTTCCTAATTCTGCTCCATCTTTAACTGATAAATTGTTCATAAACACACAGTATGTGGCATCGCCTTTCATCTATTAAAAAAAGACATTGAGAGCTGATCAAATTCTTAAAAGGATGAATGTGCAGAGGAATTCATACAAAATATTGAAAATGAAAAACGCAAAACAGGTCAGAAAACCAATCTGCAAAACTACTTGCCCTGCTTCCACTAATTTATATTTGCTTGCCAGCTTTGAGCTGCTCCTAGGCTTGACTTAGCTGGTGAGCCCAGCGAGCTCTTAGATCAGCCCTCCCTGTGCCAGGACATCCCTGACTGATGGAATGTGAGACCCTCCTGGGCGACTCTGCTTTAATTAGCACAGCTCGGGGCCAGCCCCCAGAGCAAGGAGCACAGCACTTGCCTGAAGGGAATTTTGTCCCCTTCTTTCCCGTGCTCATGTGCCAGGAATTGTAAGAAAAGGAAGGAGAGGGATGAGCCTGGCAGAAGCCAAGTTTCATAACGAAGCATTTGGACCCCACTGAGGCTGGGTGCTCACAAATCCTGCTCAATTATTGAAATCAAGTGACAACTTCCCAGTAAGGGCTCCCAGGCTGTGAAGAGCCTCCTGCATCTTCAGGAGCTTTTCCCTGGGAGGGAAGGAGGGAGGTTACACCAGGACACATCTTTTGATATCCTGTGACATTATGCAATGCACCCATCACGTTGCATCATCACTGAAATGCTGTTCAGATCATGTATTTGCCTTGCATTAAAGCTTAATGACAAAAAATTTGAAATTGTACCACGAGAACAAACTGATTCCTACCAGCCTTCCTTCTGTACTGGTTCAGAAAGCTTGGATAAATAGAGCTGGAAACATTTCATCTTGGCTTTTTTTAACCTTTTTAACCTCAGTGTTTATTTTTCAGAATTTAGGTGGAGAAATATGATTTCCTAAAGAACTGGAGTAGTACAACAGCCAGTTGAATCTTATTTTTCTTTTTTACTCTCTTCCTACAGAGTTTTTGTGTGGGTGTTTGCATCCTGTTTAGCCTTCCATCTTTCATTTCAATTTTCCCCGGGAGACTTTTTGCATGTTCCAGTGCCCCTCATTGCTTAAACTTTAAATCAGCAACATTTCGATGCCATGGAAAGACGTAATAGGATTACCAAATTAAAGAAAAAAATAAAATTTGCAGTCTTTTTTCATGGTAATCCTTTTATGTTTGAATGGAGACAATGTTCAGGAGAGCTCCCAAGTTCCCAGGTGATCACAGCAAGTCACAGGGTGATACAAATTCTGTTTCTGTGGGGTTTTTTTACCACTGCTGTGGTGGCTTTTACTCCACTCTGTGTTTCTCTCCATGTTTGCTTCTGTGTAATGCCTGTGGGGAATTTCAGCAGTGACTTGCACAGTGAAACAGCATCAGTGAATAATTTAAAATAGGTATAGTCACTTTAGTGTGATTTAATAATTAAAAAACCCTTTTAAAGACAAAGCTCCACGGAGAGCTGGGGTAAAGAACTGAGAACCTTTATTGGAGAACTGGTGGCTGTGGCCAGGAGCCCTGAATTTTATGGATTACCATGAGATTGTTGCCTCTGACAGCTCCAGGAAGATCCTCTCAAATGTCTTGAAAGTCTCTGGTGGCTTATTTACTTTCATATCACTCAATAAATTCAGACATAAATTATCATTTCACCTTCAGACTGTTAAAACAATACCTCTTTCTTCTCTCCATTGCTCTCTTCGAGATAATTGTTTAATGATGTAAATTAGTAACTTCAATCTGTAATTTTAAATAAGGAAATGTTATTAAATGTTGTTATTTCTATATAAGATGTGAAATTTTCACTCTTGCTGTGGACATGCACACATATATAGAGTTAGAAAAGCCTCTGGCTAGCATTTTATTTTCCACATCCATAGGTATAAATCCCTGAGAAGACCAGTGTAAATTGGGATGTTAGCTTTGGATTACAAACAGCTTCATTTAGGGAACCACGCAGAGAAAGGTATTGCCTGAGGAGGCAAAAATATTTTATTTCCCTGGGAAAACAAAGTGGTTGCTATGGGACAGAAAACGATCTAATGATGGCTTTCACAGAGACATGCAACTGGACAGAATTAGAATATTCAAACCACAGTGGGCAAACATGTTGGTTTTTCCAGGATCTATTTGTGGAAGATTTTTCTTAGTGTAGATCTGGATATTTTCAAGGAAAATGAAGAAGTGGGTATTTTTCCATAGGGTGCAATTTAATTCTTTTTTTTTCTTTCTTTCTTTCCAGTCCTCCTACAATATTCTGCAAATGAAACATATTTATTTAGTCAAACTGCTTTTAAATACATATGGAGAGAATCCCAGTCCTCTTGAGTGCTGAATGATGATGTTTTGAGGGGTCACCAAATACAAAAAATGTGAGGAGTTTTGCCTGTGTAGCAATATAATGATAAATCTAAGCAATGAATAAAACTAATGAATTTAACTACAATTAAGCACCATGTGATTAGGGGCATAGAAATGCCAGATCTGTACCAATAGTTAGTGCCTGATGCTGTAAAAAGGTACCTTTTAGAATGTTTGGGGAATTTAAAATTGGTTTTAGGCCTGTGCTCCAGTTAAGTTTATCTTTCAGAATTCAATTAAATGGACTTAGAAAACTCCTTCAGTGGTGAATCCAGAAATCACACATGAGCCATGTTCCCTTTTGCTCCTTGGTCTGGGAATTCACACAACAGTACTTTCTGGATTTTGCTCTAGCACTAAAGTGCTTTTGTTACTTACATGAATTACTTAGCACTTGTACTCTTCTAAATATTTGAATGTCCTTCCCATCTTATTAAGGACACTAATTTTTAATGCCTGTAGATTAGTAATGAGTAAGTGCCTTCCTAAAAAAATTTGCTCTGTTCTTGAAGGAAAGAAAACCTAAAGTCGTTTTATAATACTTGTTCTCATTCCTTTCATCACTTTATTCCCCATACTAGCTTGAGAACCTTGGAGGTCTTTATTATCCCAAGAAATTTCTGCTGTGGTCATGCTTGAAAGTCCCACTAGCTGTGTGTGCCTTGCATGACTGCATGCAAAAATTGCTGCTTTAGATCATCCTGCTTGTGGCATGAATAGCTGAGGATGTCATCTTGCAGTGTGATCAGCCTGCTGGGATCCTCCCTATTTCCCTGGGAGCTCCTGGCATGTAGTGTCAAGCTAGGTAAGTCCTCCTTGTGCTAGTTAAGAGCTTTTCCTCAATGTGCTGTGTTTTGGAAAGCTCCTGAAGCCCCCAGACCTGGGACAGGGACCATTTGCTGTTGGGCACAGTGGTGATTTCTGTCCCTGATGTGTGCCTGTGCCTGTTTGCTCAGAAATACCCATCTGTGATTATCACCATCAGTATTCAATTGCTGCCTTGTTTTGATTTCCTATCTCCTTTTCCATTTATTTTCATGTTGCTTAAAACTGTTCCCTCAATTTTGTCTCATAAGTAAGCCTTAGATTCCTGTTTAACTCCTTCAGCCCTCCCTCACAGTGTCTTTCCTTCGTTTCTAGAGCAATGGTGCCATTTTCTACCAGCCAGTTTCCTGAACTTTCTGCCCTTACACTGCCTTTGTTAAATGCTTATGGGGTCTACTGTTCATCACTGCTAATACAGTCCCTAGACCTTGGGGCTTCTTTTCTCCTCTGCTTTTCTCCTTTTGCTTTTCTGCTTGTCTCTGTCTGCATGTCCGTTCTTTGCAGAGCTCCCTGTTAGTGAAGATGTGTTTCTCACCTGGCACTAGTGCTGTGTTGGGAGGTTTGTTCTGTCCTTGACTTTAGCGTCTCCTGCTCCGGGTACGTACTGAAAATGCAGAATACTGAGAGATATCAAGGCATAAAAGCCAAGAAAATTACTGTAGTTAGGAGACAGCTGCTTCCCCCTCTTCTTTTTCCTGTAATGGACAGTGGCAGAAGAGATAAGAAAGATCAATTGGAATTACAAAGGTTTTCCCAGCCGTAATAGTGCATAGCAACAAAATCCCTGACAGTTCACCCTTTGAGGAACACAGATGAAGGTTAAAATCGGTCAGGGAGGATCAGTTAGTGAGATTTGAAACCCAAATCCACACTGAGGCAGAGTAAGGTGTTGGTAAAAGGAGAGAATCTGTGGTTTGTTTCTGATGTTATTTACACTCAGCAATACATATTTGCAGATAAGGCTGTCCACTCCTGGCAGTTAATGATCAGAAAATCTCCTGTAGTCTCTTCTAGCTATCCTACAAAGGTCCATTTCTCTGGTTCTGGAGCAGTCCTGGCTTGCATCATTCATAAGCTTCTTTATTTCCTGACTGAAATTCCAGTCCCTTTAGAGTTCAGATCAAAATAAAAAAAAAAAAATCACCTTTAACTGAGCCTAGGATTTTAACAGCTATGTCTTTCCTTTTTTTAAATTCATTTTTCCCCTTTTTTTTATTCATTACTTAACAACCCATAGAATAAGAGGTGTTTCTATCCCAGTGTCACAACTCTGTGACTCTTACTGGATCCTCAGAGCCTTTCCTTTTCATAGTCTCTCCTACATAAATGTAAATCACAGCTTACTCCTGCATCTTCACTATTGCCTGCATTGCTTTTGGCTGCTGAATGGTTTGATTAATCCTTAAGCTGGTGCCTGGTGTTCAGACCCTGAGCCAGATTTCAGGGCTTGCACTTCCCTCCGTGGTGCAGCACCGTGACACTGTGTGCCACTGAGTCACGGAGCCCTGGCACTCCAGAGCATCTGACAGCACTAACCCATCTTCATTTGCTCCTCTGGAAACTCCTCCAGATTGTATCTCCCAGATTTGCTGGGAACCACTGGAGTTCTGGTGTGTTTTCTTCCTGTCTTTTAGTCCTTCCACCTCCACTTACACCTTATTTCTTGATCTCAGATGTGTCCTGTGAGCCCCATTTATTTCTTCTCCTTTTCTGCTAATAATTCCTTTGATGTTCCTTCCCAACATGAAGTGAAGCGTGGTCCTAGCCAGGGGGACCTAGGGTGAGTCATCTCTAAATTTCTTGCCAAATTCTTGGCCAGGAAAGATATGTTAAAACCCTATGGAAAATTTACTTGCGGAGATTCTATAGATATTTTCCTTAGCTTTTAAATTTCCATATATTCTGTTTTACCACCCTCCACCAGTCATCACCCAGCTGAGGGAATGACTTTAGGCTTTCCTTGACCCCCATGGGGAACTTGACACAGGGGATGAGAATAATCTCTGACTGTGTTTCTGTCCCCTTTTGAAACAGGGGTGTCCTGGGGACTGTGGTCACCTCTCTGTTGTTTATAGCAGTGGTTCCTCAGAAGCCAGAGCTGCTGGGAATTCCTGGGATTGTTCCCAGTGAAACTCTTTGGTGTCCACTGAAGCTGAGGGCTGGAGATTTCCTTTGGTTTAAGTCTCCAGCAAACAAAAAATATTGCAAGTGATTTGGATTCACTTCTCAGCTGAAGCTTCCTAATGTAATATCTGAAATGCATATTTGATGTCACCCTGTTTTGTTTTCTGTCCTATCCACTTTTTTCTCTGGATACACAGTGTATTCTTCATGCACATATTTTTGTTTATAAAGATGTGTTGTTTATTCCTGAAACGTTTCATGTCAGAATTGTGTCCTTGAATTTGTGAGTGCAATGATCATCTTAATTTAGATCTGCTTCTGTAGATGGCTTCAGACTGGATCCTAGGTGGCAAATGCCAAATGGTCCTTCCTCCAGTGAAAGTGCTGATGGACACATGGAATAATCATACACGTGTCACCAGTGTACAGGTGACACCAAAGTGAGAACGATTCCTCTCCTAAACACAAATCCTTCAGCTACTCAGAAACATCAAGAATCTGCATCTGAGATGCTGTGAATTAGTAGAGAGCAACATAATGCAGTTCCCATATTCATACAATTCCTCTCCTTTCTCTGATCCCATTCTTTTTTAGTATGCATTAGCACTATTTGCATCACTTCTTCTTGTCCGGAAGAAAACAGAGTTATTTTGAAACTTGAACACGGAAGTCAAATTTCATTGTAGTAGTCATGATGTCCGGGGGTGGCACTGCCAAATAATATCCAGAACTCTTCTCTTTTCATAGTAATGTCTTGGATGTCAGCCATGCATTTTTCCACTGAATTAATGAACATCAGATCTATGCCAGGAACGTAAGAATAGATGGCACTGCTTCTGAAATAGTTTGTACATAAAATTACTTTTCCATGATGGGTTTTAAAGCCTGCACCTTCTTTATTCTTTCTATTGATCTTATTTACCTGCTCTGACTTACTAACCTATTTAACAACAGTCCTTGTTTTATATTCTTGTTACATAAAAGCTAAACCCAGCTGTCAGCACAAAACTTCATCTGCTGGAAGCATTAAGAAACAGGATGGGAAAAGAAGTCTTTCCTCAACATTTTCAAATATTATAAAACACACGTGATGATTTCTTGAAGCAGAAGTAGGGATAGTATTGTGACATCACTTAAATCATTAATCCACCTCAAAACCCCTTCAGTGAGCAAGATTCCTTTCTCAATGGGATTCAGCACTGAGAACATTATAAATGCTGCAAACACCTACATATTTGTACAGAGATAACCCCCTGCTTCAGCGGATACAGGCTTTTTATATCCTTTCTTAGTTATACCAGCATGATTCATTAGCAGTTATTTTTGAGATGAAGAAATGTAGGCTACTAATACAATTTAAAATACTGTTATTTTAATGAATAAGTCAGCAATGTTTTAGTTTCTATTTAACACCAAATGTCTAAATGGAGCTAAGGATAGCGAGACAATTATCAGCTTAAATTATTGGGTTTTATCTTTTAAAGATCCTGCTTAATAACATGACTTCGGCTAGAGCTTGCAATCCCCTATTTAGGAGAGAAGATATTTTGGGGGGTGAATGGTTGTGTATCTCCCATCTTTAGCAGAAAAGACAACTGGAAGTTTGCAGTGGGAGACTCTGCTCAGGGAACCCAAGTGTGCCTTTTCTCAGAAGTGTCAGTGTGAATTATTTGATTCTTAGGTCCATTTTGGAATTGAGATGATGAGAATACGAGCAGAGGAAGAATTCTTGAAAATCACTTAGGTAAGATGGGAATAACTGTGCTGAGGATAATGTGGGGTGCCATAATGATGGGTCTCACTAGCTCCACGTTTGAGAAGCAAAATCTACAATCACAGAAATGCTTTTTGCTTTCTTCACTCACAACCATCACCAGGATTCTTACCCTAAGTTCTCTTCTCACTCCTTGCAGATTCCTGGGCTTCAGGGAGGCTGCAGAGTCAATAATTCAGTTCTCTTGGTGCTTAGTTTCTGGCTTACCAATGCTTCTGCCAGGATAAAAATGGGCTCTGCTGTAAAATGAGAAGGAAAGTGGCAATGCAGGTTTTTTATCATTATCAAATATATCATAAAATGTCAGTACCTGTAAGAAGCCAGCCAGCAGAGGGGAAAAGCTCCCAGAGTTTCAGTTCCTTTGCTGACAGCTCAAGCCCAGCTCTGTCTCCTCAGTAAAATGCTGTATTCTTCACTCCAAAAGGATTCCCCTCAAAGTGCAATAAGCTGGTAAAAATTTACAGTAATGTTGTATTTACTGCTTGATTGTTCCCTCCTCTCTTCACAATTAAAGTATGGGTTATTTCTACTATTATGCATTTAAATATTGCAACCTTCCATGAATCTTCCTCTTCTAGGTGCTGTTTTCTTGTGTCCTCTTCTATCCCCATCCATTTGTCTTGGTTGCCAATTTTATGTAACTTTGCCATGACATGGTATCTTCTAGAAATTTTCTTTCCTGGCCTACTCTTACATCCCATTTATTTCCTATTGGATCTGGGTGGCAGGAAGTTTATCCTTAGGGAATTGGTGAGGGAAGTAGTGAAAGCCAATTGTAGCAATGAGAAGAAGGGAAAATGAGATTGAAAAATGGCAGTGAAGGACGCCAGGATTTAAGAGTTGGAGAAGAAGGAGGAGCTGGAGCTAAAAGAAAATATTATTAATTTCTTTCTTTGCTGTTTTCTTACCCTACCTGCCTTGGCTACCTCACACTCATGCATGAACTTTAACACCTGAGCAGTATATATTTTGAAACTTCTACAAAAGTCCAATTTTTTTCCCCCATTGAGAGCAATATACACTTTTCAGTTATGAAAATGGTGTTATTCTAAATAAAACTGACATGATCCACCAACACTTTTGGAAGCACAGATGCTTTGTCCCACTATTTACTAAAGAGGTTCACACTTAGATTGAAGCAGTGAAATCAAATCACTGAATAAAGCCTGGAACAACATAATGATTTAAGGAATTCATGGAGAGCTTCTGGTAGGAGGAAAGTTACACCAAGGGAAAATCAGATTGTTTTCTGTACAACACCAGGACACGGATTCACCATGCAATCCAATATTGGTGCAGTTGTTCTGCTGTGCTTTCGTTTGCCCTTGTTCTCCTCTGCAGCATCAGGCTGCAACCACAAATTCTAATGTTGCATCTGAGGCCCATCAGTGTCGGATTTAGCAGAAGAATCTTTGTTACAGGAGCCACCAGCCATGAAATTCTCTCTCTGAATGACATGGCTTTGTTATTATTTTTTTTTTCCAGCACAAACTATGTGGGTTGGGATATGCACAGCCCCCTGATGTTCAGCGATATTTTTTCCCAACTCAATGTACACATAATGCCAGGAATGAGATTAATGTGTTGTGTACTTCAGTCCTTCTGAGTGGTGCTGCATCAGGACAAGATTTCCCAGTGTGTTATTAGTGGGGAAAATTGCACCGTCCTTTCACCAGCTTGTTTAGAGAGCAGAAGAATTTGTAGTGGGATATAATTATATTTGATTCCTATTTTCTCTCTTGTTGTTGGAAGTAAAAGAATGCAGCTTCAGGGGTTCACACTTGACTGCTTTCAGTTCAAGCTGATAGTCTGAGCTAAATGGATCCTTCTGTCCAAATACTGTACGAGTTGTTAATCTTGTGCTTCAATGGCACTGTTAAGGAGCTGGTTACTCAGAGTTTGCTGCTGTGTAAAGATGAACCACTCTGGAGGAGTTGTACTTGCTGATGAAAACACACCTTGAAATAAGCCCAGTTCATATTTAAAAAAACCAATTACGATGAGTAATTTTGTGTTTTATTGACTGCAAATCACTCATTACCTTTTTCTAAAAGAGTTCACAGGAACTATTTACTTTTTAAAATATTATATTTTTCCCTGTCTTCATGGCCAGCAGAGAAAAATCATTGTTATCAGAGTGCAGAAATGTATGGAGGATAGGCACAAATATTTATTGTAGTTATTTGTATTATTCAGAGTAAGAGTGGATGGTACTTTCAACCCAAACACAAATAATAGAAATGAGAGGCTGTGAGTGCTTATGGAGTATAAAACCTTGAGAAAGCCTTGTCAGAGCTGGCCTTCCCATTCCAGGGAGAATGTTCTCCTGAACCAGAACTAAGAAAATAGACAGCTTTATTTGGATAAGTTGCTTCTTTTATAGCAATGTACCTGTTAGAATGAAAGCCAGCCAGCCATATTTTATTCAGATTGGCTGCTTGCTTCCACATTGCTGATAGATTTCAATCATGTTTTTAAATTCCCCTTCAGCTATTGGAGCTTTCTCTCATAGCTTTTGCTTTACTCTCTCTCTTCAAGCTGCTGCTTGCAAGATGCATTATTGGCCATTGTTTCCTCCCCGATTCCAGCCTTTCACAGAGAACTGGAGGGTTTCGATTCCCCACCTTTTAACCTTCTATTGTTCACTTGTCTCTGTACCCTTGACCCAGATTCCTCACACAAAGCCACCTCTCATCCTTGGGGACAGAGGTTTTATTTCTGTTCTCAGGTAAATTCTGATCTATGTATCTGTATTGCTGCAGGCAGAGTCTCAGATATTTGCAGGTATTGCCATATTGAGACTGGTAATTTTTCTTTTTGAATTTTATTCAGGCTCTTCTGGATCATAATTTCTCCACTGAGTACATTCCAACCTCTCAGAGAGATGTCAGACATTTGCCCTGAAAGTTTGCAAGTTTTGAAGGAAGCCTTAGAAATTTTTAAATGTAATCTAAGCAGAAGATCCTCTGTCTCCCCTTGATGTTGAGCATCTGAAAGTAAAGCCCTGAGGTGAACTGGTCTCCCTTCTCAGGCACATGCAGCTCTTTGAATGCTTTCCTTGCATTGCTGCTGTAATCTTAGTGAGGGCTAGTTTATAATCATGTGAATATGACAAAAAAAAATTAAAAAAAGAAAAAGGGATTGATTTTCACTTCCCATGATTTTGATTTCATTTGTGTGGCAACTGTGGATTCATCAACTTTTAATTTTTTTTAAATTCCTTTGGGATGAGCCATCAAACAGCTTTACCTTTTATGCTTTGTTATTAAAATGAGTGAAGTGTTTTCTGCAGAACTCTGTGGCCAGATCTCTATACCAGGCAAGAAACTGCCTCAGATTAAGGCATCCCCAGAAGTCTGGCTGAGCCCAGAGCCTTTGCAGGTCCTTGTTGTTGGTTTTGCAGGAAGCTCTGGGCAGGTTCTGGGTGCCTTGGCCCGTGTCACAGCGAGCACAGCCTGGGAAGGGCGGTGCTGGGTGACGGAAGGGGTGTCTGGCACATGGCTGTGCAACTCCCACTGCTATTTTTTGCTTTCTTTTCTAATTGATAACTCCTGCCATCTGTTCCCGAGCCATCTCTCTGCTGTCCTTTCCCACACAGTCTCCTGCCCCTGTTCCACCCCTGAGCTCAGGCTGAGTGCCCCCAGGCTGCTGCCAAGGGCTGGTTGATACCAGGGGTAGCTGGGTGCTGAGATGCTGCTGACACAGATAAAACATCGGGTCAGCCCAGGCAGGGCTCTCCCAGCAGCATTTCAGGGGGCTCAGATGCTTCTCTCTCCGTGCTGCTTAAGCTGCAGTTCCTTGAGCAAACTCCACGGATTTTTTTTATTCAGAAAAAAAAAAAAAAAACCACAAAAAACCCCAAACCTTTGCTTTATAAAAGCAGTTCAGTTGTTGCTCTGAGTCCTTCTGAATCTGTCACCCCTGCCTGGGTTCATGACCGTCTTGTGGCTTTCTGGAATGAGTCAGTAATCTAGAAGCACTGTAGCAGCCTAGGTTGGTGGTTTTTTTTTTTCCTCAAGAGCCTTTATGTTCTTTCCAGTCTATATTTGAAGCTCTCCTTTCTTGTCTAACTCTCCATTTGGTGGCTTAGCATACGGGAAGCCTGTTTTATAGTGCAGAGAAATGCATTTCTACATGCTAAGGACTGAATTTTTAACAAGAAACAGCTAGAGGAATTTTTCTGACAGGAGCTCCAAAATGGAAAAAATCAAGAAAGAATAAATCATGGCAATCGTAGCTGTGGTTGACCATTATCTAAGAAGCCTTGGACCTTCAAGGTGTGTTGGAGGGATGATTAAATTAGAACATTGGGCTCTAAGTGCCAAAAAATAGATCCTCAAGAGTGGATAAGTCACTGATTTTCCATAGATTTCTAATGGGGGTTATGGATTTATACACCCATAAAAATTGGTGTTACAAATGCACAAGAAACACTCATCAAAATTAACCTGAGAACCCCTGTTTTGGTTTCTGTTCGAGGTGGCCTTTTCCTCTCAGAGACATCCCCATGTAGAGCTGTCACACGTTTTCCTGAGCACCTAGCAAAGGAGCAGGGAAATGAGGGTTTACCTCACCTGGAAGGTTCCTCATGATTTCTTGATTAAGGATGCTAATGGCTTGTGGGTTATATTATCCTTGGGTATAGGCACAGTCAAATTATTAAGTTTTTGTCCTGAGGTGATAATACCGAGGCTACAGTTGTGAGGCAGAAAATCTTTCAGGAAGGAGTGGAAGCTGCTGGAATATTTTCTTTTTTTAATTTCCCCGCACCGGGGAATTTGGGACTTCTGTTAAAATAAACAAATTCTAATAAGCTATTAGTGAAAATGAGAGAAGCTCAAAAACTGCAGCTGCAAGTGTTCACTGACTTCCTTGATTGTCACATTTTCCCATTGTACAATAGTGGTTATTGCAGGAGGCTCTGCCATGTGGGAAGAAATTATATATCCTGTGTTGGGGGAAAGACAGACAGTTCAATGGAATAAAATGATCACTCATCAGGTTATCTCTCCGATGGTGTAGGTCTGAAAGAGTTCCCACATTTCCACAAAACTTAATAATTTCAAGTGACTTTCATATTTTGGATGTTTTTGTAACACTGATTAGAAACCTCCAGATGATGAAATGTTACAGCTCCGGCAAGAATCTAATAAAAATCCCCCCAGGGACTGATTTTGATTGACTACAGTTGCCTGTCTGTTTTTATTTTACTATATATGAACAGACAGGAATGAGCAGGATTGAGTTAACCCTTCCCTGGCCTAATTCCTGTCCTTGGGGGCCTGGGCTGCCACTGCTTTCCACCACTGACACCCAGAGAAAGGTAAAAGCAGTTTAAGGGTTCCATTAACACTCATAGTTCCTTTGTGTTTTGTAGCTCCAAATATAATTGAGGGATTGGATGAAGGTATTAGAAAATTGAACCCACACAGGGTTATAATTCAAATTAGTGGCACAGCCCTGGTGGAGCAGTTCTTGTTCTGGAAATTATATTGATTCTTCAGTGGATCTAATTAATGCACATATTTATAAATTAATGAATAAAAGTTCAAAGTTATTCTTTAGCAAGCCTTGCATCTATTAGAAGTGAAGAAGAAGGCTTTTTCCTGTCAAATAAAGATTTTTAATGCTGCACATGTGCTATGACCATTTCCTCTGGTAAAAGTTCTACCTGCTAAGGATGGTTGCTTTCAAAAATAAATTGAACCAAAACATTAAATTATATTAGGTAAATGTTATTTTCTTTGTAAATTAAACACTGGGATGTTAACTTCAGTTTAAACTGTTAAATGTATTTATGCTTACTAATTCTTTTCAGTGCTATGTAACTGTGAGATCACTATGCACACAGACATTAAACCCATTTAAGTAATTTATTTTCTGTCTTTCTTGAAGCAGTTTTCTCAGTAAGAAACTCCTTGATTTTCCAAATTAGATGCATTAGTGATCAGTGGAGAAGCCTGAAATAGAATAAATATTTATTACCTGTTATATAGTTCATATGATTAGAAGGCAAATTTTTAATGTAGTTTACTCATTTTTTATTAGACTGTGAATTTCCTATCCTTTGGAATCTTTGTATCTTAGATTTAAGCAGATCTGCTTAAATTTTTTGTGGTTTTTAGCACCTCCCCCTCCTTCCTATGTGCCTGTTTCTGTTCTTTGCTCTTCCTCTGGAAGCATGTTTGCACTGCCAAGCATAGTTATCCCTGGATTTCTGTTTTATTCAGAATTAGGACTTTCCAAACTTCTTTGGTTACATCTTGTATTTCCTGGTACCTGCATCGAATTTACCAAACGAGCTTGGTCAGGGTTTTTTTTTTGTATTCTTCCTCTGTCCAAAAAGAAATTCTCTTTTATTCCAGTGCGATGGAAGGGGAAGGGAGAATAATCGTGCTTGTATCATCCCCTCTGGTTCAAACTGGAATATAGGAATATAGGTGAGAGATTCTGAGAAGTGGCAGGTTCGGCTCCATCCTTAAGGTGGTCATTGTGTGAAGCTTGGGGCGATTTGTGCTTCTCCTCAGATTGGTCCTTCGGAATAAATAAATAAATAAAAAGGGAAAAGGGAATAAATAGCAAAAAGTGAAGCGCAGAAGGGGAAATCAGTGGGGAAGAAATAGATAAAATGAAATAAATGGGGGAAAGGAGATAAATAGCAAATAGTGAGTAAACAGCAACAAGCAAATAAATAGCAACAAGCGAATAAACAGCGGGGTGCTGTGCTCAGCGAGAGGCAGCTGTGCAAGAGGAGAGCCCAGGGCAGGTCCCCGGCAGCTGCCAGCCCCGGCCGGGCTTTCCCTGCGAGCCGCAGCTGCTCCGGAGCCTCTCCCGCCCGGCAAATGGGAATTCTGGCCCCGGAGCCCCGCAGCAACCCCCGGCTCCCCGGGGCCCCGCAATTCCCGGAGCCCCGCAGCTCCCCGGGGCTCCCCGCAGCTCCTGCAGCTCCCCGGGCTCCCCGCAATTCCCGGAGCCCCGCAGCTCCCCGGGGCTCCCCGCAGCTCCTGCAGCTCCCGGGCTCCCCGCAATTCCCGGAGCCCCGCAGCTCCCCATTTCCCCCAGCTCCCCCAGCTCCCCGCAGCTCCCGGGGCTCCCCATCTTCCCCAGCTCCCGGGGCTCCCGGGGCTCCCCATCTCCCCCAGCTCCCCCAGCTCCCGGGGCTCCCCATCTCCCCCAGCTCCCCACGGTTCCCCGCAGTTCCCGCAGCTCCCGGAGCCCCGCAGCCGGGCTGGGGAGCGGAGCAGCGCCTGCTCTGCGGGGCTGTGGCGGCGGCAGGTTCACATGACTAATGCTGGGAGAGATAGCAGGAGCGGAGCGCTTTTTTTTTTTTTTTTTTTTTTTTCTTCTTCCTTTTTTTTTTTTTTTTTTTTTTTTTTGAGCAGCTCCAGTCTGTGCACAGTTGGCTCCCAGCTGACAGACAGAATGTGGGGTGGGCTTTGTCACCAGAACGCTGGGTACTGCATGCCCAGTTATGCTCGCAATTCCACAGTGCCCAGAAACCTGCTGCTTATGTCAGGGTGCAGCCAGCCTGAACACATAGAAATTGGGTAGCTTGATTGTTTGGGTATATTTTTTTTTAAATATTATTATTATTTTTTATTTCTTTTTATCTTTTTTGCCTCTTTCTTCCCTGCAAAGGTTATATAATGAGGGGATTGCTGCTAAAGTAAAAAGGGAAAATGAAGTCTTTGTTAAATGCCTTCACAAAGAAAGAAGGTAAGCGATGAAAGCAGAACACTTTGATGTTTCAGACTGGTGTTTTCTTGTGTACATTTAATATGATGGGCTTAGTGACTCTATAATTAATCAATTCCTGCAATTTCTTTTTCAAAATCATTTGATGTTAGACAGTCCATTTAGGCAAGTGGTTATTAAAGCTGGATGTGACTTTATTCCTTTCAGGATTTTCTCTGAAGAATCAAGTAGTTGTAAAAATGTTTTTGTTCCCTAAGAAATGCATTTGGAGACAGGGAAGGATTTTCCTAGGTGAATTTTGTCAGTGAATGGTGCTGAATTGCCCCTTCAGATGTATGAAGTGCCAGGAATAGAATTCAGAGAGCTGGAGGAAGGATTATGTGGTACTTTCAAGTGTGCTTTTAGGGATGGTAAATTTAAACTTTTGGGGCATGGAATTAGTTCAGGCATTTTCATGTCATTTTATATCAAGTGTTTGTCTCCAAACAAGTTTTGCCACAGTTATTCTTGCAGTTCTGAAATGTGGTGAAATATTAGGGGAAAGCAGAGTCTAACCGGGACTAAAGCATGGACATTTGCATTTCATAATTTTGTGTTGTAGTTCTGTTTTTTTAATTGTGAAAATAATATAAATAATGCTGATAAGAAGTAGCTAAAAAAATATCCACCCACTTACAGTTTGCAGATTGCTGGGGAAAAGAAACAGTTGGGTGGAATATTAATCACTTCAGGCACAGAAATGCTTATTTTTAACTCTTTCTATAAAAGATTTGTGTTAGACATGCATCAATTGGTGTCATTAGTTGTCCCTTTCCCTGTTTATTTCCTGTAGTAAAGGCAAATTTTGCTCGTAGTTCTCTCCTCAAGAATAGAACATTAATAAGAAAACAAAAGCTGAACTCTTAAATGGGCTTGTAAAATGCTCCTGAGGTGCATAAGGGAAAAAAAATTCCTTTCCTCTGGTGCCTGGAGGGTGGTTTCTCCAGTCTGTCAGTCCAGATGTGCCCTGCAGCTCTCTGTCCGTGCTGTCCCCGTGCCCTGGCACCCTGTCCCTGTCCTCCCTCCCAACCAGCAGAGATCCCACCAGCCTCTCCAGAGTCCCAGTAAACATCCCCAAAACACTGGCAAGATTTCGTTTTCTCAGCCTGTGGCTGGAAGGGCTGGGCAGGCTGCTTCCAGGTTCACGAGAAATTAAAATCTGAGTGTCAGACCCAATTTTTACTGAATGCAAGGCGAACTTTGGTGACCTGGGGGAGCAGCGTTAGACTTTCAGGCAGCAAACCTGAGTGTGCCAAACATCCCCTGTATTCAGTTTGTGTGTTTTCTCCTTGACTGATTTCTGCTTTGTTGTACCTGTGAAAGATCCCCATCTTCAATGAAGTCATTTCTAGAACTGTATTCCAAATGTCAAAAATAAAGGAATGCAGAAGTGTTGCATCTCTGCCCCACACATCGACCTAAAGGTCTGTGTGTGCCAGTTTTGGAGATAAATGCTGTGAGTTTGCTGTAAGTTAGCACTAACTGGGGCTTTCACTGTGACATCTGAAGCACCAAGGTGCTCTCATGACACCCTCGGCTGCTTTGAAACCTTAAAGAAATATGGAATGGGAAAAAACTTGAAATGTCAGGAGGATTATCCTGAGTTTCTGCCAGTTTCTAGCATAAGCACTGGACTTCTGTGCTTTCTCCCCGTTAACAGCTTTTCAAGGCTATTTCCCTTATTTCAAAGGAAACATGGAAATGAGTTGAAGCCCTTTCTGTGCACGCTGTTCCCGTGTTTGGTTGTTCTGATGTTGGCGAGTTGTTTACTAGAGAAAGTTTCAGCTCACTGGAAATACAAAGGATATTATTGTAAAATATTCAGAATTGTAGCTAATCATAAACTGACTCTGGTGAAAATGATACAAACCATTCTTTTACTCGCAGTTCCATCTCTATTTTATGCTATAAATATGCTCTCAGTTTTGCATAGAAACCTTAAATTTTGCTTTGTTCTCTCAATTAAAGGCTCTATTTCAAGGCAGGACAGATTGATTCCTGACTATATTCATATTTATGTGAATTTATTTACTTGCACAGTATGACAGACATTCTTATTCTGTTTTTTGAGTGGTTTTGAAGGGTATTGAATGAGTAGACATTTCTGGCTCTTTATAAATGGCACTTACTGGCACTTTAGACATGTAGGATGATATTTTGTGGGACTTCTTTCCCAATTTAAATATGATTTTTTTTCTTTGAGAGCTACACCAGCTCAGTGAAGCCCTCAGAATAATGCCTGGCTGCCTTTTGTTAGTTATGCCACTGTGACTTTTCGGATGTAAATCCGTGCACTTTGGCTCAGCTCCTGTGACCCCCACGAGCTCCACCGAGAGAAATTAATGAGGGCAGTTGCAATAATGGGGATCAAGGCCAGCCTGAGGTTTTGGGGTCAATTCCTTTATGACAGGGCAGGAAATTCCACAAGTCTGGTGATAACTGGGTGCTTTTTTATTAGGGAATTTGCCTTCTAAGTTGCACTTGGGACAAACTGACCCACTAGAGTGGGAAAAGGAGATCTGGAAAATTGTGTGAATGCTGGTGTGTACCCAGAATTCATTTGAAGGGCTGGACCCTCTGCTCTGAGTTCGATTTGTGTTGCCCTTGCTTTGTTTTGTGCTGTGGCTGTTTCATTAAGGAGTTTCTTGGAGCCTTTGGATACCATGGTGTTCCCTCATGGTGCTCCTGTGGCACGTGATGGAGCCCAGGTATTACCCTGGGGTAATCTGCTCCACATAGCACAGTGATGGATGTGGTAGCAAGGCCAGGATTAGAAAGAGGGGAATGCCTGGGGATTGCAGCAGTGTAATAGAGTTCTGCCAGGACAGGAAGCCGTGTCCTCGATTTTTAACCTGCAAGGTGGGGATAAGGTGACTGTTCACAGATTTCAGGTTAGGCATCAACTTGAGGTGGACCAGTTTCCATGCCAGCTGGGGGATGGAAACTGCCAAGTCCATGCGTCAGGAATTCTGTTCTGTGCCTGTCTGAGTGAATGTGACAACACAGCAGGAAAATGAACTTTCTGAGCCTCAAACCTGGCAATAATGAAGTGTTCCCCATTTCCTAGAGCCCAGTTCAAAGTGTTGAGCAGGCTCATGGCACTGGTGTTGCTTCACCGTGTATTCAAGCCAGCAAACAGGTTAATGTTGCTCTGTTGTTTTTGATTTAATGTTAATGATGTTCTGAAGATAATTTGATCAGCTCTGCTGGCAAGGTAGAGTTTCTGTCTCTGCAGAAGAAACAATGCCATATGTTGTATGTGGTGGTAAACACACATGAATGTGAAATCATCTGAGCTCACCCTCCACGTCTCTCTTTCACAGTGCCCTTTAGGGAGGCTCCCACCTACTCCAACAGGAGGAGGAGACCTCCCAGCACCTTGGCAGCCCCCCGGATCCTGCTCCGCTCCAACAGCGACAACAACCTGAACATCAACAACCTCCCCGAGTGGTCAGCCTCCTCCTCTGCCTCTTCACACCGCAGCCTTTCCCCTCACCTGCTCCAACAGATGCAGAATAATCCCAATGGAACTGTAAAAACTGTGGGGAGTTACACTCCGTCCTCCCGGAGCCGCTCGCCGTCCCTCAACAGGCTGGGAGAGGATGCCAAGAGGCAGCAGCACAGGCACATCAGGTGAGTTTGGGCTGTTTCACAGCACGAGGTACCCCTAAAGGCACCATGCTGGCCTGCCACATTCCTTTATGTTATTTGCACTCTCTAGAATGTATAGTTATTCATTCTCAGCACAGTGGACCATGCCCAAGTGTGAATATTTTAATTGGAAGCACCAAAGCCAGCTGTTTCCTCACACAGCTCCAGCAGCCTTTCAAGCCTTTCAAGTTCAGCAGTGACTTAACACAGAGTTTGCACCTCCAGCTCAAGGTGCTGGCTCTGCACATCTTCCCATAGTTGAAATAAGGATTGTATTTAATAGCAAAGCCAACTGTTTCTGGGATACCTGGTCCCTTCATGGAACCATTGGTCATGCCTGGAACCTGTGCTGGGGCTGCTCATGGGTGATGGAGCAGGGGCTGTTTAAGTTCTCTCTTCTGTAGGTGTGTGCTGAGCCAAAGAGTGAAATAGAGGGAGTGATGTGATCTAGCAGGCATTCTGGGGAAATATCCTGCAGCTCTGTCCCACTGGAGAGCAAATCCTGACTAATCAGAGTCATGTAGGTATTGTAAGCCATGGAATAAAGTGGAGGGCTGGGGCTAAGTTTTCGTCACATATGGGGGCTGCAGCTTTGAGAAGCCACTGCTCTGGAACTCCTGCAAAATGTGAAGGAGATGGAGCTACACCAGGACAAGGAGTCAAAGTGCTACAAAAAGGCTGGGAGGCATCAGAGCTGAGAGCTGCTGGAGAGAACAAGAGCCAAAACACATTTAACTCACTACTCATTTGAAAATCAGTCAGCTGTCTTGTTTCCTAATGTATGTGTGTGTGTATATATACATATGTATGCTGTTCAGAGTAGAAGAGGACCTGGGCATTATCAAGAAATGCAGCAATTGGTTTTTTGCTGTTTGTAGGTTTAAGGGATGTTCAGTGGAGTTTCAAGTCAGTAAAACAAAATGTCATGTAGCTGACACTTCCTCTGTTACCTTGCCTGTTCCTCTGCTCTCCCTTGCCCTAGGCACCCAAACTGCCAGGCACTGTTTGTGATGGAAGCAATACTTCTAGACAGGGAAGATCTGGTGAATTGTGAGACAAAGTTGTCTGGAATGTAAGAAGGAGAGAAATTAAAAGGAAGGAAGGAAAGGGATACAGATTCCATATGCCAGTGGAAGCTCATCTTGCTTTGTTGTATGCTACAATATCGGCAAAAGCTCATTTGGGTATAATTTGGGTGGCATTTCCTCATAGAG
Organism: Sturnus vulgaris; assembly: GCF_052056855.1. Lineage (NCBI taxonomy): Eukaryota > Metazoa > Chordata > Aves > Passeriformes > Sturnidae > Sturnus > Sturnus vulgaris. Next base: position 6,244,232 of record NC_142260.1, read on the forward strand.
CCCAGTATCAGCTTAAGATCAGTCTATAATGAGGCTTCACCTGGATGAGGAGTTGAAGTGAAGAGGCTGTAAGGTTCTTTCCAGAGAATGAGTGTTCAGTGTTCCACTGTATTCTTCTGATGCCACCAGAGAGGGAGGTTCTATCTTAGTGATTATTTTAGCTGAATGGGATAAAAAGTGCCTTTTCATCAATGTTCCTGGGATAACACACTTCAAATTCTACAAGTATAAACAATGCTTTGAGCTGGGGGTAACAATTAAAAACTTTTTTTTTGGACTGAGCAAACATTTACTTGCTTTGACTTCATTCAGCCGCTTTCCTCTTCCCTTTCTGAAAAGTCGCTCGGGTGATAGTGGGAACCAATTTAATGCCTGAGAGTTAGTGGATATGAAATTTTGGTCTTAGTGCATCAGCATTACAGCTACTGAAACTGCTACCCAGCTGCAGAGTTCCCTGTGTGCCACCAAGACTTGTTTCAGAGAAGTCCAGAGTACGGGCAAGGACTGAGAAGAGAGCTGGAGGCTCTCTAAATTTAAAGACAACTAAAAGGATTTTATACATAAATTTTCCTGCAATTAATGCCTTTTCTTGCCACAGGCCCATTTTGCAATCAGGAATGACACCTTATGTGACACTTTTCTCACAGATTTTGTTTAACTACGTGACCACCTACTTACTGTCAGCTAAATGTGGGAATTGTTGCTGTCTCTACTTATTATTTGCAAATAATAAGAGTCACCATGAAGCTGTTGCTCCCCTGAGATGGAAAAGCTCTTTTTGAAAGAGCAGGAGGTTGGACTGTGGAGCAGAAGCAGCCAGAAGGGGCAGGGTGATGGAGAAGGTCAGACTGTGACAAAGGGTTAATGAAGTTTGTGGGATTTGTGTTGGGGAGAGGTGCTGGAAAGCGATGCTGGAAGGGGTTCGTGTGACCTTTGCAGCCCGTGTGGCTCAGGTGTTCTGTCTTCTCAAACTGAAAGAGGAGAGATTTAGATTGGATATTAGGAAGAAATTCTTTCCTGAGAGGGTGGCAAGTCACTGGAACAGACTTCCCAGAGAAGCTGTGGCTGCCCCATCCCTGGAAGTGCCCAAGGCCAGGCTGGAAGAGCCTGGTCCAGTGGAAGGTGTCCCTGCCCCTGACAGGATCTGGATGGTCTTAAAGGTTCCCTCCAAGCCAAACTGTTGTTGATTCTCATGAGGCTGTTGCTTTCCACAGCAAAGTTTTTAGGGGATGGAGCTGGGAATGAAAGGGAAGGGACAGCCTTCATGTGGACCTTACCCCACAGAAATGAGGGAAGGAGGTGCCAACACAGCCTCAGTCAGGGCTGAGCTGCCAAGGATGGCCAGCTTCTTCTGGCTGAGAGGGAAACATGTCTCCACATCCTCCTGCTGCTCCTTCCTGGCATGGCACTTGCTGGGCTTGGAGCCCACGCTGGGCACAAGCAAGGGAGAGGAAAGATCTCTTTTTAAGAAGTCCTGCACCCCACGTAGCAGCCCTGATTTCCATTAGTGAGCCTGTTGCCTGAGAAGTTCTGCATTCCTTGTGTGGGTTTAATGTGCCATTTCCCTTTTCTCTTTCAGTGAGAGAGAAAATGAATGTAGCTTCTGTGCTGCAGTTAAAGTAGATGCTGGGAGATAACACTGGGAATAGTTGCCACCAGACTAGGCAGAAACACAGCTTGATACAAGTGGAAATCAGATGTGTAGCTATAGTTTATAGATCTGGATTTTTTTTTTATGGTGATGACTGTTCCTTCACTTACAAGGAAAAAGGAATGGAGCAAAAGAACTGAAATCTGAATGTCATCTTTTCCAGGCTTTCTTTAAGCAACTGAGAGTTGGCTGAGATTTCTGGTGCAAACTCCATCACAGACATGCAACCAGAGCTTGCCTTTAAACTCCTGAGCTTACCTAAGCTGTGGCTTACCATTAGCAGCACCCTTCACAGTAATAGACCAGAACAAGGTGAAAGGGGCATGCAATTCCAAATTATGAAGAAGTTACTGCAGGAAAATGGGATTGTTCCCGATAGGAAAGATCCACTAGGTGTGAGTTTTTACCAGACTTCTGTACCTATTGACTTGCTGGGTCCCATTTTCATAGGAGACTGGCTAAAAAAAGAAAAAAGTGAAAACCAGCAGACCCTACCCCTTGCATTTAATTTTGCTTAAAGCAGTTTGAGAGACTTTCTTACACGAAGGCAAGCAGGGTATTACAATGCTAAACCACCACTAAATCACCTTTCTTCCTTTGGTAGCCTAACTTTTCCCTATCGATCTCTTTAATATTATTCCTTCTCATGAATATTTCCCTTTTCTAGGCTTTGGTTAAGCCTGCAAGTTTTTTATACTTCGGGTTTTTTTTACAGTTGACTGCTAGTGTATTACAAGTCTGTTATTATATATCCTATAGGTTTCCCACCTTCTTTAACATTTGCCTCTTTTGCTTTTCATCTCTTTTTGACAGTTCACTCATTTTCCCACAGGTTTAAGAGCAATCTTACGCATTGTTCACCACCTTTCAACAATTCCTTTTTTATACACCATGAGTAGACTGTGAGTTGGTGGTGACCTGTGGCTTCCTGGGCACATTCTGGAGTCACTGAGTGAGCTGGTGATTGCCATCCAGAAGAAATGATCATTTGGAAAATGTTAACCACAAGCGCCGTGCTTTGTGCAGATCTAAATTTAACCTTGGAGTGATGAAGTAACTTGATTATTCAGTCCATTTAGTTAATAATTCAATGATCTCACTTGTTCACTCCATGTTACAAAGATATTCATTCCCAAGAATTGTAAATACAGACGTTTTCAAGTCCCTCTGACAAATTGACATGCTGAGAATGTATGATGGCCATATAAATTTTGAGTTTAATCAGGGTCTGGGAATGTGGAAGTTTAATTTGCAGAACACTAAAAGCTTTAATGTTGTGTGTTTTCTGTTCTAGGCCATTATGGGCAGGTGAATATTGATCAAGTTTCAAACTGAAAGATTTCAACCCTTACAAGCTCCTGTTTGGTATTTTTTCTGCAGGGTTAGATGTCTTACTGGAAGACAGTTTTGTTATTCACTGCTTAATTTAATTCTGCTAATGTGATGGTAAATTATTAACTTTCTCCTTTTGAATAAGCTGTTAATGATTTTTCATTTCAATTTCCAGTGCCATTTACAGTCCCAGTGCCAACAAGGATACTCTGTCTGCCTTGGATTATCAGGGTCCCAAAAGGAAGCTCTACAGTGCTGTCCCTGGGAGACTTTTTATCGTAGTAAAGCCATATCAACCTCAAGGGGAAGGGGAAATTCACCTGCACAAAGGAGATAGAGTCAAAGGTGAGCACCTAATTCATTTGGAATAAACCTCTTCTCCTGCTAGGTGGGAATTTTATGTTAAAATAATCTGTATGGTGAAAGTCCTTTTATGCACTTGTTGCTTTGCAGGGTATTTTGCTCCTGGCTCTGTTTTGTAACCAATGCATATTTAGCTGCCACTTTAACTGACTTCAAAGTGCTGCCACAACTCACAGCTCTGTGCAGTAATAGCACCATTGTCTCTTACTCAGAATTTGCTGCTGGAGCCATTCCAGAGGCACCACTCAGGGCTTTCAGGGGTGTAAATATGTCATCTATCTCAACAGCTCAGGAAGGGAACGGGGTAAGGTCAGCTCTGATTCCGACCCTTTCCTCAAGGAACATTGAGCTGGTTAAGTAGAAAATGTCCCTTCATGGGGCTTGGGATAAGTGGGAAGGGAGAACCTTCTGTAAATATAATTTTGGAGGAAGCGTGGTGGTGCATGTGAAATTTCTGTTCACTGTTGCACTTCCCTGCTAAGACCAGGTTTAAATCAAGGCCAAGCTTTGTTATTGCTTCTAAGGCAGTAAATCCATCCAGATACAGCTGAAAAAATGGGAGATAGGGTGTACAGGACTCACCTTCCACAGAGTGAGGTGTGAGGCTCTGGTTTTGCACATCCAGGTAAAAAAGAATAAAAGACACTTTGTGTTGGACCCATACAAATCAAACAACAGTTATGGAAAGCAAACAAAAGGGAATAAATTCAGTGTCCTAAATAAAAGTGTTAAGCAGCTGCAAATTTTCTGTGGAAGGGAACTACTTATCTCACAAAGGAAGACTTCAAATGCCTCCTCCCTTGAGCCTGCAAACAGTAGCTGGGAAAAAAATAGGGAGCCATTAGAAGGTATTTTTGCATTTTTATTTTTGGATGTACTGATTCTGAAGCGTTTGTGGGTTTAATAATAATTTCAGTTATTTAATAATAATTTTTGTTGACTCCAGCCCTCAGAAGGTGTAGGACAGAAATCTGAAGGGTGCTGCACTTAAAGGTAAAACATGCAAAGTTAATTTTAAATGCAAGGACGAAGGAAGAAGGTTAAACTTAGAGTCTGTAGGGCTGAAAAGATAATTTTGCAGTTCTCAAGGTTGTTCCCTGATCAGGTAGGAAGCAGTGACTATGATCTCATGGTGCACAAGAACTAGGATGAAATAAATAACTTTCTCCACTCGGTGTTCACAGACGTCTGGCAGGTGTCAATGGACAAGGAGTGAGTGGCTGTCCCAAGGCAGGTGTTGGACACAGATGTTTGATTGTCCTGTTGGATTTAAGGATGCAGGAATATTCTGTTTATGTAGAGGATGGTATATCAACAACACAGATTCTTCTCACCAAAATAAGACAAGTCTGGGCAGTTCTGGGAAAAGACAAGACAGAAATTGTGTTTCCTGGCAAAAGAGGGGACACTGCAACAGGTTGCCTGGAATACTGAATATTGTAGAGGCTTTCACTATCTGGCAGGTGGTTTACCTTAGATTTTGAGACTATTATATGCAAAAATAATCTCAGAATAAAGAATTTAAATTTCAATGAAGTGTTAAATGTTGTTGAAAAATTATTTCAGGAGCCCTTGGTTCTAAATTTTTATGACAGTCACTGGAAAACATTGCAGGGAGGAATTAGTCCACTTTTCATATTTTCATATAATGGTGTAGTCTAAATGTGAGACCAGAGATTTTGGGGGGAACACTCTAAATGCTGAAATAAAAAATGGAATTATGGCTGGGGTTTTTTTTTTGTGGGGAAAATATCAGTTTATTGAAATTAACACATTAATTATTACTGTCATTAAAAGGGGGATGTGCCCATCCCACCTCAAATAATTCCTTCGGGGATTATTTTTTCAGCTTCAAGAGTCTGATTTGTATGTTGAATTGAAATCTGGCAGAATTTTTCCAGGTCCATTGGTTTTAAAGCATTTTAGAGAACTTTGCTGCAGCAAGGTCTGGTGAGGTTTCTATACATGTCAGCCTGCTTTTGGAGAGGGTTTGGGAAAAGAAAAGTGTACATAGGGATTGTCAGTGTTACTCCCAAGGATGAAACCCTGTGAAATGTAATTTAAGGCTGTTTGTATGGCAGGGCTGGAACAGTGTGTGACAGGCTCCCAGAGCTATCAAAGGGAAAACTTCCAGAAAAAGATCAAATCCTATTTTGTGTTACCATGTCAATGGTTCCTCAGCTGCAGCAAAAAATATGTCAGAATGAACACAGCAAGGTCATGGAGAGAACAAAGAATGCAGGGAAAAGACAGTGGTGCTTTAAAGAGGTCTCTGTTGTATAACAGTATTGAAGAAGCTGCTCAAAATTTTTGTGCCAAAAATCCAGGTCCAATTAAATCTGGACTCTCGTCCCTGTTTCAGTCAAAATGTAATTATTGCTAGAAAATAAGTGTAGTGATAGGACAAGGAGCAATGGCTTTGAACTGAAAGATGGTAGATTTAGACTAGATTTGAGGAAGAAAGTCTTCCCTTGGAGGGGGTGGAGTCCTGGCACAGGTGACCCAGAGAAGCTGTGGCTGCCCCATCCCTAAAAGTGTCCAAATCCTGGTTGGACAGAGCTTGGAGCAATCTGGGATAGTGGAAGGTGTCCCTTTCATTGAGAGAAGGCTGGAACAAGATGATCTTGAAGGTCCCTTCCAACCTAAACTATTCCAGGATTCTGTGATGTTTAAAAAAAATTACTTCATGTGAGCAGGATGGGCTCCCTCTCCATCCTCCAAAAGCACAGGCAGTAGAACTCAGAGTCCTCAGGGCTGTGGGAGTGCCAGAACTGCTGACTATAAGGAGATCCTGCTTTTTTTCCTCTTTCTGAGCAGGGATTCTTGGTACTGGATGTATATTCTGTCTTTTACAGACTAAGCAAGGCCATGGCCCAGTCAGGCTGTTTGGGGTTTGGCAATTTGCTCTGTGCAGTGTTTGGAGGAAATGGGAGAATATTAAACCCCATGGAATCCTATTTTTCCTTCACTCTGGAAACATCTTAGCCTCACTGAGAAATGGAAAAGCTTTGTCTTGGCCCTCTCCTCTGCCAGCTTGGTGACTGCACTGTTCTGTGTAAGACACTGATGCCCAGGTCTTGGCTCTTGGATTGCTCTGGGGAGTCCAAACGTGGCCTGGCAGTGGCTGTGGGATTGTGCCCCGTGTTCAGCCTGACCCCAGGGAGATGCACATCACGAGTACATCCCATGAGACTAATCACAGCAAAGATGTAGCAAGGCATTTATTGCAGGGATAAAAACCCAGAACAACATATTAGAGAAAGGGATTACTTGGGAAATGTTTTTATGGATTTTCTTTTTTAACTTGACAGAATTAGAAGGGTCACGGAGAGGGATGAATTCCTAAACTCTTGATGAAAAGTGTTTTCATCAGATGGAGAGGAAGCAGGGTTTGTTGTTTTTTTTTCTTTCTAAAACTGGTAGAAGTGTATGAGTGACAATAGTTCACACTGTGTGATACAAGGAAACCGCTCAGAGAAATCTGTGAATGGGCAAGGTTCAAAGAAAATGTAAACTAAACAAAATGGTCTTGTATTAATAGGATATTACGTAGCCTGTACAAAAATACCTGCTGTATTTTTAGTTGTTAGTCATACACACTGACATCACTTGTGTGTCTGCCACTCATGAGAAGAGCCATGGCTGCTTGCAAAAATAAATCTCATATCTTTATTTATATCAGAACTGCCCTAATCGTATGTTTTCACATAAATGAAGGAGAGCTGGAAGAAACACTTCTAATATTTTGGTTTTATATATTTTGTTTATTTCTTCCTTCTTTATCTAAAAGTCCATAGCAATAAATCTGCCATAATCCAAATGCACACAAACATGTATAAAATATCTGTAAAATGTATTTGAATCAGCTTTTGTGTTCCTAAATTGAATTATTGCACTGGAAATTAAGTGGTCTCTTTGATAGCAAAACTCAGAGAATTCAATGCTTAAAAAATTCTCTGTGAGCAACTTAGCAGTTTTCTTGGCCATGAAGATAAAGCAATAGAGAAGGTTTTTGGGAAGGGAACAGGTATGAGTTCCAGGTGCAGACAGGCTCTGGTCACTTGAAAACTAAACAATCAGAATTGTTTTCAGAATCTGGGTTATATTAAAACATACGTAAAATGCACATGAACTATCCTTCACTGACTTAGAAAGAAAAAACTCCTGATTCAAATACTTTGAGAGCTTCTGAAGTCTCCCCCTGCTCACAGCTTTGTTTTTCATGGTCTCCTCAGATCCTTCTGCTCCCCAGATCCAGCCCCTCCCCAGCTCTCTCAGCCTTTTCTAGTGCCCAGTGTCTGGAAAAACAAGGAGTTATTTCAGTATCTCAAATATGCTCCTCCAGGAGCCCTCCGAGGTGCCTCTGGTGCAGGCACAGTGTGCACATCACAGAAGGGTTGTGGTGAACCCAAATGCAGCTCTCAGCTCCGTTCCTCGGGGTCAGAGGAGCAGGACTAACTCGGTAGCAGCAGCTCAAGCATCTGCTCTGGGCAGGAAGTTCTGTGCATGAGAAATATTGACCCTTGTGACTCTGCTTTTATTTCAGTGTGATCTCAGCCAGCAGGGCAATCCAAATATATCACTAACATTTTCATTTCTTGTGAAATCCACTTGTAAGTCATTTTGAAAAAGAAAGATTATTAAACCCCTGCTGTGCTCAAAGATACTGCCAACAGACAGTGCTTGTGGGCAGGAGGAAAGTTGGTCTCCCGGGCTTTTGCACTTGTTAGATTAGTAAACAAAATACTGGGAAGGGAAGAGCCTCAGAAAGGGTGTTCTATTTCTTCAAGAGCATTTTGTACCTTGTGTGGGTAAGTGTGGCAGCAAAATTGAACCTAAGAGGTTTGCAAGGTATTGTTCAGCTGCTCTTTCACATGAAGGATGAAATGAATGTGAAATAGAATATTAATCTTACCCAGTTCAGTGCTCTGTTTTGCATCCTTTCTCCTGACTTGAATGGTTTGATTTCAGTTCTTAACATGATAAATTATGGGTCATCACAGGTCCTATCCTAACTCATTCCTTCAAGCTGCTTGTGCCTGAAGAGCAGGATAGAGTGGTGCTATCAAAATGTGACAAAGACCCAGACTTGCTCCTGCCCCAGCTGGAGAGTTCCCTTTGCTGTAAGAGGCCATGGGAGGGGATCAGGATGTAAAAGCACCCACAGATCCCCGCTGTCATTGTGCTTGGCTACTTTAACACATCCTGTTTTAAGAGTCAGCAGCTGGCCTGGGATATTGAGGGGACAGGGAGCACCGGGAGTCAGAGAGGAGCAGTGAGTGCAACACAACCCTACAGGCTCTGCTTGGGGCCCCTTCTCCATTAATTCTCTCTGAATCCCCCTGATTCCAAGTTCGGGCATCACTGTGGAGAAGAGCAAACTTGACTCTGAGCTGGGGATCAGCAGGTGGATTTCTGCAATGTTTGATTTCTGACCAAAACTCAAATCAGTGCAGTTTGATTTCTATCACTGTTTTCATCTCTTCATCACTTTCTCAAAACTTTTATAGACGTTTCAGAGACACGTAAATAACAGGGAAAAAGTGATCTTCATAGAAATTTCATGGCAAGGGGAAAAAGCTCCCAGAGAGGGCCAATGTTGAACAGCACAGCTCACTCAGTTCTATTTCAACTGAGCCACATTTCCTCAGATTGAGAGGATTACGTGCAGCTTATTGTGTTTGTAGGTTTGACGTAGAGAGGGTTGCTCTGTTAGTAGCCCCAGTCATCTTCTCACCCCGAGGTTCTTTTCCTGAAGTGATTGTTTGCACTGTTCCTTTCCTGAGAAAGCGGAGGTGAGAAAAGGTGAAGAAGTGTTTTAAGTCAGGCTCTCTGCCTTATCTCCCTAATTTGATCAGCTCCCATAGCTCAAGCTGGGAAAGAACTGCTGCATTTCCTTCTCCACCACAGCCCAGGCTGATTGCTCAGGTCAATTAGCCAGACTCATTAGCTGCAGGTACAGGAGGCTTCCCCTCCAGGCTGTGTGTGGAGTGCACAGGAATGTCTGCAGGGTGGCAGTGGGGCAGCCACTCTGTGTGTGCTGGGATGCTCCCTGTGCCTGGCTGCAGGTGAGGGGCACTGAGCTCCTCCCCACTCCTGCTGCTCTCACCTCAGCTGCTGTCAGCCCCTTTGGTGACTCCTCTGGGAGCCAGAACCAGCCCAGAAGACAGAGCAGCCAAACCCTGCTCAGCATCCCTCACAGGGAGGGAGGGATTGCTCTCAGGAGCCAGGAGGGGCAGAGAAACAGCCAGAAAAATCCTTGTCTTTAACAGAGAGCTTGATTAAGTTGTAACTCATGCTGGCTTTAATTCATGTTGTATGTAAAGTTTGTTTTCATCAAAGAGTCATGGAATCATAGGGGTTGGGAGGGACCTTAAGGGTCATCCAGTTCCAATCCTTGGCTTTGGACACATCCAGGGATGAGACACCACAGCCTCCAATAAATATTCCTGCATAATTGTCTGTCATGTGGAAGCCCTCCTGCCAAAGACAAATAATTCTGAAAATTTACATCAGACATCAGACATTTCAGCAAGGGAAAAGCCTCAATTACAATGTTAATTATTTCGTTAGGTTTCTATCAATTAGAAATAAAAAATCTCCTGTATTTCAAAGAAGACAATCTAGACTATTTTTACCTCAGGATGCAAACCCAGAGTTCTTCCATCAGCACAGGCTGGTTCAGCTGTTAATTTTTTTTCCCAACAGATTTCCAGCTTTATACTCTACTGTCATTCTGTTGATTTTTCTCTTTTTTTCTGTTGGTTGCAGAAATGTTCTTTTTTCCCAGAACATGGTCTCTCATTCCCAATCCATATGATTATTTATTTTCCCAATAAAGAAAAATGCAGTTTATCCAAGCACTAAAAATTGATTTAGATATTACAAAGACATTTTAGGTACATCCTGTAACAGCTGTAAAGACATTGGCCTGAATCTAGCTTTAAATTTCCTTGACATTTTTGCAAATAAGGCTGCCTGGAATAATTCACTCCTGGGCATTTCGATATCACAAGGAATTTAGAAATAGTAGTCACCATAATTTGTTGGGAAAAAATACTTTCATTTCTTGTTGGGGCACAGAAGGAGCTATAATGTGGGAGGATACAAATTCTACGTTCTTTTGATTAAAATTATTTTTATGGTATATTGAGTAATTAATCTGAGATTAGTATGTTATATTAATATCAATTACAATATATACACTGCCAATAAACTTAAATTCGCAAGACATAAATCATTCTATGCTCTATTTTATTAGCTTTATAACATATAATATTGTAAAATATTTGTTATACATAATTTTCTGGCAGAATCTTGCTGATTTCAAGTATAATACTTTAAGGACATTAAAATTCGAGCTCCTGACAGGCACCTGCCTGGCCATGTTTTCATGTTGCTCAGTTGTTTGGTGCTTATCCAATTTTGCTTTGTAGTTTTGTTCATGTAATTGGACACAACTCCTCTTTTAAACAAGACTTTTGTTGTGAAAAGATGTCCCAGGATTCCTGATGTTACAAGAACCTTTATTTCGCTCCTACAACAACAGATTCTTTTTGTAATTCAGGTTGTGTGTGAAGAGCCTCTGACCTGCTTTTGCCATAGCAACCACACCTTTTGATTTTACCAAAAGAAAAGGGAAAACTACTGGAAATTAGAAAGCCTTATTATTAATTTAACTTTGATTTACCATTGTTTTGTCCTTCAGCAGGGAAAACATTGATCAGAACATCTCTTGCTAGTAACAAGTTATGTTCCAGTGAGTCTCTTAAACACCATTGGGAGAGGAAAAATAGAAATTAAGGCCGCATTCTAAAAAAAGCATTCATGGGCACAATAGATAAATTACATTTTTCTATTTATCCTTTAGGTTCTCCACATTGGAGTGAGTAAAGTGTTGCCAGTTTTTATAGATCTATAGTTTATTACGGCCTTGGCTCTTGCTGCAGGATTTCTTATTAATGGCACCACGTGAGGATGAAGATCATTTCAAGGTTTTAGGGGATGCAGATCCATCTAGACCTCAACTTCTGTGCTGGAATATGAGCTTGTCCCCCATATCCCCAGCAATTTGTCTGTCTCTGGGGAAGCCAGGGCTGTCCCTCATTTGCCCCTTGTGCCATCTCTGTGTTTCCAGCAGCTCCAGCAGCCTCTTCCTTCTCTCTTGGCCAGCAGCACGAGGTTTTTCCCAGAATGCTGAAGGCTGCCTCGTTCCAGCAGCACTCATTTCACCCTTCCACCTCTTTTCCATGGATGTTATGTCTTCAGGCAGGACTACACATGTTTTCCCTTTGCTCTGGCTATTAGTAATGGCTGAGACTCAATAATTCATGTAATAATGGGCTAAAGTGGCTCCAGTTCTGCTCTGGAGGAATCCCTTTTCACCCTGCACTCACAGACAGACTTCCAAGGCAAATTTCTTCTCCCAAAAGTGATGATTTGCATCAGCTGCTACTGCCACAAACATATGAAATCACTCCATGGGTTTGAAATACTCAACTTCCTCCTTCCAGTGCCTCTCTCTTTCGAGGGCTGGAAATATCTGTGCAATTTGGAGTGTCAGCAGATCTGACAGATTAATAAAATACCAAATTAGGGAAATCTCAATATCTAATAGTCTCAATATCTGTGTAGTTTTTGTTCTGAACATCTTGCCAGTTTGTGAAGTGAAATCAGGACCGAGATTCAGTGCTGAAAACTCGCCTCAAATTAAAAATAAACAAAAAAGCCCCAGCCAATTACTGGCAATAGGACTCTTTCACTGTCTCACATTTGGAAATTTCTTTTGGCTGGACTCCTACACTCTCTTTTATGGCTGAAGTTATCCAATGTAAAGTAGGATTGTACAATAATTCTAAGATACACATATAGGTTATTAAGTTTTTGTGGTTCCTTATCTCATATCTAAGAAATGCATTCATATATGAGCAGAGATTACATTGTTAAAAATGCATTGGAAGCTGCAGAATTCCCCATTTATCCGGGATGGATGATCAGGGAATGTTTTATGTAACACTGAGTTATCAGATGGACAATGTGTGTTAATGCACACAGGCTTTAAACATTTTCAACAACACCTGGAATACAGCAACCTATTTTTTCATTTATTATACCCCATGTTCATGTTTTTTTAAAAAAAGACATGTTAACTTTTTTTATTCAGCTCAGTTTTCAGTGCAGAGTTGTTGGTGTCATCCAAGGTCAGTGCCCTTCCCCAGTATCCCATAACTCACTAGGTTTATAGGAGTTATAGATTTCCTCATATGTGTCAGAAAGGTGCTTGACAAATTGTGCATTTGGGACCCATCCAGGTGTAGGATTTTTCCTTAATGGATGTTTCCTGGGACTTAATATGTACTTCTTACTGCAATGGTGTGTGAATGAGCAGTTCATGGAATCTGTCTCTTGGACTATACTACGTTAAAAGGCTTAAAAGTGATGTATTTATAAACATTTTGCTGTCAAATGTCTCTGTTAATAGATGGCCATGCTCTGTAAGTGATACCACAAATAACTTAGGGTTGCATTAATAAAAACCCTCATAAACATTTACTTTCAAATGCAGTTTTACAGATCCTGGTGTCTCAAACCAGACTGCTTTCATATTACCAAGAATTTTAATTTTTTTTTTTTTCACTTTTTTTGGGCTCTGATATAATTTTCACCCTACTCTGTACTAGTGCAAATCAAGTTCAGCTTCAGTGCCCCTGAGTCACAGCAGCTGCCCTGATCCCGAGTTCTATTGCAGCCAGGCAGGGTCCAGGGTTTTAAAGCCTGGCAAGGATTTAACAGTGCCAAACGTGCTGGTATGGGAGACCATCAAAGCAGCTCTCCTTTATGTCCCTCCTGCACTGAAATACCTGCAGAGGCAGTATCCCAGGCACTGGAATCCCTTAGCACAGGGATGGATTTGAGCTAATTAGCCTTGATTTTCAGCAGGGGCAGTTGAGGCTGAGCTGGCACTCAGCAGATGGAGCTGGGCTGATTTTGGGGAGCTCTGAGCACCTCTGCTGTGTGTCTGATCCATATTCCCAATCAGCCTGGTTTTCTTGATATATCACCTTTGTTTCATTATTAATGTACATCATTCTAATAGTATATTTACAGTCTTCTAATATATAGTAAACATACAGTGGTTTGTAGGAACTTCTGTAATAATAATTTCAAAACCATAGCAAGAATTTAGGGTCCTTCCATCACCATAATTCACCTTCAGATGATAACTAATAAAATTGTTGCTCTGAAGGCTTTTGTCACAATCCTTGCTGAGTCCTAGAATTAATATCAAGATAATTAGAAGTGCCAGATAAAAGCCTTTTCTCCTATTGACAAGTAATTCTCCTCCATATTGTTTTTTTTTCTATTGAGAAAAAAAATTACTGAAACGTTTCAAAAGGCATCTCCACTGTGGATCTCACCTATGGGAGGTCAAGTGTTTGCTGTGTATTCAAACCCTTAAATCATATTACTCAACCTGCATTGCAAAGCCCTGGAGCTACCCAGTAAATCAAAAAACACGTTTCCTTAGGAGGCAGGAAAAGCAAGAGATATCAAAATATGTATTATTAAAATCCATTTCAGTGTGGGTGCAGTTTTACAATGGGTTCAGCACTTCGTTTGAGCAGACAAGACCGGGTTTTTTGGTAGTGCTATTACCATGTGTTTATCCTTCATTAATCAAGCAGTGAGAACACTGAAAATGGAAACATTTGTGTAAAGGCCAAGGAAACTTGTGGTAAAAAAGCCTGGGGAATGGTTACAAAGCCTGAGTAGGGAGGGTCCTGCTGAAAGGTTACTCGTGCACATTTTGGGGGTGCCTGCTTTAGTTATTGCACAACCTTTGCTGTTTTTCAGTGCTTACAGAATGTGTGGTGCAATAATTGTGTGTTTGTGTGAGGAGGCAAAGAGTAACTGCCTGTGTGTGTGCCCTGTTTAGTGCTGAGCATCGGAGAAGGCGGATTCTGGGAAGGCAGCACCCGGGGACATATCGGCTGGTTTCCTGCAGAGTGCGTGGAAGAAGTTCAGTGCAAACCAAATGAAAGCAAACCAGGTAATCGCATCAAGCTCCTGCTGAACCCCAATGTGACAAATGCCACGTGTCTGTCCCAATAGAGACATCAGGGCCTTTGTGCACTGCTAGAAATGGGAGAATTGGATAAAGCTGAGCTGCTGAATTTAAAAAATATGGGTGGGTTTATTGATTGGATTTTGCTGTCCAAGCAAACAGACTTTCTCCTGAGGAACTATGCTGGGAAGTACCAAAGCTTTTACACAGAGCTGTATGCAGACACTTTGTATAGGATTATGTTGTTTTTTATTTTCTAAAGTGTGGGACAATGTCTAATGAGACAATTAAATAAGGGAAGAAAAACTGACCAGTCATCTTCCAGTCTAAGGGAGTCACACAATGCATTTAGCTTTTGTTCATAGCCCTGTTGACTCTTGCCTGAATGCTAGAGGAGGTATCCTGTAGTGGGACATCCCATACCCATCCTTACTGATGACAAAGGGAATGGAATCCTCCTTTATCAGACACGTGTATTGCCACAAGTGACTTTAAGCAAGGAGCCTTTATAGTCCTGGTATAATAAAAGAAAACTAAATCTACATTAAAGCAGGTTATTTTAAGAATTACCTACCATCTCATAATTTCTCTGCTTTAAAGAATTGAGATGTGAGGACATCCTCTCTAATTAAAAGCTCATTATAAATGAGCTCTGAGAATATAATTAATGTTCTCCAGGAGTGTATGCAGTTTGAAATCAGCTATTGATGTGTTTTTAGATCTCTGTTGTATTGATTAAGAACTTCTGGCATTGCACAGATGATACACTAAAATTTATACATGGTGTCATTCATTTACAGAGGTTTTTCTTTTATGCATGTCATTATAAACTGCATGGTATACTTTTTTTTTCCCCTGTGTGGAAAGTTTGTGCTTCCTTTTCTATTCCCCTTTTTAGAGGGGAAAAGAGGAGGAGGCAAAACCAGAGCTAGAGAGAATGGATCCAGGCTCTGAGAACAGAGGGAGAACAGTTGTGTAGCTCTTCACAGGGCTCGAGAAAAGTCAGAATTTAGAGACAGAGGTGTATTGAACAAGAGGAAGATTGAGGCTGGAATTTCCCAGTGTGGGAATGGTAATTTTGCTTTGAATCTCAGCTGTCCCTTTGTCTCCAAATATGAAGAGAATTCTGAGGAAGGCATGAAGTGAAGTTCTAAGACAAGAAAGAAGTTTTGCATCTTTTTAGTGATTCTGAAGAGAAAAACCTGTTTGTACTTCAGGAGGTAAATTCAGAATTGTGACAGAATTGTCTTAATAGATGATGATTGCTTTTTGAGCAAGAATTTCTTTGCTCTTTCAAAGGAACACAAAAATTAAGAAAAGAATTGTCACAAGAGGAACAAAAGATTTATGAAGCAAGAAAAAGATATAAACAGAAGCATGTTGCAAATTCTCTGACATGAAATTATGAAGACTTATGCCGTGTGTCTGGCACAGCCATTTACTGTGATTTATAACTATTGCCTTCTTTCCGATTTGCTTATGGTACAGTGGGAATAATAATAATGTTAACATAGCTTAAGGCTTTAAATATGCCATTCTTCTACTCTAAAAAGGATGAAAATGTGATTAAATAGGAACAAAAGGGACACATTTTCTCTGGCAGTGAACTTGTGCACTCCCATATTTTGCTGGTCTGTCTCAAAAAATGTCCCACACCCACAATGAGGTTCAGTGCTTCTGTGAGCAATGTGATAGAGGTTGGAGCTGGGAGGAAAATGAAATATATGGAATGCACAGTATGTGCCATATTATTATTGAAATATGGCATGGAGTGAAAGCAGCTGATCACAGAATTGCTCTATGCATTCCTTCTGCATAGGAAACAATGGGAATGAAAGGGGAAAGCTTTATAAGCAAAAATCAGCCAGTATTCCCTCTGAGTACAAATGCAGAAGTAATTTAGAAAAATGTGTTAGGCATGGTGAAATGATTAGAAATTAAATTAGGTCTGCTGGGATTGCTGAAAGAACATCAGCTGAGAAACATCACAAACTTGTGCCACTTGCAAGAATTTGCATCGTGGTCTTTGCAAAGCAGCAGAACTTCTTATGATAATGATTTAGAAAGTAGATCATTTCAATGTGAAGGAAATTAAGCTCAGACTCAGCCTTTTCCACACCAGCACCACAGCAACAGTTCTTTCCCCTCAACAAGATTTAGGAACATTTCTTCCAGCAGCTTCCCTTTGCTATTAAGTTGGAACAATTGTGTTTAATAGAGGCTTGTCATTTGCATGCCGTGAGTGAAGGAAAGAGGAATAGTTCTTGGAAGGAACAAACTCCAATTAAACACTCCAGGCCCAGTAAAACTGCTGGGCAGGTGTTTCATGTCAGGCTGATGTATAATCTCCCTTCTAAGGAAAGTTCAAATTTTAGGGAACTTTATTGCCATCCCAGCTGTTCTCTGGAAGTGGGCAGGACAGAACAGCACCTGGTTCCTGTGCTCTCTTCAAAGATTCCATGCAGCTTGGCAGGTTCTGTTTTCCAAAAAAATAAATAAATAAATAAATAAATAAAAATCCTATTGACTGGCATTAATTCTGCATCCCTTCTTTAATCCTTCATTAATTGAGACTTGTAGGAATTGCTCCATTATTTTGCTAGGGTTGATGCCAGGCCTATGAGCTTCTAATTATTCAGGTTGTCTCATTTGCCCTTTAATAGCAACAGCACAGGACCTGCTGCTTTTCCAGTCTAAAGAAGTTCCCCTGACATTTTGAGATCTAATGGAAAAAGAACAACAAAAAAGAAAATCATTATCATGGTCTGCTAAATTCTTTTGCTGCTTTTGAAAAATTCTTACAAACAAAATCTTCGTCCTACCTAATTTTTAAGAGTGTAGCCTTTGTAGCCAGTTTTTAACATTTTCCAGGATTATTCTGAGAGTGAAAGTATTCCATCAGATAAGGTTGTCATATCATCTTGCATTTCACCTGTTCAAACACAGAATACAAATGTCACATATTTACTCTTTCTACACTGACAATTTTCTTGTGCTATTCAGTAATGAGACAATTCCATTCTGAAAGGACTTTATACTACAAAATATGTTAATTTTTTTTGTTTTTGTTGCTAAAATGTTCTGGGTGAGTTGGAAAAAAGTTTCTCCTGGTTAAATTTAGATGTTTCTGTTTGATCATCTTCCATCATAAGGTATCGAACTTGAGGGACTTACTACAAAAATGCTTTCTATTACACTTGTGATTTTATGTTCCACATCTTTCAGAATTCAGAGCTATCTGACTGCCCATAACTGAGGTGATGTATTCATTTTCAGGCTGGAAGCTATCTTAACTTCACTCCAACTTTATCATTTATTATTCCTCCCTCCCTAAAGTGCCTGGAAAGCTCCTGGATTTTCCAAATGATACTGAAATGAAGGCAGACTCAGCGTGTCTGGGTGATTCTTGCTGTCTTTCAACTCTTGGCCCCCTCAGTGCACCTTTCCTTGAGTTCCTTGAGTTCCAGCCTCGTTTTTAATATTGTCTTAGGATGAGTTTTCATTCCATAGCCTCCTTTGTGCCTTTTTCTATCCTATGGCTTTGGGATACACCCTATTAGTAGCTGTGGGAGTGCTGTGAGTTTATTTCAGGCTAGATCTGATGTGTGCTGCAGGGACCATGAGCAGTTCCCAAGAGCTCGTTTTTCCAGGAAAGGCTCTGATGTGTGCCAGTGCTGGGGGCTGTGGCACACAGGCAGGGGAGGCAGCAGGGCACATTCCCAGTGAGGCTGTGCCCATGCTGGCCTCCAGTGTCACAGCAGACTCTGCCAGGCCTCCAGACTGGCATTTCCTGTCCAGAGTGGCACAGAGGCATGGAATATTTGGATCAGGAAAGACCTCAGGGATCACCCTGTCAGCCAGACTGAGTGCCACCTCCAGTCCTTTCCTGAGCACAGAGCCTGTGCTTTTGTTTGTTTGTTTTGTGCTATCCCTTATTCCTGAGTTTCCAGCAACTTGAAAACGTAGTGGCAGATTATCCAGGAATAGCAGAGTTCTCTTGCAATTTCTCTTTCACCTATGTAACTGTACACAGGTGTTAAAAGCAGAAACTGCAGCAATCCTTATCCAGCATTCCCTCTCAATCCCAGAAGTTACCAAACACGTCCAAGATGAAGTGCAGAATTTTCTGGTTTCCACATTCTTAGTTTTTAATGTCCTGTGCATTCAGTAAAACCAGATTTGTTCCCCATTTCCATCACCCCTTTTTATAATTAGCACAACAACTTCCCAGCCAATCGAGCCAGCCAGGCTGATAGAAAATGGATTTGCCTTCCTGCAAGAAGGAAGGATGCTTTACTGTGGATTGAGGAGCTGACATCTGTACTGGCCTTCCAGAAGGACTGGAGTCTTAGTTTCCCAGATTTGCTGTCTGGACATCATAGATATCCATACATAAAACCAGTGCCTTATCCCATATAATTGATTCTATCATTCTGTGTTAAACACAGCAGTGAAGGGCAAGAAAAACAGAAAAAAAACCCTTTTCATCCAGTTTAAATGATCCACCTTTTGTAAATGCCCCAGATTAACAAAATCCTTTTTAACAAATTATTCCTGATTTGTTACAATCAGTTCTGGCTAATTTTTAGCTAGACATGCAACTGAAGAATAAATAGAAATATTGTGGTGATTATTAGAACTCTAAAAAATTCTATGCACAAATAACTTTGGAAACCACTAGAAGGAAGTGGGTTTTGATGAGACAGAAGAGATGTTATCTCTCCAAATGAGCACCTCAAGGGTTTTGATAATAAATTTTGATAAATTCTCCTTCCACAAGATTTCACCTTGAGTAGAAGGTACCTGTGTATCTGTGACAGAATTATTGTGCAGCTTAAACTCTTTGGCATGAGCAGCAGCAGTTAAGGACAAAACATTGCTGCAGCTTGAAGGACTAAGTGGAGGAAGTATAAAATAAATTTATATACGTGAGGGAAAGATTTTTGTTGGGAAAGTTAATCACAAACATTGTCATGGCAGCAGTGTAAGGAGCTAAGAAGTTCTGAGAGCTGGGAAATGTGTTCTGACTTGACAGCACAGGCTGGACTCAATATGGCCAAGAGAATATAAACCCAAATTAGAATCAAATTTAAAAGGCACGATTGCCTCACATGTAGTTGAAAAAGTGTGCTGTGATACAGATACAAAGGCAGCCATTTCAAATGGGTTGAAAAGTGGAGGGATGACTATGACACCTTCATTATATGATATCTTTGTAATCCCAGTCAGGCTCCTGAACGTGGGATCTCTGTAACCCTGGTGCCCAGAGCCCAGGCTGGCAGGTCAGACACTGTTCAGTCAGTCCCCCTGCCTTGAAGGATCTTGTCCAAAGCTCTGACCTCTGAAATATTCTTTCCTGCCTTGTTTCTTGCTTTTTTGCACAACCAACCACCTGGCTCACAGGATTCTGAACAATTTCATCTTTTGAGGAGTGATTTCCTGGCACATAATGTTTCCCATGGACAAATCTGTCATTAAAAAAATGGGAATGGATGACAACACTCAACACAGCAATCATCCACAAAGATATTTCGTGTCTGAGTTATGCTTTAGAAAGATCAGGATTATGCCATATACCATATTTTTGCTTGAACTGCATTCTCTTCCATCAATCAGTGGGAAAACTGTACTAGGAAAAAAAAAAATCAATGCAAAGAGCTAGATGTGAGGTTCTGGCAAGCCAGTCCACAAAGCCCAGCTGACACAGGAGCTTGGTGCAGTAATAATCAGCTAATTCTGACAACTCTCTGTAGCTGAGGATGTAAATCAACCCCACTTTTTTGTCTCAAGTAATGGAAATTCAAAGAATGAACCTCAGCAAGTTTCTGCACTCTAGCTTTGCTGAGTGAGGCATTTGTGTTCCCAGTAATGATAAACAGCAGTTTGGGAAAAGGCTCTGAAATGAATCATCACTCAATAATAATGGGAATTGGGAGGCAGAGGTAACTGGAGAGCTGTTTGTATCTGCAGGCTGGCTATGGGAGGGAGGCAAGGGCTTCCCACACAGCCTGCAGCATCCTCGCTGGCCAAGGTCCTCCAAAGGCCTTTCCTTCTCTCAGTCCTGATCTTCTGAGCAACATGCAATAGACGTTTCTGACTCTAACAGGAGTATTTGTTAGAAATCCCTGGGAAGACTGAGTTTACCAACTCATTTCTCAAATAATGATACAGGTCTAGTTTGAAGGAAGAGTAGAATAAAGGATTCTGTAGAATAAAGGATAATAATTTCATCATTTGTCCAGGTTTTGAGGGCAGCATAGAGCAAATATATATAAAAAAAATTCAGATTAGAAAAAAAAAAAAAGGCACGTCTGTGTCTAGAGCTTGTAGAGAATGTAAGCCTGTCTGCATGCTTATCTCTGTATAAGTAATTTTTAATTCATAATATTTTACTGTCTGGGCTGCTCAGCTGACATGTACTTCATCCCTTTCACTCCCATTTCCATGCCTGCTAAGAGCCACTTAGGAATAACTCTAATCAGCTGGAAAGGAGCAGCACAACTCTCCAAAGCATTGAAATTGGCTAAAAATAAATTGCAT
Source organism: Sturnus vulgaris (assembly GCF_052056855.1). Lineage (NCBI taxonomy): Eukaryota > Metazoa > Chordata > Aves > Passeriformes > Sturnidae > Sturnus > Sturnus vulgaris. Next base: position 6,265,183 of record NC_142260.1, read on the forward strand.
GGCAATATAAAATGAGAGTTACGTGGTAGCAAACTCAACATTTCCAGTGCATCTGGGATTGCTGCTGTGTGAAATCGGACATGCAGGTGGGGAGGGAATTTTTCCTCTGCTGGTTCTTTCTGCATTCTTTTTTTCCCTCAAGAGATCATCTGTCACACCACAGAGATCAAAGAGGTGCAGGCTCTGAGGGGTGTCTCAAGAAAAGCTTTACCACCGTGGTTTATTCCTCTTGCTTTCAGTGATGCATTCCCATTTTCTATTCAAAATCACAGCCCATGGAATATTTTCAAGTCTGAGAGCAGATAGAGACATCAGACATGTCTAATATTACAAATTACTGTAGAAACACCAAAAAAGTTAAAGCTATGAAGTGAATGATTTATGAAGTGATGGAGCCTCCTGGGGAATTTAAGCCCAATTATTGGTTTAAGAGAGAATACTTCAGCTTGTGGCAGAATTTGAGCAGTGCTGTTCTGCAACATGCTAAAAACCTAGGAGTAATATCTAATTTTTTGATTCCCATTTTTTCTTGTGGAAACTACTCCTGTCAACCCATGAAAATCTGTTTTGAGCTACTCGAATTTTAAAACCTGGCAGATGTTAATGACTGTTAGTATATAAAATTCTGGAGCTTTTCAAATTTCATAAAGAATAAATAATTTAATGCTAATATCGCTCTGCTAATTCTTTTCTTTTCCTTTTTTTTTTTAAATTACTGATACTTTGTAATATCTTATGAACCTATGATCCACTATAGTTGATCTTTTTGCTTTCTCTTAAATGACGGTAGAAACAGCTTTTACTTTGATTTAACATCCATTTTTCCCCTGAAATTCTGTTTAACTAGTATTCTCTGATGCACCTGTGTAAATATGACTTCTGTTGAATTAATTCTGGCTATCTATCAGGATTAAATAAAATGCTGTAATTCATCTAACTCACTACATTTAGCATGACCTAACACTTTTAAAAGCAATTAAAAAAAAAAAGAAAAAAGCAAAGCAAGCCTTAGATCTGTGCATATTCCAAAAGTGTTGATAAGTCATCTTTTTCTGCTCGACTAAAAGACACATTTGGGCTCTTTTTTCCCTTCTGATTTTTAATGGCTCAGATAAAAGGCTTGACAAGAGAGGCTGGAAACTCTTTGAAACACTCCCCAGTTGAGATAAAACTCTTCTTAATTTAAGGAAGATGATGGAGCAGCTGCTTAAAGTGATGGCAGTTCTGGAGGTGACCAGGAAAGTGATGCCTAAAGAGAGCAGCCGTCAGATAATCCATGCTCTGTTCTGAAATCATGGCACTGCTTTTTGCTTCCCTCCCTTGCTAGAGAGCTCAGCTCTTTTTATTATAGATCAGTAATAAAGGGACACTCTGGGGTCAGAAATAGAAATTTTTGGTCTTCAGGTAAAACAGACAGACCTGTTCCCAATTGTGAACTGACAAAATGGATTGAATTTTAAATGGTAGTGTGACTTGGTTATGTTATTTACACACAAAAGTGCTTTTGTGCTTGTAGCTGAGTTCAAAACTTGGGCTTTGCTTCCTGAACTGAAATGGAAGATGTCCATCAACTTTCTCAACCCTCCAGTCAGTCCACAATTCACAAATATAAAACATGGCTGTGAAAGTCAAGCTGATTTCGTGGATGATTTACAAGCAAAAAGCACTTCCATGTACTGTTTTGGACCATTTTTTTTGTAGCCAAGGGTTCTACTCTAATTCAACTCTAATTATACAACAATCTTTACTCCATGCCTGCAGTTATGTTTTGCACACATCAAGAATTAGTTTAGTGCTATCTAGAGAGACATTGAAAATAGTTCTATATTTTGTCTGCTCTCCTGAAAATAATAAAAGTAATTATATTGGATACTCTGTACAACACATTAGTATTTGAAGGAAATGAAATATAACACATCTTTGTCTCATATTTTGTCTGTCAGCTAAGTTATAAAGCTTTTTTTTAAATGTTAAATTAACATTTCTTACTCAAGACTTTAAAAATAAGGAAAATAGTTACATTCCTGACTGTTAACCCTTTTGGATTGTACTTTTTCTTTCATTTTGCTGGGATCAAGCAAAATCTCCTTTTGGGTTGAACTCATAGGAGACTTTAAAGCCCTAGGCCATTGTCTGAGAGATAAATGCAAATATAGATTGGAAAATCCAAGAGACTTTCCCAAAATCCCCAAGTTTTCATGCTAAGATTTTATCAACCAACGACAAGACACAGCTACATGCAGCAAACAAAAGACTGTCAGAAGAAATAATGCCAGAATTGCTTTAAAAACCAGAGGATGTTTCTAATGTACAGATTTTTGCTGAGAGCTTGCCCCAGAGAAAGGCAAATTAAAGATTCTTGTTTAATTTTTAGAAAACATATCTTAAGGGTGTAGTTTGTTTTCAAATGGATTCTTGAACTCCTTATATTACTCTTCCTCATTTGTTTCTCTGTTTTGATTATAAATGAATTACCATTTTTAGGGTGAGCTGATGGGGTATTACCTGTATTCTGGGAGGCAGGTGGACAGATTAAAAATGAAAATTATTATTTTCCTGCAAATGTGTTGTTTACTGGGGGCAAGGGCAGAGTCTGTAGGAAAAGAGGGAGGTGGAAACGATTGTCAGAGGGGTGATAGATCAGTGCCCTGGTGGATAACCCCATTGCTGTGTCTCCTGAGCAGCCCAGCAGTGGGATGGTGCCATTCCTGCTGCTGCTCCCCTCCCTGCTGCAGGTCCTCAGGTGCCCAGTCCCCCAGAGCAGGGTGCAGGAAGGACAGACCCTTCTTGGCACACACACACAGCCCCAGCCCTCGCCACCAGGGCTCCGTGCCCCTGAGCAGCTCGGGGAGTGTTTGTGGCACTGAGAGGCAGGGAAGGACACTCACCTGGGCTGTGGCTGCAGGTGCTCTAGAGCCATGGGTTTGGGGGTGCCACTACCTCCAGCTTCTCTCCATGTGTGTTTTTAATGCTGCCCTAACCTGGGGAATATATATATATATATATATATAGGCTAGTTTGTGTGTAAAACTCTCTGTAAATTGTTCCTAAAATAGTGACTGCTGTGTTTAAAGTCCAAGTAACCTTGAACCCAAACTTGTTTTTAATCATGCTGTGTCTGGGAAGAGAACTGTTAAATATTACTGAACTTTTCCTCATTAAACAGGTGTTGAGTTTATTAGCATATGTCCTATTAGCTGTCTAATAAATGCAGGTGATACTGATTATTTAATGAGAAGCTTCACCTCTACCAAGATGTTTTTAAGTATTCATTTTGATAGATGTTTTAGCGTTCAGTTCTGAAAATAAAAAATACTGAAGTTGAACTATAATGAGCCACACACCACAGTCCCTGGATTTGGAGATTCAGTGAGATTTCACCCTGTTGATAGAGCTGGAAGACTGAAATGCATCATAAATATTCTTGTTCAAAAGTGAACCTTTAGAATTTTTTTAAATCTTGACCTTACTTTGGAGGATGCTGCAACTCATCACATTTAAAAGTTAAGTGGAAATACTTAAGTTCATCAGCCAAGCACTTCAGAAATTCTTTCAAGGCTCTTTTGATCCAATTTAAGATGTATTACTGAATTTTTTAAAAGTATAGTAAATAGTTGATTATCCTTCCTCTGGATTGACCTGAGTGACAAATAAGGCAGCATGTAAAATCTGCCATCAGATCTACTTAGAATCAAAGGATATTAAGAATTTTCCCTGAAAAACACGATCCACTTTCTTTGGTTGTACTATAAGGAACCAATATTGATGAAGTGTTTCATGTGTCATTAAGCACATGTAATTTTGGGACTCTCCCAGTGTTTTCCAGTACAACTATAAACAGGGATAAGTTTCAAGTTGTGCTATTTATGAGGGATGATCCTGAAAAAGCATCCAGTATTCCAAGATATTGGTAGACTAGAGGGAAAATATTGGCAGCAGGACCCCAGGTACTGTCATGCACACAGGGAACAGGATCTGGGCTTTCTAACAGGACTCACCCTGACAAGGATTTTCCCTTAATAATCCTCCTGTTTCAGATAGCTCCAACAGATTACTTGGGCACTGGAATGGGTTGGCTGAAAATGCCACTTATCCCTGATTGCTGGGATCTTGTTCTGGGGAGCATTTGGGAGAACAGTGGCTGTTTTGGGTTTTAAACCAGAACTTGCAGCTTAACTCTGAAAAAACTTTTTATAGGCCAGGCTCTGGAGGATGCAACCTGTCACTAAGTGGCAGATTTAGGGTTTGACTTTCAGCTCTCATTTCAAAGCACAAAGAAACCACACTAACCACGACAACAGATAGTTTTGAATGGAAATCAGTCAGCTTGAAGTGATTATTGCCTGAATATTACTTAATTCCCAGTGGCATGCCCACACCCAGCCTATCATCAGCTCAGGTTTGGCAGACACAGACTGGGATAACCAAGAGCATTACATCACTAAAAGGTTGTGAGTGGCTTGAAAAGTAGTTTGAACTGCAGGTGTGAATTTAAATTGCCATAATCCCTGTCATTCTGATTTAATTTTTTTTTTAAATCCATTCTAACTTCACACCTTTAGATTAAATTAAATTTGCCCATGCAATCTCTTATAGTCAAGCTTTAAGGTAAAGGTTGCAAATGGGTGTCCTGGATCAGAAAGTCACCCTAGGACAATATGTCACTTGAAAGAGCATGAAAATAAGAAACTCATTTCACCCCATCCCCTAAAACATGTAAAAGTGGCTTTAATGTTCTCCCAAAGACATATGAGGAGTTAGGATTTAACATTATTGCTATTCATAAATGTAAAAGGCAAATGAATTCCTGGAAACTGCTTGTTTTTCTGGAGCTAAACTGCATTTTTCTTGAAATGTGGCTGATACGAAGCATTAGGACACTTAAAAATTGCATCATTGCTGATAAAAGATACTTTTACAGCTTTAATATAAAATGTATACTGTTTTTAAAGTAGTTTGGGTTTTGGGGTTTTTTTGGAGGATAGTCTTTGTCTTGCAAAGATACATTTTAAATGCTTTTTCTGAAACGTGCACTATATAACATTATGTTTTTCCTTCCTGTGACGTGTGTATATGATGTATATATTTCAAGCATTCATTTTTGATGCCCTAAATCAGGTTTTACCTGATTTTGCAATACTCATTTTGCTTACATGATCAGACTTTCATGTGACTATGAAAACACCAATGATTTGTATTGATTTTTCTCTTCCTTGTTGGTATTTCCCCTGATTTTCTTGCTGAGCTATTCTAAAGTTAAAAAAATTGAAAATTACCCTATAGACCATCTTCCAAATGTGCATAATACATGGCCTGGTGCTTAATGCTTTCCAGCATCTCAGAAGCAAGAACATATTCTGAATTGTTATTATATGCATTTGATGAGCTATCTAATGGTTTGATGACAACGTTTAAGTCAGGATTTCCTGAAGTTAATATATTGTATTACACAAATCAATTCATTAGTATCCTAAAATCTGAAGCGTCTGTTTGGGAGCTCAATAAATCTGACTGTTCTGGTATCTTTATCTGGGATATCAATATTCAGATGTCTTCCTACATCCTGAACGTGCTGATTGCACCTTTTTCCTTACAGAAAATCTATTACCCTGCCCTACATTAGCAGAATTTTAAAAAGATACAATCCAAACTTGAATTTCACTCTCTCATTTGACTTCTGGATGCTGTGTGTGTGTGTGTGTACTGCTCTTCCATGGTCCTCGTTTAAATTCAGGATGAGGTCACCAGTGTGCCCCTGATACTGTGCAAAAGCTTTTCCTTACCTTTCCTAACAGCCAAGAGTGGGAGGCCTTGGAAGGAGTTTCTCTTGGCTGGAAACTTTCTCCAGTCAGATTGGACTCAAGTTTTCCAAAGAGCCATCCCTAGTGAGGTTTTTTCTTTGACTTGGTCCCACATTCCTGGCTCACCAAAATTTGGGATTAGCATCCTCCTCTCCCAGCCTGTGCCCCGAGTGCTACCGGAGCCAGTGCTCTGATCCTGTCGGCTGCCATGCAAAAATCACTTTTTTCGGCGTGAAGTCAGTATCAATATGTGTGGGCAGCGAGAGCAGACAGGACCCAGCGAGTGCCTCTGTGTTCTGCTGTTCGTGGATTCACATGGACACGAGCCTGCCAGAAATGTTCCCCGAGACAGAAGCCCCGTTCCGGATGGAGCGATTGGAGCACGGAAGGAGCGACAGATGTGCCGAGGGATGTCCTTGAATGACAAACCACCCTGGCTAAGGACTTAACCCTTCAGCTTCTGAGACTCACGCACAGAGTGATGGAGATGCCCCTCGGAGCTGATGTGTAACGCGGGCTCTGAGCTGCATTTTCGGCAGCAGCCCCTGCCTTCAGTCGGTGGTCACTAGATGGCATCTTTGGGTACCGAATTTAGGGGAAAATCGTCTCCAACGTTTCATTTGTGCTCAGCCTCCTTTCAGTTCACTCCTATTTCTGCCTGGATATAAAAACTTAAGGAAGGACATGCCAAGGCAGCAGGGGGGAAGGAAGCATTTTTCTGTGTTTTTTGTACTTTCTGAGCAGTGGGGTTGATCTTGAATTCTAATAATTATGTGTAAACGCTTTGGAATAGTTTTCTAGGTAATATCTGTGGAAATTTTTAGATTATGTATGATTGCATATCTAGGAATCTGTCATTTGTGGTTTTTTTTCCACATTCCTTACAGACAATAGTCAATCACTAGGAAATATTCCAGATTAAATCACAACTTGAAAGCACTTAAAACTAAAAGCAACCAGTCAGCAGTTACCAGCAAGGATTTCCAGGTTAATACCAAGACAACTTCTGCAGCAAAGAAGAATATGTCCAGCAGTCTAATCCTTACAAATTAACATACCTTTATTATATTTTTATATAGAAATACATAAAAGCCGCTGTTCAAATTCTCTTGAGATGAAGGCAATGTTGATCTCTTTCTTAAAACCAGCTGAAGGTGAGGGTAACTCAGTAGGTGGCAGTCCTCTTAAACCAAAGAAGAAACTGTGTGACTATCAGAGAGTGGGATTTGAGTGCAATGAAATGTTTATTAAACATTTCCACGTCACCCAAAGTCAGTATGGCTTGTATCTTTTATTTAGAATCCTCCAAGCTATTGACACTTCCTTTTTCCTATCTGGAGCTGTTCTGTAAAATTGTGATAATAACCCTCTAAGTGTATTTGAGAAAAGTTCTTCTTGCAGACTTCTTGTCCCAAATGCTTCTCTGTGTCTAGTGTGTCTAGAGCTTGTTTTGATTTCTTTTTTCTTTTTTTTTTTCTCACACAACAAGGATCTGTCACTCACAGATTACCCAGTGTTTTCATCTGAATTTTTTATAGGATGATCCTTAGAACAGGAATCACTGTTCTCACTCAATAAATGGCCTGTGCTGTTAAAAAATCTCTTGCACTCTTTGCAGAGAAGTTGAATCCTTTGGGAATGGTGTCAGCTGCCTGTTTCCCTTTCCCCCCGTGGCAAAGCTGCTCTGCCATGGATTTGTATCCATGATGCTGTAGGATCCATCACCCAAATTGTTTCATCGCTGTCAGCACCATGAGGGACCTTTCTTTGATTCAGTCCTCTTGGTTGCCATGGCAGGGAACAGATGCTGTTTTTTTATCTTACCTACACGACAGATTTGTTACCCCAGCAGTATGCAAACTACTTGAAAAGTAATAGCACAAAAATACATTCATTTAAAATAAAATAAGCCAGAGCTTTAGTGGTGTAGAACAGTGTGAGTTCTAAACCTGTTAAATATAACTCCTGTTGCCTTCATCTCCCTGTGTGTTTGCTTCACTCCCAGCTTCTTTCAAGGAGCCTACAGTCACTCCCCCTTGTGTGAAGGGAGTGTACTCAGAGATACTTTAAAATAAATCCAGGGGAGTTGCTTGTTTTCCTGAAACGCAGAAGGTGTGGGTGTCAGAGGCAGAAAGCTCTGATAACCTGCTAAGCTGCTCCAGCAGTGTTGGTGGACACAGGGGGGGGGCTCAGGTATGAGCAGGTGGAAAGGAGATTTTGATAACATTCAGGAATTTTTGACAGTGACTGTGGCTTGTCCTTCCACGTGTTTGGCTAGATGTAGAGTGTGGGGAGAAAATGTGGCAAAAATACAAATATTGCCAAGGAGGTCACTGAGGGTGAGGCTGGTGTCTGAGAGAAATGAATAAATGTTGAGTAAATGTCTTATACCAGGGGGATGGTGTAAAAGTCACATGAAAATGAAAATTCACATGAACTTTGCTGCTGCTTTGTTTCCAACAACTTCTGTGTGTGAAGGTGTGAGTGGATGACTTCTGTGGCTTTTACACAGGTGTAGCTTGTATGTGTGTGATAAATCATGCAAGGGATAATCAGAAAAAACCGTTGTGTCCTGGGAAGCACTTGGAGCAAATCTGTATTGTAGTGGTCTAAAATAAACAGTTGTGTGTTATTTTTTATACTCTTGTCCACTAGGAATAAATATGTTTTTAAACATAGCAAGATTCCATCACTTGGCATAATGTACTGGAAATACAGTCAGTGGAGTAGAAATAATTAAATGAAAAGAGAGTGGTTGATGGTCCTTTAATCTTTTTATGTGCAACATAAATGCCAAAGTAAAGTACACAACCCTAATAGCTACTTAATGGCCATGCAGGATGTTGTGCAGTGGGCAAATAACACTGCAAATGAAGAACTGCTGCAGAAATCCTTTAAAAAAGCATGGAAGAAGCTTTGACTGGGTGAAACTAGGAAACAGATTAGAATGGGATGTATCACTGCGGTGCTTGACTGGGCAGAAATAACACAAAATCACCTTGTATTATCTTGGGAATGTCTGTGAGATCTCTGGTGATCAAAGGCATCGTTTGGGGCTTCCCAGTGTCTGTAACTCCCTTGTGATAGGGAGGAATCACATTCTGAGATTGTGTCCGTGGCTGCAGCTGCAAACTGCAGAGCTGAATAAATCTTGAGCTAAATTCTGTTTCCAGATTGATGTGTGGATTTGACAGGAGATCTCATCATCTCTAATTGCTGTTGCTTATTCCAAGTGGCTCTTGCTGCTTCAGGATGCTGAAAATGCCAAAAGCAAGTTAGGTCTGCTTGGTAGTTTTCTAAAATGTCTTTAGTAAGTGCCTCTTACAGAGGAGGGCAGCTTGAAATGTTGATTTGTGCAGTGGAGCAAAAATTCCAGTGAGCAAAATTTCAATCAAAGTTTAGTTTGGAAATGTATTTATTAGCTCTGATAATGGAGAGGAAGAAAATAGATCCATAAGTATAGTTTCTAAAATAGAACCAATATAAAATAAGAGAGGCTTTGGCCTGGGAAGTGTCCTCTGGGATTTTTCGTCAATCAAAAATATACATTTAAATTACACTCAACTTATAAAATTTAGACCGTGTTTTTCTCCCCTCTATATTTTGTACTTTCTACAAAGCTGATGAGGCCTTTTCTTTTCTTCCTCTGATTTCTAATCTCCTGATGTTTTTGGTAAAGAAGTCCATTTCATTAGATCTCTAATTATGTATTCAGGAAACTCCTCATTTCTCTGTTTTTTTGGCTAATGACCACTATGCTTCACTTTATCTCCAAGCAAAATGTATGATGGCTTTTATTCCTTCAGGATTAAAGCAGATGGCATTCAGCACAACATCTGGGGAAAAAAAAACTCCTCAGATCTTTGAAGTGTTTTTAGTAAAGTAAACACTGTTAAAATGAAATGATGGATTGCTGGCTTTACCTAGAATATCCCTGAATGGAAGGCAGGTTGTTTTAGTTCCTACCTATTTTGAGTGGTTTGTATCTAGAGACAGGAGTAGAAATTGATACGTGCCAGCAGTATTTCAGTTTATGACATTTTGAGGAGAAAAATCTTGTAAAAATCAGTGTTATTCCTGCTTTGGTTCTGGGAGGGGCACCCTGATTCCCAGTCCTGAAAACACCTCAGTGGAGCTGGGCTGCTGCTGTCAGCACACAGCATTGCAATTGATTTTTATTTTATTAAAGGCCAATAAAACAATTCAAAATGCATTTAAAGCTAGCAGAACTGCAATTAACTCTAAATCTCACACTGTGAATAGCAAATCTACCTTTATCTGCCTCATTCCCATTACCCATTTCTAGATGAGGCTGCTTCTTTTAAACAATATTATCTTAAAATTTTGACATCATAATGTCCTTGAAGTGGCAAGTTGTCAACTTCAGGTTATGTGATGAGGAAGGAGATTATCTAAAAGCAGTTATTTGTCCATTTTCTCGTGAAATGCTGGCGGTGTATGTCAGTAAGTTGAGGTGCTCTAGCAGTCCTGGGAAGAGTAATTAGACAGTGATGCATGAAAGAGTGATTGTTTAACCAGTTGGATCTTTCTGAGTGTCAAAAGAACTCTTCAAGCTGTGCCAATCGTTATCACTGTGAGGTGATTATGTCTTGTGCTGTCTGTGTGCAGGATTAAGGCAAATAATGAGATGGGATTTTTTTAATGATATATTTGGAGGATTAGATTTGCACGGCCTCTCCGTGGATTAAGTTTGGATATGCTGGGACTCAATTTATATGTGAGAAGGAGATAAAGGAGAGGGAGCAGGGGGAGAAGGTGGGAGTCTGATTATCAAGCACAGAGAGATGGCTAATCCAGGTGGGCTTAATACACTCAATTACATTTTAACAAAGGAATAAACCTACTAAGTAGAGATCTCAATTAAGTGCATCCTATCTTTGAAACACCACTACAATACAAAAATTCACAATCTGTCCCACTTGTCTTCGTTTGCCTTTTTCCATTCAAATTTGAGAGGTCACAAAGTCCACAATATAAAAGCTTCTAACAGGTAAAGGCTGTATTTTCACTTTTTCACACTGCAAGTTTAGGAGTGGTTTTGGGAGGTTTTGTATGTCACTTGAGAGGTTCAAGCTTTTTACATAATTTCTCTTTAAGAAATACCCAGATTATTTGATTTCTTCAGTTATAACGTTTTACAAATCTCATAACTAAAAATCTCATAATTACAAAGATGCAGCATGACTCCTTTTGTCTTAATAGTTTATAGGCATTTAGCAGGATGCATAATATAGTTTCAGGAATATGTCAGCCTTAGGAGAATTCATTTCTATATCACAATTTGCTTCCAAGAACTATAATTTAAGCTTGCAGAAAACATCTAGAAATTACAAGTTTATTTTGCCATTCCTGCTTTTGTAACCTTTGGGTACCTTGGAAATGGGTTTTGACATTGTAACAATCAAACAAATGTATATTTCTGTCATTACATTTACAAGCTTAAAGCTCAGGTGCTTTTTCAGCTGCACAACTTTAAAGCAGGTTTATTGGCTGCCTTTGGTGTTTGCTGTGGTCTCTGGGATGCTGTTTGCACTCCCTGTGCCTCACATACCTCGTTCTATAAATTGCAGAGCTTTTCTCAGGAGAAACTCCATGAATGTTGACCCACAGCAATAAGCTGGTCTTTTATGGGATCCATTTCAAGGATGATTTTCACTTCTATTTTGGCAATATCATCCTAATTGTGTTATTTGAATTATGTTATGTTTAGTTTTTGTAATACTTGTACTACAAGTATTTATCCTACAATTACATATTCAGATATTATTCTGAATTTGTATAAAATCATACACTTTCTTTAAACCTTCACTGGATTTTGGGGAAAACTGGACAAATTTTCCTTCAATTTAACCAGTGCACAATTAAAAGCCATCTAATTTTCTAGTGATCCATTCATGAGAGTTTCAAAGTGTGTTATAAATAAAACTTCTTCAGTTTCTGTCAAAGAAGAACTCAAAAATCTTAACTTTGAAAACAATTTTACTGTCACATTTAAAATGAATTCTTAATCTACATTCAACTAAGTGGTGAAAAATGAAACTTGAAAGGGTCTGGCTTGAGGTGTAGATAAAAGATTGTCAGATTTGAAAAGGAAGACCTACTTTCTGCTCCTTTTTGTGAAGACTTCAGCAGATGAAGAAAAGGCATTAAGTGAAATTGTAAGAACTAACGAACCAAAAGCTAATAGAAAGGATAATATATATATTTGAGGCTAATTTTTAGTATCATCTTTTCATGTTCTTAATGTATACTTATGCCCCCTCCCCTTTTTTCCCCCTCATTCTGGCATGAATATGTTTCTAATTAATTGACTTTATTCCCAGTGGTGGCTTGATGTCAGTCAGGAGAATCCCAAGCAGGTAAAACCCCAGTTCTGTCTCCTGAGTGCTTCCTTCAGCAGATGTTCCCAGTAGAGATGGAGAGGGCTCAGCTGAGTTCTAGAAACACCACATTAATCACTTGAGAGGCCTTTTCCTGCACAAGTGTGTTTCCTCCTCCTCAGTTCCTCCTGTTTGAGGTCTAATTGCAATGTTTATTGGCAGAAATTGCATTAATTTCAAGTAGATTTGGCTTGGGGACTGCACATGGCTGGTGTACACACAGGTAGCACAGCCCATCTCCAATCTGTGCTCCAGACTTTGGAGCAGCACTGTTTATTCAGTCACCTCACTTTTTATATAGAATGACAACCACTTGGGAGACATTTTCTGCAAAATGTGACACAGACAAGCAGAACTTGACAAAATTGACATTAGAATTTGAAAGCTGTATTTTTTTTCAGTGTTTTATCAGCTCATTCTTCAAGAGTAAGGGGAATTGGAAAAGTAACACTAAGCTGAGATAGTCTGAAATAACTCTCAAAACATTTGTTCAGAATCACCAGCACATTCCCTGTTTCATGGCTTCTGAAAATTTCCTGTGGTACATGAAGTAGGAACAGGTTGAGGCCAAAGCAGTGGGAATGGGGCTTGGGAAGGGTCAGAGGGAGCTGGGTGGGGTTGGTTCAGTCTGGGGAAGAGAAGGCTCCAGGGGAACCCTCTGGCTCTGCACAACTCCCTGACAGGAGGGACAGCCAGGTGGGACCAGGCTCTGCTCCCAGGGAACAGGGACAGGAGGAGAGGAAACAGCATCAGCTCTGCCAGGGGAGGTTCAGGTCGGGTATTAGGGAGAATTTCCTCATGGAAAGAATTGCCAGGCATTGGAACATTGGTACTGGAACCCGAGATGTTTAAAAGCCATGTGGATGTGGCACTTGGGGACACGGGTTAGTGGTGACCTCGGCAGGGCTGGGAGAACATTTGGACTCTGTGATCTCAGAGGGCTTTTCCAACCTTAATGATTCCATGATCCTGTAGCTCCGTGGTCATAGAGACCCAGCTGTGCCTGAGCTGTGTGCTGTCGTTGCACATGGATGTTTAGTATTGTATTGATCAGAAATTATATTTACATCAATTGTTTTAAGGCTCGTTAGCCCTTTAATGCAGATCTAAGCTTTCACTGTCTTATTACTCATCGGAATGACTCAAGTGAAGTCTCTTTGACCAGAGAGAAGTTTTCAGGTCCTGTAGATTTTCATGGCAAAACAAATGTGTGGCATCAGCTGCATTTGTGTTTTGCAACAGTTACTGTCTGACTTCATTGTGAGCTAATTACGTGAGAAGTAATTTTATTACATTTTCCTTTTTTTTTCTCCCTCTTATAAGCAGCAAAAGAGTGGGTTTTAAAAAAAAATAGAAAGCAGAATTGTTTTTAGAACACTGCAACAAAATATAGAAGTGATAGCTGTAGCACATTTCTAATAGCTGGGCTGAATCATATTCTGTTCCTCTAATGGCATGCGTAATTGCTCCAGGTTTTCAGGCGTCCTTCAGCCGCACTTATTTAGATTAGTGACTGATGCATTTCCATGGAAACCTGCAGCAGGGGAAAAAAAACCCTCTTGGTACAGCCTGGAACTGAAGGGATGTGGGTTTTGAGCCTTGTGTGAAATAAGGCTTCTCAGCTGTGGTCAGCTTGGTTTGGGGTTTTTGTTGTAGCTGCCCTCTGCAAAGGAAGAGGAGTTGCCAGCAGCATGTTGTGTAGCAATCCTACATTCCTTGATAAGCTTCAACTTCTTGAGTGTAGTTGAAGGAGTACATTTTGAAATGAAATGTCTGGGGTGTTTTTCTCTGTGAGGATGCAGAAGCACCCAAACCCCAGGTAAGCTGGTGAGAATCTGGCTGGAAAGTCAAGGTCCAAGAATGGAATTCGTTTTGGAGGTGGTGTGTGGAGCTCTAATGAAGTTACAGTTTTGGAGTGCTAGTGGCAGGAATGGAAGGATTTTATATGGCTTCCATCACTAAATGCCTGGAAAATAGAATTACTTCTAAAAACTTTGAACAGTACTGCTGCTTTTTTCAATATCTGGTACAATCTTTATATGCATTGCCTAACATATAATATCTGATTTTTAGTGCTTTCTTAGAAAACTAAATTCTCAGCATTCTCAGCAATTTGTTCTAATTTCCAGGAGGGTTTAAGGTTGCAACATGGATTTTCAAATGTGTTCATTTAAAGTAATTGCCCTTATGTATCTAAACAATGCTGTAAGGACAAGTACCTTCCATACATTTAAAAGTAGAAATATTTTTGGATTTGGCTCCTTTCCTGCTGCAATCATCCTAATTATTTGGAATACTCGTGTGGGTTCTCTAGGAGTAAGCTCTCAAACCAATGGTGATAGTTTCTCCTATTAGAAAATTCATTATCCTGTGGCCTGGCTCTGAATCCTGTGTTACTTAGCAGTCATCAATGCAAAGTATCTCTAAACATATCTATACGATATTTTGATACTTTATATATGTTATTTATTTTATTATATCTATACATAAACATATCTGTATATTCTGATACAGCACCACAAGGTCAATTGCTAAAGTCTGGTACTCCTGTTAGAAGTGATGTGGTGTTTATAAGTAATTTTTCCTTTGTATTTTTGAATTTGTAGTTGAATGTTGTATTTTAGACACATGCAACAACATGGCAAGGCAGGAGTTCTTCCTGGTGAGCAGGGAACTTCCACAGACACATCCACAGACACATCCACCCCACATCCACACCCACAGCTCTTGTTCCACCCTCATCTTCCTCTCCCTGGTGCTGTGTTAACCTGGGTACCACATTGTGTAGCAACATCCTGCTCTGAGCTATTTGCTTGCTCTGACTGGAGTTATAACACTAAATTGGAAGTTATTCTGAGGCCCTTATGGTGGAAGTTGCAAAACGTTCCTCTGTTTGTTGGGTTTCAGTCATGTTTTTTCCACAGTGAAAATCAGACTGAGAAGTCCACGTGCACAATCAAGGCAGAGGGAAAAAAAAAAAAAGGGAATACTGTGGTGAAAAAGATCGTGAGGTTCTAGGAACTTCCCACATATCTCCCATGCTCAGCAGCTTCTTATGTATTCAAAATTTTATCTATTATTGAAGGCAGAGAATTTGACAGATCATTGATCCTGAGTACAGCTGGTGAAGATTTAGACTTGAATGAAGCTTCTTGTAAGGGAGGAAATTGAGGGGAAACATTTGTATCACCATTGATGATAAAAGTCCATAATAACTCTTGTTGAAACTTGCTGTACATGAAAATTAATGATTTTTGAAATTGAATAGAAGAATGGCTTTCCAGGGCCTGTTTTTCCTTACTCAGCCCAAAATAATTTCCCATCTGTTCTTTCCAACTCAGAGTGCTCAATGACCTTCTCCCAGGCAGTTGGTTGCCTTTATGGGGCTGTAAACATGTCTCAGGTAGGAACAATCCCTGTCATGCTGAGCAGACCACAGCTCCTGACACACAAGCAAATGCAGAGTTCCTTCACAATCTTCTAATGGAATTTCCCTAAATTTAATGCAAAGTCACTGCATCAAGGCAAAGTCATTAAGCCAGGTTTCACCTGGCACCTGCCCTTTGCTACAGGTCATCATTTTGGGTTATGCTGCTGCCATCAGTGAGAACAATGATATTTGCAGGAAATATTTGAACTATTTGCTGGGAGGATGAAAAATGTGAAATAAGGTGTTATGATTAAAAACATTCGTACCCTGAGTCAGTTCTAAAGAGCTGGAACATTACACCACCTGAGCTTTGTGAGTGAACAAACCATCCTGACCTTCAGGATAAATAACATTTGCAAGAGATGATAGTGCCAGCAGGCAGCTCATCAAGACTTCTTTGTTCTCCCTGAATTTGAAAAAGAAGATGCCTTCATTTACGTGTGCAGGAGCACTTTGGGATTGACATGGAGAGCTGGTTTTTTGTGAGCCACATGTACATGTTGTCAGGCCACAATTAAAGGTTAGGCCAAGTGCACTGAAGTTGCTTTGCTTTGGCCTGACTTTGTAAAAACTGGGTATTTCAGCAAAGATCAAACGAGGTGCACGTGGACCAAAGCCGTGTTCAGCTGCTAGAAACTCTGAGGCCAACATCCAGCTTTGTACAGGCTCTTCACTCTTTTGCTTTAAGAGGCATTTTACTCTGTAAGGCAAAGAGGGGAAGGAAATCTTTCCCAGTTAATTCCCTTCGATGAGATCACCCAGAGCTGTGTCTGTGCCTGTCCCAGGCACTGAGTGGTTTAATCCTCTGCAGCAGCTGAGCCACGGACACAGAGCTGCCACGATGGATTGGAAATGAGGAGCAAAGGGAATGGAGACCCTCAGAAACCCAACAGAAGAACTTAGGAAAAGATCAAGCAACCATTACCACATTTTGAAAATATTCTGCAAATGAGGGAAGAGCTGCAGAATTCCAGAACTGTACAAAGAGCTGGTGAAATTTCTAGGACAGTAAGAAGCAAATGCTTCCACAATATTTGCTGGGGTTTTATTTTTCAGGTTTAAGTAAGCTTTTTGTTAAATTAAAGGGAAAACTGATGACATGGGAAACACTGTTCTTCCATAACTGCCTCTCCAGCAGGTCCAAGTTGCATATTTCAGTTATTAAGGTTTTTCTTGCAAACAAACTTGCTGATTCACTCCATTGATCAGCCATTTCAGCATCCTTTGTGGGTAAACGAATTCACTGCATTCCAGCTAATCTTCCTCTAAGGATGAAGGAGGGAATCAACACTCAGTCTTCCTTTCTTTCTCTGAAAGTAAGATTTAGTAAGGGGAAAAAAAAAAAAAGAAAAAAGAAAGGCAATGCAGGAGGACATCCAAGGATTTGCTATTCCAGCCAAGTTGTCCTTGAGACATTTTTATGCTTATTCTCAAATCTGAAAAACTTCAAAAAACACATAAGATTTGCTATTTCTCAGCTTTAACTGAAAGAAAAATTGGTTGAGAGTGTCACAGCAGCTGAACACTGGGATCATCCAAACAGAAGAAAGTGAACCATGAATTAAAGGTTTTCATTAATTTACCATTTATAATGCCTTCATCATATGTTTGTTTTCTCTTGATCCTCACAGTTTATCCCTTCAAATGAAGCATCAATGTTTTTACCTCAGATTTGCAAAGATTTGAAAAAGGTAGTTGTAGTTTCTTCTGAATTCTTGGGTGGTACATAGCTGCAGATTTCACTTTCATGAGTTTTTATAACCCTTTATCAAAATCAATGATCAAACAGTTAATAGAGAAATTTTCTATTTCTTCATCCCATTTTTTGTACATTTTTTAGAATCCATAATCCTACTCCAAGTGAACTTGGAACTTCATCTTTCCTATGGCTCAAATGAAATGCTCAAAAAAAGCAATAAGAAATGTCATGTTAAACAATTGTATCATAGGCCTGAAAAAACTTCTCACTTATCACCATTTTAATGTACCATATTTAATAGACAATCCAGTTTCTATTCTGGTGAATCTCCATTTTCTAAGGGGAAAAGGGAATAAGTAAAAAAAGTTACTGAGACTTCACAGTTTGTGGTATGAAGAATATTTTTATCTTTTAACGTGATTATTTTCTGGAGCATCATTTGGTAAGGCAGATATTTTGGATATACTTGGGATAGAAAAATGCGTGCTCTTAGTGATGTTTTCAAATTCTGTGGACTTTTTCTCCACTTTTTCTTATGGACAAATTTGGATCAATTTAAGGGAAAACTTGTAAGATAGGAGGCCAGTCTTGTTGCAAACCAGCACAAGTATCCTTGAATTGTGAATTTCTGCTGACTTTATCATTAGACTGCTTTCCTCACCTTTGAATCAGCATTTTTTTTAAACTTCTGATCTAACCCTCAACATAAATGTTGGGGAAAGGTTTTTTTCCCCCAGGAAGGGGAAGGTGCAGAGGGAAGGCCTTAACCTCTGCCACTGTTTTGGGTGTTGCACCTGCAGGGAGCTGTACCTGGGCTGCTGTGACAAAGAACATCTGTAGGTGTCTGTTGGGAGTGGAACATGTCCCAGGGCAAGAAGCTGCGTGTTTTGGGGCAGGGATAAAACCCTCCTTTACCCACCAGTGCTATCTGGGGAGAGCCTGCTGCTCTCAGCTGCCTGCCAGTATCACAGCACAAATCCTGCAGTTCCACTGCTGTTTCCTCTGTTCATGGCGTGGACATGACTCTGAACCTTTCCTCGAGTGCTGGCAGGCTCTGACAGCATCCCTGCTGGCACAGCATCCCCGCGCAGTTTCCTTGGAAACACGGCGCACAAATGCCCTGCCAGGAGCAGCAGGGAGGAGACAAGCAATGCTGCTTGGGGATTTTTTTCCCCCCTCCTCGTTCTTTACCCTTCCAAAGCAATATCAAACATGTGAGCAACGTGCTCCAAGCAGGAGTGTCAGGGTGGGAGTCGGGCTGGCTGCTGGAACAAGCCCACAATTGTTCCGTGGGCTGAAACAGGGCACGAGTGGCCAAATCTGTGTGGTTTAGTATCCAAAATTTATTCCTTGCTTTTCGTGGCAGTGATTTTTCAGCTTTTGATAATGTCTGCAAGACGTGTTGGAGCCCTGTGGTCACTTACAAGACTGAGACAGGGGATCTACAGGAAGTCCTGTGTTTATTTGGAAGAAAGTCCTCACCGCTCCTGAGGTGGAGAAAGGAGGAAATGTTTTCCAGCTACACTTTCTCAGTGCTCACCCCTCTTCTAACCCTATAAATTACATTCTGGAAGGGCAGGCTTTGAGCCTGTTGCTCGCTGAGATGTCTGCAACAATAAATGATCCTAATAAAGAAACAGCTGGGGCTTTATTATTTGGATTGCCACTATTGCCCAGGGCACACAGCTTATTTCTGCTGCAGCTCCACTGGCTTCAGTGGAAAATGGACCAGGAAAAATTGTTGTGTTCTTATGATATTTACTCTGGTAAAATATGGGCTTCTCAAGAGATATAGAAGCTTCAAGTGATATCCCAATGTTTCTCTCTTCTGTCAGTGTAAAGGAAACAGGACCATGTTTGCAAACCCTGGTGTTTTGTTCTACCTCTTAGAAAAGCTTTTTTGAACTGATCCAACTTTATGGAGTGACTTTTCATCTGTGGTGACAGATGTTCCACTCAGTGAGAATGCAGTATTGTTAGAATAATTATCTTTATTAAAACAAAATGGCTAAATAATGTTTTTCTAGACATTTTCTTCTTGTCCATATCTTCTTGCTGGTCTTTCCAATCTGTCTGCAACCACATTTAAGAAGAAATCCTCAAAAGATCCTGTGAGTAAAAGCTTCTTTAATCATGATGGGGTTGTTAGTCTTGGGTGGTCCTATCTTGCTGCAAAGCATTTTGAAAAAGAATGCTGGTCTTAAGAAAACCTGGGACACAAGAATGGGTACAAATCCAGGGAAACCTGGAGCTAACCCCTTGGTGCTATTATACCTATAACAGTGTTACTGTGCTATATTTGGCTTGCATTCAGAACAGCATTTGTTAGACATTTGCCTATGGGTTCTTTGTGTTCTTTTGTCAAGTCAGAGAATGGAATCCTTTTCCTTTTTCAGTCCCCAGTTCATTCTGATGGCAGAATGAACCCCCTGCTCCTGGGTGTGTGATGGGGCAGCCTGGAATCTGAGTTGGAGCTGAGGGAAAGAAGGCAATTAGAGAACTTCACTCAGCAGCCTGGGAAACTGCCATTAGCCTGGAGTTCAGTGCCTTGCAAAGCTTCTGTTTTCCCAAAGAATCCCTGGCTGCACACAGAGGAGAGGGGGGAAGCAGAGGGGAGGCAGAGCTGGGGAGCAGATCCAAGCTGCAGCTGAAGAGTGCTGGCTCTGCAATCCTGAGGAGCTGAACAAAGCTCTCTGTCTTGCTGTGCCTTCCCATCCCTCCCACCCACTTTGTATTCCTTATAGCACTGAAATATCACTCTGCAGAAAACAGATTCTGCAGGGGGAACATCTGGCTCCTTAAGGGCTCAAGCAGTTGCTTTAAGATTTCAAAATATTCTTCATCATAATTTATTTCTTGTAATAATTTCTGAGGGACTTCTGAGAACAGGCCGGGGGGAAACTCACAGTGGACTCCAGGTTTATGATTTTCTCTGTTTCTTCTGTTTATGTCTCTTGGTGTGCACATGATTTTTAGAATGGCATAAAAAAAAGAATGTTGCTTGGTGGGGAACAGACTGCAATTTTTGCAGTAGGATCAGGAATTTTGGATAAAGGAAAGGACGTTTAGGCAAAAAATACAGGTTGTAGGTGAATGACAAAGGGACAAAAGAAACTAAACTGTCAACTAGAGTTCATATTATAGGGATTTTCTACTTCTCTGGCCATCCTGTAGGATGAAGGCTGGCTGGTCTCCACAAAATATATAAAAATGTAATTATTTCTATTTACATTTTACTTTTTCCTAGTACTGCTTTTCTTGGACTTTGCCAATTGGTGCACAACTCTGAAGAAATAACTTTCTTACTCTTTTAGAAGCTGCAACCTACATGTACATTTCCAGCTGGAATTTCTATGTATTATTGTTGTATTTGGATTTATGCCTCCTGCTGGGGGCATGATCCAGTTATGTGTCAGCTGCAGTGGTTAAAGCAAGGAAATATGCATTTTTCCCACCCTTCTTCCCAAAGTCTGTCTCCCAGGACTTTCTCCTGCTCCTTGGCTGTGTTCAAAGCCCTTCCATCCTGCTCTGATGTTCTTTTTCTCTCTGCAGTCTTGCCCTTGGTCATTTGACAGCACCAATCTCTCAGTCATTTGCACCATCCTTAAAAGCTGTGCCACAGAGGGCTCTGTGTGGCTTGGAGAATTAATAAAATCTGTTGGAATTGTGTCAGGCTGTCCTTCCATGGAGTTCCCTCAGCTGTGCAGATGAGACCTTCATGCTCGTAATCGAAACCAGAAACTTTTCCATCTGATTTTTGATGTCTCTTGGCCAAACCAAAGGTGATTTCATTGGAGGACCAACCTGTAGTTAGGCAAAAAATATTGATTTGCATATTCTGGCTATTTTCCCAACCTTTCTGACATCTGCTGCAGATTTTTCTTCTTTCTTACTTCTTCTATTTTGCCTCTTAGCTGTAAAAGAACCAAATATTGGATGCAAAAGTTTTTGCTACTGAGAATGTGAGTGGAGCTTTAAAACTTGTGAATGATGTGATTCATGGTCTCCAAGAAGTTCTCCTTATTCACTTGATGTGTCTGATGTGATAAAAGAATATCTCCAAAGCCAACATTTTTTTCCTAAATGCCTTGAAACTACATTCATTCACTGCAAGGGAATATAAACAAATACTGCAGCACTTGATTAAGAAATACTGAAGTATTGAAAATTCTTTTTTCTCTGTGCAGAAACACGAACAGATAGAACAAAGAAGCTGTTCAGACACTACACGGTTGGATCCTATGACAGCTTTGATGCTTCAAGGTAAGAATTTTTCCTTTTGGTTGCAATCTGTTTACAAAACCTTCCCAGGTTTTATTTAATTGTTACTTTTGGTTGAGGCTGTGGAGGGGAAGAGGGAAGCAGATCATTAAACAGAGTTTCTGAGGGTACCATTTAACTTCTCAATTGGTTTTCATTGCAGTTTACTTTGTATGGGATGGGATAGAAAATTCAGGAGCACTGAAGACATGAGTTTCACTGTTTTGTTTTGGGAGTGGTGAAAGAGATTTGTTGTTCTGAACAGTAACTTTGGAACCCGAGTAGAACTGATGCTGCTGGAATTGAGACATTAGATTATTTATTTGTGGAGAATTCACAGTTTTTAAGCAGTTTCTTCTCCCCCATGGATATACGTTGAACATACAGCTGACTGCTGGTAGAAAGGGTGACCTTTAAAACACAGAACCTCAGTTAGCTTTTGGTGTCTTCTTGAGGAAATTTTGGTGGCATACTGGAATTATTATGCTTTTCTCCTGAATATCCAATTACAGCTTGGGTTTGTTTTGGGGGGAATTTTTGTTTGTTTTGTTTTGTTTTTCAAGGAAACCACATTTATTGTAGGAGAAAAAGAAAAAATCTGAAATATGTAAAGCAATGGCAGTGTTTCATGTAGAACAATACTAAAAAAAAAAAAAAAAAGAAAGAAAATTGTGGTAACTATCTTAGACTTTGTTCTGAGGTTCAGGCATAGTTTCTATGTGAGTTGAACAATTTGGGGAGGAATTTCCCAGCTGGACACGATGTGATTGACTGGGGGGGTCTGATGATGGTAAAGTTGTCAAGAGAAGCTGTGAGCCCATACTCTGAGACAAGCTCTGCAGAGCAGACTCCCTGGTTACTGGGGACATTTGCAGTGAGAAGAGTTGGCTTTTTGCAAGGTTCTTTCAGTGATCATTAGTCTACAAAATCCACATCCCTGTCTCTGTATTTCAGTGTGAA
Organism: Sturnus vulgaris; assembly: GCF_052056855.1. Classification (NCBI taxonomy): domain Eukaryota; kingdom Metazoa; phylum Chordata; class Aves; order Passeriformes; family Sturnidae; genus Sturnus; species Sturnus vulgaris. The sequence continues at coordinate 6,287,734 of NC_142260.1, forward strand.
TGGATGGGTTGTTTCTGCAAAAGAGAGAAGCTGTGTCTGCTGCATGTTGCCTCAGAGATATCAAATAATTCCACTTGGAAACCTCCTGCTACCTTCTAACAACAGATTTTTTCATTAGAAAATGTCAATTCCATCAAAGCCTTCCTTTCCGCCTTTTTTTTTTTTTTTAAAGTAGTTGGTTTATTTCTCTGTTGATTTGAAGCTTTTTCATAAAGGTATTGGGTTTGTGCAGTGCAAGAGTAAAGCTCTCAAAAAATATACCTTTTCCTGATTCAGAACTGAGCAGGAGAGATAATCAGGAAGAAATGAACTTCTGTACAACCTTACATAAATTAGTTATGAAGTGTGTCTGAAGTTGATATCTATTAATTATCTGAGTAGAGAGAGGGAAAGCAACAGAGTTCTCCTGGCAAGGTTTGGAAGAAAACTCTCCTTGAGTTTCCACAGAGAATCCGAGGCCCAGTGGATCCATTTGGAGGGGCAATAGTGGGAATTGAGAAGAAAAGGGAGGAGGAGGCAGAATTAATGTGAAATTCCAAGAAATACAGAGGAAAGGTAGACTTGCTTACCACACTTTTTCATCAAAGTATGGTAAATCCAGAATTTTTGTGAAGTAACACCAGGAAAACTAAAAAAAACCAGTAACACACCAAGTTGTGTTTCAGGTACTTGACTGAGGCTGCAAATGAGCTTTTTGTACCTCTGAGCAGTGATTTCACTGGTGCTTGCATATTGGTGCTAAAGCAAAAGGAATTTGCATTTCAGAACCTGTCTGGAGATTAATGTCTCTTGGTGGTGCATCCAGATTTGATTCCTCACAAGGGCTTCTTCAGGGGGGGAATTATTCAAAGAGGCAAACAAGGTGTGAAAGTGAGAGCAATTTTTGATATTGCCAGGTTTGTACTGCTTTGATTACTTTCTCTGTTATCGTTTCGTATCAAAGTCGGGGAAGAATACATTAGAACAGATTTAATGCTGGCAGCAAAGGTTTCATAAACATTTGTCAGAAGGCAATTGTGCCTCTGTGCTAAGAACAGCTCTGAATCCAAAGTATTAACAAAGCTGATCCAGTTCCTTTCTGGAGAGATGTGGGGGAGTGAGGGGAAGTGTCTGCTCCTTTCTCTCTTTCCTTCTCCCTCCCAAAGGGCAAAAATTGCTGAGTAGAAACACTCTGTTCAGAAATCTATATTAATGGGCTTATTCACATGCAGGAAAATACATTGTACATGGCATTTTTCATCTTGAGGAAAATGTGCAGCTTGAGTAATGGAGGTTCATTAAATCCTATTTCAGCTTTGCATAAGAGATCAGTTATCCATACATTAACTTCAGGAAAATGGGGAGGATGCTTACTAATGTGGAGAAAGGCACTGAGACTTGCTTGCCCGTGCAAATAGTCACTGAATATCATTCTGATATAATACAATATTTGAAACTACCAGGTCTGATGTATTATCTGCTTTAAATGCTGATGACATGCCCTCAACAGGGAAGGATTTCTTCTTTATGTCTATCTTCTTTCAGTTTAAATCCCCACTCCTTGTCCTAAAGAGCAGTTACACCACTAAAACTGCAAGGAGATAATGCAAGACTGCTCTGCCACATCTCTGAAGTTTTCTGTCTTCCCTGGATTATTCAGCAGTTAATTTAAATGCAATTATTTGTAGGGTGTAAATGAGTTAATTCATCAAGGTTGAATTCCAGTTTAATAACAGAAAGTATTGCTAAGGCATAGAATGGATGTTTGAATTGAAAAAAATTCTTTATTTTTAAAAAACTTCTAAGGTAAACCTTAGAAATTATAATTTTCTATCTGCTTTTTAATTGAAGTGAGGGAATTGATTAATTCAAGATGGGACAGTGGATTGTTCAGTCAGGAAAATATGTGGAATTAATTAATTGTTTAATTTCAAATGTAAAATGTTACCACCCTTTTAAATGGAATGGGATTGATAATACAGTGATAACTTAGTTTTATACTCTGGAGACATAAATAACCTGAGACACTGTGGTGCTATGTAAAAATTATAAACTTGGTGTGGTGGAAAACATGATCCATTGCTTCCATGAATTTGGGAACTTTAGGACACGACAGTGGAAACTTTTCCTGCTGCATTCATTGCATCATCTCCCACCCCAGCAGCAGCAAAAGCCAATAGCACAATTGGATGCCAACCTCAGTGCAATCAAATGGGCACATAATGGAAAGTCTCCTGCCTATCCTGTGCCTCTCTTCACAGAGTTATCGACTTTCACACGGGGGATTTTCTCCAGACACTTTAACTGGTTCCAATCCCTGCATGGGACAAGTTTTCCTGGTGCCTTTCCTGGACATCCCATGGCTCCAGCAGTATTAAGGAGCTCGCAGGAGAGGATGTGATGACAAATAACCTTTTCCAAAGGCTGGTTGCCACCACATTAATGACAGGAACAAATTGATTTGCCTTATGGTTTTTGTTCTGTTTTTCTGGGGGAAGACAAAGAGGAAAATAGGATGGTGCAATCTGTAAGAAAACTTAATTAAAAGCTTAATTCATTAACCCTACTGTCCCTACTTGGAGTCAGGTGGCAACATCTGTGTCCCACGAGTGTAGAAGCTGACAGGAGCAACTTTTCAAAAGCCAATTTACATACAAATACCTAATAAAAAGCAGAGAGATTCTTCTCAGATGTTCTTTCCAGGCCATTCTCTGTTGCTGTTGTCATCTGCACTGTTGGAGAGAGCAGCCTGGGCTTTAATCCTGAGCAGCTCAGAGAGGCTCCTTGGCACAGCTGAAGCTGTCTGCCCTGTAACTCAGCATGCTGTGGAGAGCTTGGTTATATTTTCAATTTTTTTAGCCCACAGAACATGCCTGTTGGGTTCCTTTGTCCTAAAGCTGTGATGTAAGCAGTGCTGTCTTGGTAGTTTAAGCATTAGGTGTGCTACACACCTTTTTTAAATGGAAGCTCTCAGTCTGATGCAGACTTTTTTCTGGTTTGAGATCTGGTTTCATGTGGATATTTCACATAAGTAATCCTCCCTCTGGAGAAAGGCAGTTGCTCATCTCTTGAAATACAGATTTTTAAAATTATAAAATATAGATTTAAAACAGATGGAAAGTTTTGGTGGAATTCTGGCCATTGCAAGTGATGAGGAATGTAAAACTGATGGGGAGCAAGGGGATTTTCTCCTGGTTATGGTGGCCCCATGTCCCTGGGGTGGAGAATTTGGCATATGTGCTTGCTGAGTGCTGCTTGCCTGGCAGCAATCCACTAAATCCTGGCAAATGGATCCTTGCGAAAATTGAGGGAAGGTATAAGAGCTGTTGTTTTATTTTATATCCTGCTTCCCACATTTTCATGTTGGTTCTGCCCAAGCAGAACAGTGAGAGAAGTCTTGTTACACAGAGAATAAATTGGATTTTCTGAACTGAGGTAGAACTAGATGATATGGGATTGGAACTGAATGATCTTTAAGGTCCCTTTCAACCCAAACCATTCTAGGATTCTGTGAACTGCTCTTCTGTTTGTTTGTTTTCTATTGGATATCACCAGTCCCACTGTACTAATGTTTCCTGGGAAGTCTGTACTGTTCAGGTGATCTCTTGAAGGAAATGGGAGTAAGGAGATTAAAGTGGTGCTGTTCACTCTTAACAATAAATCCACAGTCTGGGATTGACACATTGATAATAAGTGGAAAGTGATTTTACAGCTGTTCTTACCTGCAGGCATATATTTTAAACATAATCCTTGGTTTCCTCTGGTGGAAAAAAGAACCAGTAAAAGAAGTTTACCTATACATATAGCTCAGTTTTTGCCTAGAAGATGGTTACAAAAATATCTGAGTATGCTCAACATTGTAATTAAATACAACCCTGTGAGACAGTGATTTGGTTACATCTGAAAGCTCTATGAGATTATAATGATTTAAAATCTCTGCAGATGTGATATCATGGTTCTTTTGGGCACAGAGGACAGTCAGCACCAGCCAAATTGTAAGGAAAAAAAGTATGTCAGATGTTTCTGTGCATGTAATCTCATCTGATGTCTAAAGTTATTTTGTTGGACTTGCCTGTTGTCTGTTCTGAATTAATTAATTAACTGTGAGTGTAACAGTCTGATGGCACTGAGCTGATCTTAATGTGAGGCAGAAAGGCAAGGGTAGCTCCATTTTAATACCTTGGGCCTCATTAACTTGAAGAGCATAATTTGATGCAATTTGAAGAATTGCATATGTATTTAAGCAATAATTAATGCATTGTAGCCTCCACGGAGCAGGTGGAGAGATAAAATGTGAAGTTCTTCATTTCCAGTTATTCAATTTCTCATGAAAATTCCTTTGGTTGCTAATAAACAACTTTGCACTTTGCCTCCCCGGCTGCTGTGTGATGCCACGATGGAGCTTTTTGTGCTGTTGACTACAGCAAATATTGAAAGGAATTGCTGAAATAGGAGGTAAAAAGGGTGTGTGTGTGTGTGCATCTGTATTGTGGTGCCTCTCCATCTAAACCTGTACTATAATTGCACTATTAAGGTCTAATACAATTACAGTAAGTTCCAAAACTCTACCGTCAGTGATAAAATTTCCATTAGCTTGTAAGTGCATTTTTAAGTTGTTTGCTGCCCTGATAGTGAAGTTTGCTCAAGCCACTTTAGTAAGATTCCAGCTTTTAGCAACTAATGGTTTGGTAACTAATGATTAAAATGTGTCAGGCATTTTTTGGGCTAGATATTTGCCTAAATTTTTAGTGATAAGTCTTAGCAAAGAGAGATCAAGACCTGAAAAAAAAACAAAAAAAAAACCTTTCCCAAATTTAGAATCACAATGCTCCTTCTGAAAAACTTTAAGGATGTTCATGTAGAGCTAGTCCAGACTTACCTGTGTGCCTGGGGTAGAGGAGCTGCTGCTTGCAAGGGCTGGGATTTGGGGGCTGTGCCATTTCCTGCACAGCAATTGGTGCTCCCAGGCTCTGCAGGATTTCCTCTGCAATTCCTCCAGCCGGATGCTGGAGGACAGAGTGGATTTAAATGTCACCACTGAAAGCAGCAGCCTGTGTCCTGTGCATAGGGGGAATAAAGTGTTTTTTTTTCTTTAAATTAGACTAGAGGAATTTAAAAAAGAAAAGGAAAAGGAGTGGAGAGGCAGAAAGAAGTTTGTGAGGGTGTGACACCAGGTTGGTTAGAAGCAAGAGCCACATAATTAGAGCAGAGGAAAACAGGAGAATCAAATGGGATTTTTTTCTTTTTTGGGAGGGAGAATAAAGGAGAATGATTAGGTTTCTAATAATTAGTGTTTTCCATTCCTGCATCCCAGCCCCTGTGATGATTTACTTCCCAGCCCCAGGGCAACTTTGGCTGCCATGCTGTCACCTCATCACCAGATGAGCAAAGCCTCCATATGGTGCCTCTGGTTGGGAGTGATGCAGTTGGAAGTTTTGGCAGCCCCAAATGGAACAAATAACTGGTGAGCTCGCTCTGTGGGCTTGCCTCCAGTAGGAGTGATTTAAACCACTCTTCCCCCTTACCCCGTTTCCAGGCAGATTTTCACAAATATTTATTGCATTTGGAGAATTTGATCTATGAGGCAAAATTCTCAGGGTGGCTGGCAGGCAACGTATGTGTTTTGTTCCTCTTAAAAGCTGAAATGATCCCAAATCGGAAAGGAGTGAATTTTCACGTTTGGTTGCTTCCATGGTGCAAAAGGAGGGTGGTGGGAGGAGGGTGCCTTGTTTCTCCTGGGACAAACCAGATGTGCTGCAGCTGTGTTTCTTTAAGAAATGGAGTCGAACCCAACAAAGAGGGAGCAGCTAAAGAGCAAACAATAGCTGCTGGGGGAGCATTCACCTGGACTAAAGGAGCTCTGGGTTTGAGTCCCGTGTGTGTCAGACTTAAATCCACAGCCTGAGCTGCTGCTGGACGCCAGGAACCTGCTGGACAGAGCAGGGCTTCGTCCAAGCCCTGTGAAAGTGTCCCTGTCCCCGAGCCAAGAGGCAGATGCTCTTCTCTCCATCCCCGTGGATGTGAATGGGTGCTCCATGGCAATGATTGGCAGAGGCACCGATTGAGTAGCTGGTGATGCTGCTGGGGCTCCCTGCTCCCTCTGACACAAAATGTCAGCCTGTTTTCAGAGAGATGACGTCTGACAAGCACTAAAATGTGTCAACAAAAAGATGGGCTTGAAGGGATAAGTGTTATACAAAAACCAAGTTCACGGCAAGGTTCTGAGCAGAGGAGTACCGAGTGTTCAATGTGTGCACTAAGAAAAAGTGGCAACTGCATTTTCAGGGGAAAAAAAAAGACCATTACCCACGTGTCTTCTAATTTCTCTGATTTTTTTTATAGGATCCAGATAACAGAATTTAGAGTTTGGTGCTCCAGTTGAAAACCAGGGCTGATACTGAGTACATTGTGGGATCCTTTAGACTAGCATGTCCAAACCTGGAGCAGTTGCCCCTATGGCAGAGGTGGTTCATAGCTCTACTGCAAACACTTCAGCACCATAAATTCTGAAAATCTATGCATCCATTTTAATGCAAACCATTAAAATCTATGCATCTGAATTGACTTGAAATGATAAACCAACATTTCCCCCCCGTCTCCACTATACAGAAAATGAAAGCTTCATATTCCCAGAAATTCCACATCAGTGCAACTGACAAGCTGAATGTGAAAGGCAAGGGGGCAATAAAGTCAGCTTCCAATTCAGCATTCACATAATTAAGAAAAGTCATGGCCAATTTAAATTAAATTGTCAAGTCAGTGATTTTTTCAGCGACATTTTGGGCTAAACTGGCCATGCTTTGAGAGAATTGCTGAAAATGATGATGCTGGTAGGCAGGGAGCTGTTAAGATGGACATTTTGTCTTGCAGGTAAGCAAAATTTGGAGTAGACTTAAAATAACTCAAGGGCTTAGTGCAATTAGAGAAATGGAGAGGGAAAATATATTTCAGAAAAGAAGGTAGAGTTGCCACCTCCTTTCTGATGTTAATGAGTCTGTGAAATAACGTGATTAGTCAGGATTTTTAAAGGGATATACATCACCTTTACAGCTCTTCTGTGCAAAATACTAGAAAATTAAAATTTCTCACTGTACACTGTATTTTTAAAGCTCTTGGAGGAGAATAAATATGTTATCAGAAAAACTTTATGCCTTTGGTGAGGCCTCATTTGTTTTGAGACAGAACTTCAAACTTACTTGTAAGTTATATACTAAAGGCATAACATTTTTTTTGTCATAAAAACTTACAGTGTGTTTAACACTGATTTAAGCACTGTACTCTTCTGTACAATGCAGACTTGTAAGTGAAATACTTCCATCTGTAAAGCTGAAATGAACAGTCGGGGCTACTCACACTCCTTGTGGTTAGGGCTGTGTTTATTTTCCAAGGAATTCCTCCTGCTCATTGTAGCAAACAGGGTGTGCTGGAAAACCTGAGGGATCCCTTAAAACTAATCTGAAACTCATGTTCATCACCAGTCGTGGAATGACCTGTTTCTTTCCCCTATTTTTTAGTTTAGTTTTGTTTAGACTCTCTTGGAGCAAGTGGAGTTATGATACCAAAATGTACTGCAAGTTTAATAATTGTTTTAAAGACTTGCAAGGTCAAACTGCTACCTTAAAAGCTTGTAACACATTTAAAAAGTGTTAATAAAACACTTTCTGTTTGTTTTCTTTTAAGCCCAAGGTGTGACTGATGTTACTTCCCTTGTTCTGCCTTTGTTACTTGTCCTGTTTGATAACCTTGAACATGTTCCTCTCCTTGGTACTGAGGTTGTCTGTGATAAAAATGAGCAATTTTAGCAAAAACAGCTGGAAAATTATTAATTAAAAAATATTAAAAACCAATGGGGTTTACATCTATAATTATTATTCTTTTTATCCAAATGTATGTTTAAATGATTAGGGAGAAAATTCCTATTTCTCTGTGGCTTAGTGGCAACATCAGAGGGTGGAACTGCAGCTGGTTTGGGGTAGGAAAATAAAAACCTAAACAGTAAAGTGTTTATTAGATAAATATTCTGGTTACCTAAACATATGTGAGTGTTTGGACAGCCTGTTTGCTCAAGGCTCATCGTATTAGCAATGAATATTAATATTTTCACAGTCCAGGCTCACACTGCTCAAATGCTTGATAATGAAAACTGAAAATTGCTGATAAGTATCAGGTGCAAGTCGAGTGTGCTGGAGCCCAAAATATTCCTGTGCTAGGTGGAACATCTGTGTGAAGGGGCTGGAAGGACTCTGGGCTATAAAACTCCTGTTCCATAGCAGGAGGACTCCTGCCTGCATGTCTCGTGTCTGACTGTCACTTTGTCATTTGTGGTGTTTGAAATGACTGTTCGTTTTTAAAACACAATTGAAATTAATTAATAGAGAGGAATTGAGCTTTTATTTTTAAGATCGTTTAAGCTCATTTTGCCCCTCTCCTCATCTCCAATGATTTTTTGTTTTCTCTCTGCTGGTGCAGATGTGAAAGAATAATAACATTTCTCTTAGAAAAGGCTAAAATACTAGGGTTTTTTTTTATAAGTGTGAATAAATATATTCATACATGGATATTAATTTATCATATATATGGTACAACCCATTGAAGGGTACAGCACTGTTTCTGTCTTTAAGATAGGTTGCTTCTTTGTAATGATGGTTGATTTTTTGGGCACCTCTGCTGATCACAGGCTGGAAAAGCAGGACCATTTTTCTGACTTCCTAATTCTTACTGAATCCCTTCATGGATGATATTAGTGTGGGTTTGGGGACTTAGTAAAAACTGTTCTTTTTTCAGCCAGGGTATCAAGTATTCAAAATCCAATAAAGATGCCTTGATTCCTTGTTTAGAAGTGTGAATGAAACACCTTTTTTAGGTGGAAGATGTGATGTGCCCTGTCAGGTTTTACTGCAGCCTGTGATTCCCCCACTGTGGAGTACAGACCCAGAACTGGAGAATATCTCCATGTCTTTTAAAACAGCCACAGTTTGTCATGTCCCTCTTTCATCAGCAGATTTCAAAGCGAAATCTGCAGCCTTGGTGTTCTCATGATCAAAGAGCTCCACAAGATGTTTACTAACTCTGGAGAAGCAGCACTGGGACAGGAGATTGGAAAGACAAATATATGAATATGGGGAGTTAGAGGAGTATTGCTGGAGCACCCTTTCTTATTTTCCTGTTCCTTTATTTGGCTTGAACGTGGCCAGCTGAGGAAGACACAGCTATGCCAAGTTTACCAAGGAGAAATTAGACCATATCCTTTCTGTTGCAATTTGAAATTGTTTGCCACAAATTAAAAAAAGATGAAAGCAGTGCAAACAGGGGTAATGGTGATCTTGTCTGTCCTCTTTGGGTTTTTTGTTTGAGTGCCAGCTGTGCCAGTCAGGCATTGACACACAACCAATTGTCTGTGCCAGTAAAGATTCTGCTCTTGGATGTCTTTGAGAGCACCTGTGAAGCTGAGATCCATAGGGACTACTAAGCATTTGATTCCATGCTGCACTTCCATATGCAGCCCTGATTTTCCAATTTATTTTTTCAAAATGAAATGGCAGAATGACTTGGAGAATTTTTAGTTCTATGTGATTCCCTTCATCCCCTCTCCATTATATTTTAATTATTGTACCATGATCATACTCCTTGGACTTGTATCTTCAGCTGCCTAGTAAGGAATTTATCAATTTAAAGTTTACTGTTCTCCAGTATTTCTATTCTAATGCTGGGTTCTATCTGCCCTGAGGAAAGTGCTGAGGTTCTGACCCATCTATTTTGAAATATTTTCTTCCTCCCAAACACAGCTTGCTATAAACTTCTAGTTAAACATATGTTCTGAAGGAAAATCATTTAGACTTGTCATATATGACATTAGGATTGCTCGGCTGTACAGAGTGAGCCAACCCCACCCATTCTGGGCTCCTAGGATCTGTGAAGGGAGAGGTCACTGTGAGTTTGAATACATGGTTGGCTACATCCCACTGCTTCTGTTTGGGTTGCCAGTGGGCTTTTAGGGACAGCCTGTGTATTTTCCTGTCTGCTGTGCACAGAGCCCACTCACTGCTGTAGCTGCTGCCTCTTGAACAAGTGATTGCTGCTGTGCCTGGCACAGGACAGCTGTGAGAGCTCTTCTCTGAGACCTAAAAGTGGATGATCAGTGCCTGGAAAACTTGAGCAATCACAGAAAGAGTCTTCATTAATCTTGAAGACCTTAATTAGTAGGATTAGCCAATTTTCCTGAAGCCATTAGAGTAGTTGACTATAAATTTTAAGGTTGACCCCTTCCAGCAGTAACAGGAAATGTTTTCCCACTGAAAGTTTGCTATATCCTACAATAAGGTTTGCTGTAGACATAATTTCCATTTTCTGTGGTATCAGGACAGGTTACTTCCTGAAAAAAAGGGAGAGGATATTTGCAATGTGCCTTTAACAGGGATTTACTGTTGGATAATGCACAAAGGGCTCCTTCTCTTGAACAGATTTCCCAAATGCCCTTCTCTGGCTTGAGCATAACCACCATAAATTGGCCATCTTATCCTGAAAGGAATTAGTGTGACTGCTTCCAGACGTTGCATATAAATTTATGGAATGATTTAGATATCGTTTTATTGCACCTGGCAGAGCACTTGATTCTTCTAGGATGTATCTAGCTGTGAACTCAGTAGATCTTTCCAAAAGATTGCAATTGCAAGAGTGCTGAGGAGAGGAAAAAGGGCTAATGAAGAGATTTAGATTTACTTGGCCAACTGAAAGAAGCGAACCTGGAGAGAGCCAAGTTCACTTCCACTCAAGGGGAGAGCAAGTCCTGACTGAAGGCACTGTGGGCTCAGGGGCTGCTGGAGCTGAAAAGGTTGGGTTCCTTTTCTAGGGGATGCATGACTGCAGAGAATCAGGAAAGTGATTCCTTTTAACATTCATTTTTTCTTCTGCCTTGGGGAAAGATTGGCAATATACCAAATAGCCACTTTTGTTTCCAGATAATGGTGATAATTTTCAGTGGAGTGTCCTCTACTTGCTGTTTTTCAGGTTGAAATCGCAATGAAACACTTGATACAAACTTGCCAAAACACATCCTTTAGTCCTGATAGTCTCCACCTGTGTAATTTAGTATTTTAACTTGTGGAATAAGTCATGCCTTAAGATAGGGTGTAGTTATCCTCGATGAGAACAGGAGGCCAGGTTTCGTGGGCCTGCCTCCAGCAGCCACCTGCACTCTAACCTTTATTTTTCTTCATACAGGTCTTTATGAAAGACTTGACATTTCTCCTTCCTTCCTCAAGTATTATCCTAATGGGCTGTTAGCAAAGCAGAAATTCCTGCTCTTTTGAAAAGCCCACACAAATGATGGTTGTTATGTGAAACAGTGCTGAGTTCAAAACTCACATATCTTTCTGACAGAGGGCAAATCCTTGTATTTCCCTTTCTCCATTGGTCAGTCTGTAAAATTATGGAAATTGTAACAGCTCTGCACAGTTCTTGAGCCTTAAGTTGTTAAGGAAACTACACAAGATGATGAATAAGTATGTTTTCTAATATCTACTGCTTGAGTAAAGCAGAGATTTACATTGAATGTTATTTTGGCCTGAGATTTTTATGATTGTGCTCCACACAGGAATCTCCTGCACTTGATTGGATGCCTTTTGCATTTAACTTTGCCTGCAATGAATCTTGGCCTTACACAGCCCAAAGTCAAAGCAGTGTGTGCCCTATTTAAGTAATGAGCTATTGATTTTAGAATTACTCATTTTATTACGACCATATGGAACTGGTCATATTCTGAGGACTCATCTCTGAAATGGAAGCTGCTTAATTTCAGTTTGGAATGGGACAAAAATGGACTTCAGGGATTTTACCTATTGAAATTTGGCATATCACAAATAACAGGGACTGTCTGGCCTCACACAGAGCTGTGCATTGTACTGCAAGAGCCTGGGAAGAAATTCCTCTTCTTGCATGAGCTCAGGCCTCTGAGCAGGCTCCTAGTGCAATGCCACCTTCATTTGTCACTGGTTGCCATACCCTGTGTGCTGCTGCTAAGTATTTACAACACCTCCAGGATCAAAGAGACGCTGCCAAGAAGGCTCGTGGGGAGAAATTTTGACCTACTTTTGCATTTGGCACCACTCTGCCTGCCAGGAGCAGGTGGACTGTGAACAGACCTTCGGTGGAGGGTCCAACCTGGCTGGCACAGAGAGCCCTGGCGTGGCAAAGCAGGCAAAAAGCAGCACTGCAAACAGTCTGAGGTTAAACTCTGCCCCTCTTCTGCCCCCTTTTCTTGGGAAAGCAAATTTTCTGGGAGAAAGGGTGTGGAGGTTGCAAGTACAGTTCATTTTTGTTCTGTGCCTGTCTGTCTTCCCCCCTTTTCCTGCTGCTGGTTCTTTGCTCTGCAGCACTGGGGTGTATGTGGAGAATGAATTTGCTTTCTGTGGTTGCCTGAACAAGTTTAAGCTACTGAAGCCATAGGATTTTTGCAGGTTCCCTACTCCTAGGGAACACAAATGAGAAGAAATGCTACACATCTGATTTTTGCAAGCCTACATTTTTACTTTCCAGGCTGTCATGCTGTTTTCTTTATGACTGCAACTGTATATTAGAAAGCTGTATTTGTCAAATAATAGAGATCAGTTTGTGTTTTCTCACCAAAAATCATGTTGTGCTTCTCCCTCCCTTCCCTCTCACTTCCCCCTTGCACATAACTTTGTAAAATGTTGGCAATTTGGTATTCCCACTTTCAGTACATGAACTGAAGTATAAAACTGGGTGGTTTATGGAATAGATGTGCTGTACATGAGAAGAAAAGCAGAGCTGGTTTTTATACTTTTAATCTGTACATTAGAATGAAGTGAGCCTGACTTGACAATGCCCATCCATTTCATGAGCTGGCTCTGGAAGGACCCTGGATGCCTATTGTTTTTTGGATGTAGACCAGGTGAATCGATCCTGAGTTTGTTGAGCTGAAAAACTTCTAAATTCTGTATGGAAATGAACTGACATGAGGGTGGGATCTGGGGAGGGGACATGAGGGGGTCCTTTGAACCAAGCTCTTGCTATAATTAGGATCTCAGAAGTTGCCTTCTAACCTCTCAGAAATTGCCTTCTAAGCTCTATTAAGCTATTGATTGGTTACAAGGAAGTTTGAAGGGAATGGGTTTTATTAATTTGACCAAGTATTAAGAAAAATGACGCTGTTGACTCTTCAGTGGATAACCACAGGGACCCGCCTTGAGAATGTGGTGGTGAAATGAGGGAAATAAGCCAACACAATGGCAGGAGCAGTCAGCTTCTAGAACATCAGGATGTTGATGGAGAGCTCCAGTGGGCTCTGAGAGTTGCATATTCCATCCCACCCTGATATCCCTGAGCAGCAGGGTGTTGGGCTTTCTCAAGAAGCAGACGTTTTTAACTGTCAGAACAGGCAATGTCTGAATGACACAGTAAATAACAATAAGCTGAGAGGTACAAGGGCTGTTGGTGCTGGTGACCATCTCTTGCCCACAAAGTCACTGCTGTGGCAGTTTGAATTCATGTGTGGTGTTAAACACTCTGCAGTTTGGAAGACAACCTTACATCATCGCTTCAGCAGCCATGGGAAGTTTCATCCCGCAGAGTTGGAAAGGCACCAAAAGGATGGTCTGTGATGCACAAAAAATCTGGAGTTTGGAGGCTGTCCATTGGTGTCCTGATATCATCATCCCTCTCTTTGTTCAGAGCTTTCAGTAAAAAGGTCGCAACAATTTCTCTTTATTTAGTTTCCTCCTCCCCCTGGGGATTATTAATGGCCCTGAGGCAGATCCAGTCTCTCCTTGCATTCACTGCTTTGGGGGCTGGATTCTGTATAAGGCCAGTGGGTACAGAAGTTGGCTAGTAAAAAATTAAGGAGAGCAAACTTGCTCATACTCCCTTCTATCTGAACTAGTTCTGTAGGTATTTTAAATCAGCATCGTTTGCAGTGCTGACAATTCATGAACTTAACCCCTGCAGCTCATGCTGTGCATTGCTTTGGTACCTAAAAGAGCATTCCAAATTTTTTTCTTCCTTTTTTTTTTTTTTTTTTTAATTTTTTTTTTGCATTGAGCTTATTTTTAGTACCTTCATGTTTAATGAAAGATATTAAATACCTTAAGGCTTTTACAGATTGTTCCCTGTATCTGGAAGGTCCCATTTTAATGTGTATTTTGTGCATTTTCTTCATCTACCTTCTACTTTTATCTTAGCCAATGACAGTGAGATTCCTAAGGCTACTTTCTCTTTAAGGGAATACTGCTTACATAAATAGTCCTTTACACCATCTCATTGTTTTATAATATTAATTGTTTATCAGGAGACAGGAAATATTCCTTAGAAAATGTGTTTTCCTGCTTGTGCATGCCTTGTTACTATTTCAATTATGCAGATTCTTGATGCTGTGGAAATTTGTGCTTGATGACGCCAAGGCAGCTGCACGTTGTTAGCATTGTAGGCTGTCAGATGATCATGTGGGATTCTTGCAGCATGCAACATTCAATAGGATTGAAAAAGGGCTTTTGATGCAAGGCATAGCTTTCAGAATATATTTGTGCCTTTTAGTTAGCTAATAGAAAATCATAATTTATTATCTTTAAATTTAAAATGCTGCCTCATTTTTCTTCTGGTTGGTTTCATTTTGGCTTCACTAGAAGATGCATCTGGTACATCCACGATTGAGGAGTTTATTAATGATACTGTCGTTCAGTTCACTTACTTTTTTTCCTTTTAGAGTCCTAGCTAGCCCACAGATTACATGATCACATGTTCATCCAGTCATTCATATAGAACACAAACCACCATGCATGATTTCTTCTTCTTTCTTTTTCCTCTCTGCCTTTTTTATTCCTTTTAAGTTGCTTTGTCATGTTCTCTTTTACCATCCAGCTTAGTCTTTGTCTTCCCCTCGCTGCTATTTGTTCTATATTTTCCCATGCTTGGTTACTGCAATATTATTTGATTAACGGGCTGTGATGATGATGAACCTGCACACTGGAGGAGCAGCTACTACAGTGGTGATGAAGGGATGTAATAATGGTCGCTATCCTCGGAATTCTCTCTACAGTGACTGCATAATAGAAGAAAAGGCAGTGGTCCTGCAGAAAAAAGACAATGAAGGATTTGGATTTGTGCTCAGAGGGGCAAAAGGTATGTGCTTCTGTGTGTGTGTGTGAGTGTGTGTGTGATGTGCAGTGGCATGAAGAAATTTATACATCTCAGAATATAAGCAGGAATTATTCTTGGTGCACTTGGTTGCTAGACAACAGGATTCTCTGTATGCTATACTACTCCGATGGATTTCGGTGCCTTCTCTCCGAAGCAGTTTGCATTTTTACATAGGAGAAGCACTGCATAATCGTTTTGGGGGGAGAAAGTTTTGCCTGTATTTTTCTCGTGCTGGTGGATGTAGTATTTTGTCATTAATCTGTTCTGTTGTGCAGTTTACTTAACTATGGGAAACCTGCTTTCCTCGTAAAAACTGCTGCTTTATTTCAAATACCAGCCTGGTTAAATAGAGCTGTGAATAGGAATAGACAAGAGAGGGATGTTTTGTTTAAAATAGGTGTGGATCTTCTGCAAGGTGACATTGGTGCAGTTTTAGTATGAAAATATGATCTTTTTTTATATCTTGAGAAGCTGCACGTATGTTGCATGGCCTGTAGTGTGCTCATTTTTAAAGCTGTTCATATGTTAAGCTGCACGGCACTTCTCTGTAGGCTAAAATCTATCACGGTGGCATTCCTACCACTTAAAAAAGGCATTCTATTTAATGCTTTGCTTTTTAACTTTCAGTGTAGTTTGCTCCCTTTGTATTTAAAAAAAAAGAATATATATATATATATATGTGGTGGTATGTCCCATCTCTTGCTCCCCCTCATTTCACATGGGTTCTCCCTCGCCTTGCTTGAGCATGAAAATTATTCCATGTCTTCATTCTTGGGACATGGCTTTGCTCTCCCTCTTCCCCACCCCTAAACCTCATCCGGTGCCACCGTGGATTTGCAGGGCTGGGAAAGCTTTGCCAGTTTTAGCCAAATGAAATGTTTGGAGTTGAGGCAGGAAAGCCCAAGGCTGTGCCTTGTCTCGGAGCTCTGGTGTGGGTTATCAGTGCTCTGAGCAGGGCTCACTCCCCCAACAGTTTCCCCCAGATTTTCTCTGTGGCAGCGGGGGCGCCTCAGGTGAAAGACCCAAGGACTTTTCTGCCCGTGTGTGTACGTGACACAGGCAGGGCTGCCACAGGGCCAGCTGTGCCTCCTGTCCTAAAAAGTGATTTCTCCTGGTCTCTTCTTTGTTATGCACATCTAAATTTAGGAGGGGGGGAAAAAAAAAAAATTCTGGTTGATCTTTTTCATCCTTTGCCACCCACCCCACCCCCCTAGTTTGGCCAGATGCTCTCTGCTGGCTCCAGCACATAATTCATTTTTAGGTGGATGTTGCCAGAGTTACAGCATTGTGCCAGGCACACAAAAGGGTTACTTGAGCCAATACTGAATATCCTGGAATCTTGAGAGCCCAGCTATTGCCTGGTGCAGCTTGATTTGGTTTGTGCCAGGAAAGGAGCAGGTATTTCCCCCTCTGGAAGGAAGACCTGTGGATTGCTATTGCAGAGGGGTTGCACTCTGTCCCCAGCATCCTGATCTCCCGTCAGGCACATCCCTCTCACTTCCAGCACCCACCATTTTTTAACCCTAAATTGGAATGGCCAATGATAGGCCTGTAGTCAAGTGGTATTTGCAAGCACTCCATAACTTTCTTTTTTTAATGTGGTATTTATTTTTAAAGCTGACACACCAATTGAAGAATTCACCCCAACTCCAGCCTTTCCTGCTTTGCAGTACTTGGAATCTGTGGATGAAGGGGGAGTAGCATGGCAAGCTGGCCTGAGAACTGGAGACTTTTTGATCGAGGTAGGAGATCCTGAAATTTGATTCTCAGTGCTCTGTTGGGGAAAGAGTGATGTTCCCGTTGGAGAATTGACTCTGGAAAAAAGTGTGGGATGCCTCTGAGCAGCAAGTTCTGTGAGCTAACACCAGCAATGTGCTTCACTTGATCCATTTAAAACTTCATGCAGCATTCAGGAAAGCAGTGACAGAGAACAGTGGTCAGACTGGCTGGGAATTTTCTGGTTGTTCTTTTTGTCCTTTGGGAATACACTCTCAGAGATATTTGGGAGGTCATAGTCTTCTTTCAGTTATTGAAATTTAGATGAATTTCAGTATTTATTGTGGGCTATCAGTTCTGGTTTCTTCTAAATATTTTCAGGGAGTAACCAAAATTAATGACTTTTTATGCAACTATTTCTGCACTCAGAAATATCCATGGTCTAGTGGCGTTTAGTAACCATGGAGAATAAAGCAAATTACTTTGGCTTGAAATTGCATTTTTCCAACACTACACTCTAAATACAAAAAATAAAGCAAGGATGTTATTGCAGTATAAAGTACTTTATTAAAAGGGCATGTTTAAATACTCTGTTCATTCATGCCAGAAATATCTTCATGTTTGATATTTTGAAGGATTTTTTTTCTTGGTATTTTAGTTTTGTTTAAATAGTTGGTTCTCCTTTTGAGTGTTGCTGGGCAGTTTGCAGCAAAATCATGATTTGGAATTTTTCCTCCTCTTCCCCCCACAACCTTTTCATGACCAACAAAGAGATGCTGTGGTTCTGTGAAACCGGGTATTGAAAATAGGTCTTTTGGGATGCATTGATCAAGCCTTCTCTGTAAGCTCTATTGATTTTACATTATTTGATGTGTTCTTCAGGCTCATCTATGGTTTGGTAAAATACTTCCTGGTATTACAACGTTTATTTCTGCAGAGCTGGCTTTTGCATGCGGGAGAGGGTACAACACGCAGCTTTTTTTGGAGTGTGCCTTGAACTCCCATGGTGATTGAATTTAAATAGTTGCACCACTTCCTCACACTGTAGCCGTGAAAGAACAGGCTTTGCAGGCTTCTACAGTAAATAGATGTGCATTTTTATCTCTGTCTTCAAGCACATTTCCCTTGCTGTTTGTTTACTTAAGAAGAAGCGTTTAGTGCTAAAGACCAGCTTACAAATGGAGCTGCTGTGTTCCCTGGGCAGGGGTCCTTCCACAGCTCTCCCTGTTCCTGTTAGGTGGGGTTTTGAAGCAAGGCTGTATTTTTAGAGATTGGTTTCTTGTTAGGCTTTTAATCCATGGCAAGTATGAAGAGTCTGTACTGGCAGATTGCACAGATAGAATTGATGGTGAACAGTGTGCAATTCAATTCATTATGGAATGACAAATAGGCCCATGGATTTTTTTAAGGTCTCTGAAAGGGTGGAAGAAGGCTGGGTAACTGATTCTGCACAAAGCTTTACTGTTTTTTTGGCAAATGAGAGAAGAATTATAATTAATTGTCTAGACAATTTACTCCTAGCCTTAACTTAGAAGAGCAGCTAAACATGCACATACAGTGCTGAATCAGGAGGACGTTAATCCATACTCCAGCATATTTGTAATTAATTCTGAAAGAAGCCATTATTACATGCAAATCAAATCCATTTCTGTGTAATTTATGTTCATCGGGGTTATTCCGTTCTGAATTTTGCAACTTAATTAAGAGGATATGATAATCCTGAGAAATGACAACTTGGCTATTGCAGGAGACTTTTCTGTTGGAGAAAGGCAGGATTTTTTTTCTGTTTTGTGGCCAACATTCAGTGCACAGCCCTGGCTGGATGGAGAAAGCCATCTTTAGAGATATTTACAGTGATGCAAAAGACTGTTGAAATAGAAGTCCACCTGCACTTCTAGGAGTGCCAAACTACTTTATCTTTTGTGTTGAACGAGAAGATTTAAATTTACACCCTAGCAAGTGGTTGTCAGCCCTGGTGTAGTCAGCCTGTCTTGCTGCTAAATGATTTCTCCCATGACTCTGAAGTTTATGCCTCTGTGTGTTAAGTGCCACCTCAACCATTTGTAAGTAATATCAGGCATTTATCATAAATGTCACATGAATAATAAAAGAGTTAATGGGCAACCAGGATCCTGATTAGTGCTATTTATAACACTTGTGGCAGGGACCTGGTGTTAGGGAGGGGAGAGTCCAGTGTGGCAGGGGGCAAAAATGAGAGGCAGAGCAGATGCTTCATTCTTGCTTGAGGAGGTTTGGTGGCTCAGGGTGGTGGATATGAGGGGAACCTCACTCAGGTTTGACAGGGAGATTGGTCCTTTCTTTGGAGAGCACGAGGGTGGGAGGAGACAGGGCATCATTTCTTTGTGTACAGTTACGGTCTGGAATCTTCTGAAGGAGGGAAAACTTCAATATCAGCCCTGAGGCATTATAATAATTTGTGTTTGGAGTTGGTATACGTGGAGCAGAACAAATAAAAGATCTGTACAAACAAGGAAGAGAAAGTGCTCCAGCAGACAAATGGAGTAGGGATTACCTGGAACAGCTGGCATTGTATCATATGACTGAGTTTTTACCAAGTGTGCAGTTCCTGATTTGTCCAACCTGTACAACTAATTTTAACATGAGACTTCAGAGATGAACGTTACACTTGCCCTTGGAAACAGTGCTCACAGAGTCTCCATGGAAATTTCTGACAGTGTGTGGTTTGTCTCCTCCTTGCTTCAAACCCAGCCATGGCTTTTGTGATAAAAATTGTGAAGTGTGTAGTGGCTTTCCTGGATAGAGCACAGGGCTAATGTACTGGAAAAGTGCAGGAGTAGTTTTAGAGCTGAAGGAGTGAGGTAGAGGCAGCTGTCAGTAGATGTGGATTTTCATAAGCAATTCAAGAGATGCCAATTCAATGTGATTTTTTTTTTTCTTAGCTTTGATGAACAATCAGAAAACAAGGATCGTTATCATTTAGTTGTTATAACTGAGATTTTACAGCTTGCCCTCTGTTATTTTTCACTATTTCAGTTTATGTTTTCTGGAATCTTGATATCAGCCTGATTTAAATATAGATGAAAGTAAAACAATATATTAGGCCAAAAGCTAAAAACTGCAGTCTCCATTAGAAAGGGGTTAAAAAATTACAACTATCACAAATTCCTTTGTAGGTCATTGATTACTTACCAGTGACTGGATTTCTGTACTCTAACTGCTTAAGTTTGGAAAAATTCAGAGTTCTGCCTTGTGACATGGCCAAGAATTCTTGAAGGTGGGGTTGTGCAGGACATTTGCTTTGATGACATAAATAAGCCTAACCATCTTTGTGTAAAGAAATCCATTAAACTGGAAGGCCTATTGAAACTCAAAATAGAGTTTTTGGAGGGTTTTAGTGTGGTAGGATATAGATTGTCTTTTAAAATTAACCCCCAGTGGCTTATTAACTATTTGTTCTTGTCCCCATGAGTGTGCAGCTGTTCTGCAGGTGTTGCCTGATGTGGCTCGTGGGGATTTTCCCTGTCACACAAACAATAATGTTACAATATCAATACTCAGAAAGCTGAGTTAATTCTGCAATATTTTACCAGAGCAATGCATTTGTTCTCTAAATGAGGCATTGCAGTTTGCATTATTGTGCCATAAAATCTCTTATTTTTCCAGATAAATTGAAATGTTATTGTCTTCAGAATAGCATGGCTGCTTATTTACATTCCAGTTAATATGTAAACTAGATAAACCTGGTGAATTATTCATTTAAAAAATAAAAACAAAAGGGCAAAATTCAAGATTTAGTTTGAGGATCAAAACCAGAGATGGTAATAGAAGAAATGTCATCATTTTTCTGCAGAACTCTTCAGCTGGTATTTGTACTAAAATGTGCAAAATATCTGTAGTATAACTGCCTGTATTTCTCCATTCTTGAAAGCTTATACAATTTAGCAGTACGAACTTTTTCTTCAACTGGATTTGGGTGGAAAATAAATGTTTTATTACAGAAAACATTATTTTATCTTTGTATTAAAGATATCTGTCGTCTGACTGCATGTAAGAAGTATTAATAAGCATTTAGGGAGACATTTTAAAAATCTGAAATATTAAAAAAACCAAAAACCTCCCCCACCTTCATACACAAATGGAGGTTCATATATAGCAATAGGCTATTGGTTTTATCCCAGTAAGCACTTCATACAAACTTGAAAACTGCTGTTGAAGCAAACTTTGAACTTTATTATTGTAGCTTAAACTCTCGTAATGATGAGTATTTTTAACAATATTATGCCTTACATTGGTATCCAGTGGCTGGGTGAATTAGTGGCTTTACAAAGCCACCGATTTTTTTGATATTACTGATTCCAATCCTTTTTAGCAGTACAGAAACCTTCCCATCCTTTGATAATCATTAATTTCCCTGTGGCTGTGTTTTCTCCTGTTTCTAGTGTGAACTCCTTGCTTCTAGCACCAGATAAATTTATTTTTTTTTTCTTGGGCAGGCTCATGGGAACCACGATACCTTTTTCTCTCTTGGGAATAAGCGGAGGCTTTGTCAATGGCTTTGTATGAACAGGAATTCTCACGTTGCAGCTGAAAGTTTGCTCCTCTTCTCCCAGCAGTGTGGACACCAGCTCCATGCAGTGTTTAATAAGAGTGCTGTGTGTAGGAGGAAGAAATCAGACCCAGCATTCTCAGCACATTTCTGAGGGCTGGATTCAGCTCTCACAATTAGGCCTTTCTGGGGGACCAGCAGAGTCAGGTCCACATTAGTTCAGTGTCTTGCAGGATGGTTTGTGTTGCCAGCTTGGCTGCTGCTCCTGCCCAGCCAGGGAGTTTGGCAGGAGAACAGCCAGGCTGGGAGTGCTCTGTTCCTAGACAGCACCTACTTGGGGTTTGGATCAACTCTACAAACCTCTTTTTAATGATGAGGGGTTTGCCAAAGCTGCAGCAGCACTGCGGTGTCTGAGCTTCTAGAGGGAGTTCCTGGCCAGGGCAGGGGATGGAACTGCATGGTCCTTGGTTCCTTCCAACAAAAACCATTCTGGGATTTTATATGTGTACACAGCACCAGTCTGGGCACTACTATTTTAAAATCTGTATATTTAATTGACACATAGTTTGATTTAACCAACCATTAGAGGAAAAAGCTTATTTCTGTTACTCATCATCCTCTTAGTGACATCTATAAATTATGTCTATTAAGCCTCAGCAAGCCTCTGACACTGATTAAAATGCAAGCTCTCAGAGTCAAAAGAAAACTTTCTTCCTGTTTTGCCTTTGGAATTCTCCTGCTGAAGTGTGGCTACAGATGTACTGGAGGGTTGGGACAATGGGCTCTTGGAAAAAGAGCAGCTGTGGTACAAGTGTGGAACAGCCTGGTGTGTCTGTGCAGCATCTCACCAAGGGAATTAATTTTTCACTTGATAGAGAAGTGTTTTACTTTCTCTCCATTTAAACTCAGCAACTGAGGGTTTGGGTGGTATGGATTTGTTTAGTTTGTTGTTCTTAATTTGTATTTTTAGTGGATGGTGGCAGCTCAGTGAAATCATTGTGCCTTTTGAGTGCTTTGGATGTGCACAAACCCACTGTACATAACTGTTTCTGATTGGTTTTTTATCTGTTTTTCACATGTATCCTCCAACCCGTGGGAAGTGATGGTGTTCCAAATGTGCCTGTGTGATCATAAAAAAGAGGAACAAATCTTGGTTAATTTAAAAAATACATTATTAAGACTGTTTCCTTTTTGACATAGATGGAAATGGGCAGACAAAAAATAATTTGGTCCTTAGAGGAGCTCAGTTATTCACACATAAGCAAGTGATATGCTTTAAAATAAGAATGAAGAGCAGACAAGTATGAAAGCTCTTAGCTTTCCAGGCTTTGAGAAGAAATGGGAAGCATTTTCCTTTAGCCTTGACTCTCCATGAGGTGTATATTGGGCTTCTGGTTCCCCAAAATTTAAAAAGTATCTCTTTGGAACTCAGAGCTGATTTTTATGCTTCTTGGAGAGGAGGATTTGCAAGGAATTGTGATGATAATGGCAGCAACAGCCAGAAGTAGCTCTGTGTCCATTCAGTTCTCCATTTTCAGTTTGAAGGCATTTTGGCCTGGATGCCACAGTATTTTAGGAGAATTTCCTGACATTCCTGCCCTGAGGGATTCTGCCAAAGCTCGTGGGACTGAGCATGGAGTGTGGAGATATCCACAGGGAGCTTTCTGACTCCTAATGAGTATGAAAACAACTGTTTCCCTGAAATCCTACTACAAAATCCTCTAAAAATAGCAAATTTGTGTAAAATTAAGCTGCTTAGTATACATAGCCAGTTCCTGGCCACCTAGAAGCCATCCAGTGGCATCCAGCCACCTTGGCCATTCTGTGATTCACATAAAGCCTGGCTCTGGATAATCTTCACTTGTACAGAAATCTGTCCAGCTTCTCTTCAGATAACACAGGAATAATGCATCTCTTCCATTTCCAGCTCTCAGGTGTTGGAGTTAAGTATTAAAACTAACACCCAGTAAATAAATGACATTTTTGTGGTGTGGTTGGGCAATTACTACAAGACATTCTATTAAAATTAATTTCCCTGAAGCCTGTTGGCTTTTTTTAGTCTCTGGATACTATGGAAACCTGGTTGCTGGATTGGAGCTATATGAAAAACACCACTTGTGCCTGGTATTTAAGGGGAGAAAATACCATTTCTTTTAATTGCGGGATGTTGCTACAAACCTGCAAAATTGCAGGTGAGGGAAAGCAGATGAGTTGTTTCAAATGGTGGAGAATGAACTGGCAAACTCCTACTGCTGAGGACAGAACTAACCTAAAAAATCTGAATTTTTCCTTCTTTATTTTCTACCTTTTTCCTTTTTCTGGGGGAGGTGCAGGCATCTTACAAGCAGGAGAAGCACTATCACGGGGAGGTACATGTGTGTGTCACGGTTTCTTCATTTATTTATGGACAGTTTTCTTGTTCCTACTCTGAGGCTGCCGATCAGTTTGTGTGACACTGGAATGCTCAGTTCACCTGCTGGTTGTGTTTCATGAACCACAAGTCTGTGCAGAGGTTAAAAGACAGATTAGGAACTTCTGATCATCATCGGCTTCATGAGCACTAACCTTCCCCACTCTCTCCAGCCTAAAAATTCAAGTTTTCTGAAAAAATAGCTTCACTCATGGACCCCTACTAGGCAAATATATCTTTGCCATTATCTCCAAATCTGAAAGAACAAATGAAAACTCACTAGGTGGACATGCACTGCATTCATTTAGGGGTTTTGGGCAGGATTTCCTCAGTGTCATCCCTTTTAACCTTTACTATGGAATGAGGTTCCTAAACTGTTCTCGAGGTTTCAGAGGGGTTAAATAAATCCCTCCATGTTGGTACACACAGCAGGCTCCCCACTGCTTCTGTGTGGGTGCTGAGAACTGCAGAAACACTTCATTTGAAGATACTCTGAACTTTTGGGTCTGATCTAGCAGAAGCTCTGCATTCCTTTGATTAATATTCCTTTTATATCCAATCTCCAGCATGTGTCCTATACAGAAGAGTGGGTTCAGATTTAATCCATTAATTGGTTTTAAAAAGCAGGAGAAGGCTTCCTTCCCCGTTGCTATCCTCCTGCTAAGCTGGCTGATGGTAAATACACGGGTATATTCAGTGTTGGAGTTATCCCAATAAATGGGGGCCATCTCACTCAGAGCTGCTGTGCTCCTCTGAAATTACTGTGCAACTCTGCAGGACACCAGTGAGGGAGAAGGTGGCTTTCCAAGGAAGCCCTGCCTAGTTTTTTATCTCTACCTTCAAAGCATTTCCCATGGCTTGTGACTGTGGGGCTCAGCAAATTCATCTAATAAGCAAATTGAAATGTACTTTAAATCAATCAGATTAGAAATAACATTTTACATCCTGTTGTGCCACTGATAGGAATCTTCAGAGACTCTTGTATACAGCAATGAAGGATAATAATCCTTTATCACTACCTCATTTTTTCCTCATGTATTCTGGCAGCTGCTTGGGGAGCTGGATTTCTTGTTCTCCTCATCTTGTAGTACAAAGTTTTCACTTGTTAGAAAAACATCATTTCTCCATAGTCAAAATAGGATCTCCTGTGTTGTCTTCATGGTCAAGTGGTGACTCCTCTATTTTGGGTTCTGGATGTGGCTGGACTTGGAGGTCTCTGAGGGCTGTGCTGATCAGAGCACTGGAAATTGTCCTAGCAAATACACGGAAGTTTCTCTAGAATGGGTGTATAGGATGATAGGATAAGAGTAAGTAGCCAAATGTTCCTTTATTTACTGATGAAGAGAAAATTTGAAAGCATAGAAGTACATAAAAAGAAGTCATGGAAGAGTTTATTTACAGCCTGTTACAAAAAGGGCTGCTTCTGGACAAATATCATACAAAAGGGCAGAGAGAAGATACCAAAGCCTTGTGTTGATTATGTTGTACTTTATTCGAAAAAAATACAAGCAGCCAAATCAAAGAATCCTTTTTTATTTCACCACATCAATCTCCCCCGTATTTTTTTATTGCAATTCCTTCTTCCAGAACTGTTCTCCAAACAACTGCTATTGTTTTTAATGCACTCAACCTGTGGCTTTTCAGCACCAGATAGATTTGTGAGAAGTCATGGACATTGCTGACAGGTTTGTGAGTTGTTAACTGCATCTGGTGTATCTATTTACACTGGGGATGATTATGGCTCACTTTAACTCCTAAATTAAAGGGGAAATTGTTTTTAAATGACCAGCAAAACATCCATTGTAATAATTTTGTAAAAGTTTCTTGGTTTTTCTTATATCTAAATATGCCTTATTGACTCTGACTGTTTTGGAGCTGGCTTGTACAAAAGCAGATAGATTGGGAATGGAATTGAAGATGGATTTTGTCAGGGAGTAGCTCTGTAGTTTCCATAATTCCCTGTGCATTTTTAGAATAGTTTGGAGATATTGAATAGAAATCATGTGCACACCTATAAAAGTGGTGGTTCTTCAGAGCTGGAAATGATGTGGGCAGCTGTTATCCAAGACTCAAAGACTAAGAATAT
This sequence comes from Sturnus vulgaris, assembly GCF_052056855.1. Taxonomy (NCBI): domain Eukaryota; kingdom Metazoa; phylum Chordata; class Aves; order Passeriformes; family Sturnidae; genus Sturnus; species Sturnus vulgaris. Next base: position 6,313,603 of record NC_142260.1, read on the forward strand.
TCATCTCCAACTCTCCTTTTCGTGCAATTTTTTCCTGTTTCTTCTGTGTATCCCAAGCAAACCTCTGCAGAAGTGCTGTTCAGAACTTTGGTCCAATTTTCCCCTTTCTCATGGTAGGGGCCCAAATCTGGGTGTTTGAACTTTTTCCTATTTGGAGAAGGGATTGATTGAGGTGGTTTTCTCTGGATGAGTCAGGCCTGAGACTTGATGTTTCTCTTTGACTGCTCTGAAGGTAAAGAAACTTGCCCATGCCTCGACTGGTAGCAAATAATGCAAAATTGGGCAATTGCTGCCATTTTGAGGCTGTGGTGGCATCTGCTTCTTCTCCCAAGGAACAGGACAGGAGGAGATGGCCTCAAGCTGGACCAGGGGAGGTTTGGCTTGGATATTGGGAAAATATCTCCCCAGAAAGAAGGGCCTGAAACAGACTGCCCAGGGCAGGGGTGGAGCCACCATTGCTGGAGGGATTTAAAAGCCGTGTGGAGGTGGCACTTGGGGACATGGGTCAGTGGTGCCCTTGGTGGTGCTGTGGTACTGGTTGGACTCAGGGGTCTCTGGGGGTTTTTCCAGCCTATGCAATTCTCTGGTTCCATCCTTACAAAGAAGTTGGGAGAACTTGCAGGGTTTTAGGATTCTGTGAGGCAGTTCCAGCTTTCTGCAGTTTGTCCTATCCCAGTGCTCACGTTTCAGGTGCTTCCCTGGAACTGGAAACAGGGGATTCAGAACATTCCCATGGGGGATGAATCCCCCAATGGCTGCACGTGGTAAATCCTCTGCAAACTCTTCCAGTGCTCCTAAAGCAGCTACATTAAATCTTGTAATGCAGGAACTGAATTTTTTCTTGTCCCTTTTCAAGGCAGATTGAAATGAAGGTTAGATTCATTTTGGGTAGATTAGGATCTGTTAATATGAAGTGTCACTGGAATAGAAAGATTGTATGGGTCAGTTTTTCCATCTCTGAAGGGATTATGTAGTGGGTAAATTCTTGTCTTTAACCTTAAAAAACAGAGAAGGGTTTGGGACATAAAAATGGAATTGGTACAATATTTGATACCGTTGTAAAAGTCACCAAGAATAATTTTTCCACATAGGAATATTGCCACCTTCCTGACATTACAGAGGAATTTTTAATGAGTGAAATTCCTCCTTCATTTGCATACTAACCCATATCTAATTACTGGATTACTCTTGAAGCTTCAGCTTGAATCTCTGAATATTAAAAAAGATTTGATATTTTAAGTAGTTTTATATTTTCTGTTTTGCTGCTTTTAATGTACAAATGAATGTCATTAATCCAATTCACATATTTCTAAAGACCTTTTTGATGTAGAAAGATGTAAAAATTGTTTATTTTAATTTGGTTTTTTTTTTAGTGACAATCTTATATGCAAAAATGCTGCTGCCAGGCAATTATCCACCCAGATAGTTTGAACACAGTTACTCATAAATCAGCACAGGTCAGTGACATGACAGCAGTTTTTGGGAGATGTGTGACCCATTCTAAGCATTAACTTTCAAATTGGCATGAATGTGCTAATCTGCATTGTAGAAAATTCTAATTCTTATTTATTTGTCTCCATGGGAGAATATCAGGGGTTTGTTGTTTTTTGCTTTTGGTCTTTGTTTTATTGTTTTGGTTTGGGGGTTTTATATTCTGTAGATAAGGAACATTTTTTTTCCCTGCTTTGGATTTTGGCTTCCAGTCCATAGGGATCTGAATAAAGAAATGCTGCCTTCAATAAAATATGCCATGTTTGCACAGCAATTTCTTTATTGTTCTGCAGTAATGTCTTTGGGAGAAGTGTCTCTTTTGAATTATTATTTTAATTAGTTTTGATTCACGTTGGTTCCTGTTCTCTCTCGTGCACACTGAGAACTCTCTCACCACAAAGTTTACTCCGAAAACTGCCCCTGTTACAATGACAAACATTAAAAAAATCACTTGGTCTGTAGTTGTGGGAAGGTTCCTGCCCTTCTGGTCCTTCGTATGCTAAATATAAAATGAGATCTTTAGTCTGCAGACTCGAGAATTTGCTTAATGTGGAGTTTGGAGTGATGTGTGCAAGCTTGGGCTCAATAACCCATTCCCAAAGGATGCTCCTGCTCTCTGCAAGCCCTGCCTGCTTCTCGCACAAGAAAGGGTTGATTTTATTTGGTGCTTTCAGTATAGATAATCTGTATTTACAAGATTTTTGTAAGATCTGGTCTTGCTGCCCTCTGCTCATCTTTGATAAGTTAAACTTTGAGTGTTTCACTCTGATTTGGAGCAAGATCCTCCAAGTGGTAGATGAGCTGCTATCAGATGGGCAGAGAGACCAAAAATAGATAAAATGTAATCCCAGCATACTTCTCTTCATTTGTCAATCTTCTTGCTAATGAGGAAAAATAAATCAGGAAGGAAAACTCTTACAAATGTAATCCCAAAAGTTGAAAGAGATGGGGAGAAAATGGGAAAAAAGTGATTACAAATTGTTTTTTTTCTATCAGCCTAGTGAGACATTTTGATCCAATGGTTTAGCAGAGTGAGGTGTTTTGTGATGCAGAATAATGCTTTGAGATATCAACCTGAGGATCAACATTGTATTTGCAAGTTAACACCGTTGCTGAATGGCTCTGTTGGGATTTTAGGATGTATTAGGAGTGGTTGGAGGAAGAAGTTTATACTTAGACTTGGAATTACAGAACCTCATTTAAAATGTAATGTTTACTAAACTTACTGTGCAAGGTAGAAAATGCAGAGCAACTTATTTCCAGAAGGAATAAAGACTAAGAGCAATGCAAATAAAAATGAAATAGTTTTTTCTTCAATAATTTTGTAGGAATTATTTTTTTCTTAAGGATTTCAGACCACAGTTGGGTACTAAACAAGAGCCTGTGTCCTCAGGTTAGGGACACAAATGGGACACTCTGGGCAGGAATGTGAGTTGAGCTGGATAAATCCAGTCCATGTGTTTCCACATAAATACCAGTAGGAAGGCAATGGCAGTACATGCTTTGAAAAATTAAACATTTGAAAATTGTCAGATTTATGGCTTTGTATCAAGGCACTGAATCACTCAAAGATTATCAACAGTAAAATATGGGAGTTAGGCTGGTAACATATTGTTTATATGTGGGAAAAAGCATAAATCCAGCACTTTCTAATATCTGGGAAGCCTGGCCAATCTTTCAAAAAAATATTTTGGTTACCTAAATTCCTCACTCTTGGAATTTTTAAAAAGGTGAAACCATTGATGGTATTTGTAGCACTCTCATTGCTCCATGCTACAGCTGCATGTCTTGTCATCCTGATGTTAGTGCCAGATGTCCCCTTGGATCCCTCTGTCAGGGACTGGAGATAACCCCGTGGCTCAAGCAGAGACGTCCAAATTGTGCAGGTCATTTCAATCCCAAAATAAACTTCAGAACCCAGTAACACTGAGAGAGCTGGAATGGAGCAATGCCAGTCCAGCTCCCTGAAGTGCTGTCATGTTTTCCAGGCGTTCCCAGGGCTGTGTGGCCCAGAGAGATCCCTTTTCTCTGAGCATTCCTCATGGCAGTGGTAGCCTGAGCTGGATGTAGCTGCCTCAGCCACCATATGTACCCATCTCTTCAGGCTGTTCATGTTTTGTGGCAGCTTTGGCAGCCTGCCGGGATTTTTCTGAGTAATGCAAGTGGTGGGGAATGATAATAATAATACTGTTAACCCTTTGGTTTCTCAGCCAACCAGGAGGGGAGTTTGGGGGAGCAGAGCCTCCCCTGCACCCCCTTTTCCTGTGCCCCTCCAAAAATGCACCAATGAGTACATGCTAGGAAGCCTAAATAGAGGCAGGGATATGAATAAGCTTTCTAAGGAGGTGAGAGTATAAAAAAGGAAGATGATATGATTCTCTCTCTGACATTTTTTTTCAGCAGTTTGAAAAATAGAGAGTGATTCGTTGTTTTCCCCTGTTCCCCTTCACTCCCAAGGTCAGATAAGAATGGCAACCATGGTGGTTGATGCTGACAACCTTTCTCCATCCTTCTCTGGCTTCTACAAGGGACAGATTTGCAGTGGCAATATAATACAGCACTGTGAGCTTTTTTCCTTGGCTGAGGCAAAAGCTTCCCAACTTCTGCACAGAGTGATTTCCAGAGAAATCCTGCACCGAGAGCTGGGAGCTGGGGACAGCTGAGTTATGGTAGCATTATTAAAATATTGACAGCACATCACTGCCATAGGGATAGGATGACTGCATTTGGATAAAGGCAGGGCAGAGGAAGAATGAATAAACAATTCTAATGTGGGGAAATTAAAAAGAAAGGAGAAGCACATAGGATTGCATTTCCAGGGAAATGAACAGAAGACCACAGATGTTGATTATGAGAATTTAATCAGATTCTCAGTCTAGTGGAAGGTGTCCCTGGTCTAGTAGAAGTGTGTCTCTCCAGGCAGGGGAGTTGGAAGTAAATGACATTTAAGAGCCCTTCCAACCCAAACCATTCTATGATTCCATGATTCTTTGAGATCTCTATATAGGCAAAGCTGCCCAGACAACTTTGCCTGACATCCTTTGGCTGGAAGAGGCAGATTTTTAGCTGGGAAATGCAGATTTTGGGCTGAGCTGCTGCTAACTGTGCTCAGTGTGGGAAAGGAAGGTCCTTGCTGCTGCTGTGCTGCCACCTGCCCTGGCCTGTTGGGGATGAGCCCCCAGCCCTTCATGTCCTCAGGCTGGGTAATGAGCTTGCCTGGGCTTCCTGCCTGGCAGCAAACAAAGCCACTTCACCAGCTCTCCAGTCATGGCTAATTGAAGCAGCACAATTATCCAATCCTTGGCCTCGTTCCACATCTGAAATAAAACAGCTGTGTTATAATGTTATGATCAAATTCTTTCTCTGTTATATGACCTAATAAATTAACGGTTGGGAATGGTGACTAAGTTTGTCACTAAAATATCCTAATTCCATCAATGGTCTTTTGGAGAAATTTCACTGAGTTTGCTTGGTCTGAAAAGAAATTTGGCTGCTCCAAGCCATCCATTCTAGGAGGACTGAGTTGGTGGTCTCTGGAATATAGAAAAGTAGTGAAAAAAAGAAGAAAATAATGAAATATTTCTTTAAAGAATTGGCCTCACAGAAAGTGCTGCCTCATCATTTTAGTGAGAGACACAGGTCAGCTCCTGACAGCTCTCAAAATTGTCCTGGGTTGGTGTCCAAGGAGCTGTCTGGGTGCACTTTATGTGGATTGATGGCTCTGCAGAAAGCCTGACCCAGCATGTGGCAGGATAACCCTTGCTACAACAAGCTCAAGGGTGAAAAATTAAACAATTGCAGAGCAATACCTGGTTTGCAAAATTAAAACATTCTTCTGAATTATGCAAAACAGGATTTCTCTTCAACTCTCCAAGTATTTTTATTTGCCCTGAGACTGGAAATTTAGCATCCTTTAACACAGATTGGCCTGCCTTAGACACTTTTTAAAACAAAATATATCTGAATGTTTTTTTTCCTTTCGTTCCTCATTTTTTTGTCTATTAGGAGTGCAGCCACCAAAAAGACAGTGTTGTTAAATGGCTTCTAAGCAGTGTCACTAAGAATTAGAAAGCCTTAGTTTAAAACTGGAAATATGAACAAGAGAGAAAATATTTTCAATCCTGCAGAGTTAAAACTCTGTGGTATGGCTCACCAAAATAGATTTTGAGGAAGAAGTAGCCAAAGGCATAAAAATCTGATGATAGATATTTTTCTTTCAAATGTGCCAGAAACAGGGAGGTCTGCCAGAGGTCAGCAGACCTGAAGGATGATGGACCTTTAAAAGGCAGCACTGTTGAAAGAGAATGTTATTGATGGAAACCTCAGAGAGCTCTTAGTCATAGTCCAACTATGGGGGCGTTTGGGGTACAGCTGCTTCCTCAGGACACTTAGAGTAACAACCTGAGAACTGAGTTAGGAATGTTCCCACAGCTGGAGAGCTGGTGTTACTGTCAGAAAGATTGGAATTGCTAGAAAAGGGATTTTAAAACCCAGCAGCCTTCAGGAGCCAAAATTTAGCATTTCATGATGTGGTTCAGGGGCATGGTGGTGTTGTCGAAGGCTGGACTTGATGCTCTTGGAGGTCTTTTCCAACCTCAGTGATTCCAAAATGGGAAGTCATGTTTTTGGAAGAAATTGGTGGTTGTATGAATAACTGCCTTGGCAGTCTCAGCTTTCATTTGAACATTGGGAAAGATGTGCTTGAAAACCAGCTTATGGTGTAGTAAGAGAAAATGACCTCCTGGGATAAGAAATAAAGGGTAGAGATAAAGGAGCTGATTTGAAGTGCAGGGGAAAGGAGCACAGTTTTTGAGGGCTGTGCTCTGTGAGCTGTCCTGTTAAATTTTTACAACAATGATCAGGTATAGGACCTTAGGCCTAATTCAAAACCAGAAAAGCATTTGGAGCTTAGCTAAAAGAGCAGTAGATGCCAATGTTGAGTATGTCAAGGGAAGTGTACCTGGGGAGGAATCCCCCCAGGCACCAGGATGTGCTGGGGCTGACCAGCTGGAAAGCTTTGCAGAGGACTCAGGGATCCTGGTGTTTCTGCTTTCTGTTCATTAAATGTATTTGTGCCTCTATGTCATGGTTGGCTTAAAATACATGCATACAAAGTGCAAAAGATGTCAGAAATACGAGCAAGGACAAGCTGCTAAGGGACAGAAAGAGTGGCAGGAAATTAAATTCTTCTTGTTTCACGTCAGGTAGCTCTGACACATGGTATAGATTCATATGCATAAGAGGAAAATGTATTTCATATATCCTAATACTGAGCAAGAACAAAATGCAGCTACTAATTTGTAAATTATGTCTTTTATTTATTGAGCAAGTGTATGAAATATTTCCCTCGTCCTGTATAATGACAATCTCCACATTTTTTTCGTGCAACTAGAAAAATACTATGAGCAAAATTCAACACTGGGAAATGATCAGTGCAGTTTCAGAAGGTTTAATTTGGTATTAAACATGGATCACAAATGTATCAGTGAGGACAGAAACCTTCCTAAGTCATTCCCTCCTAAATACCTAAATCTCTGCATCTTCAAGAGCAAGGAGAGAGCCCTGAGCAGTCAGCAAGTACAAGATCCCCCTTGACGGAGTATCACCAATCTGTGCCCGTGGTGCTATTTTACAGCTCCAGCTGACTTGTAACACAGCAACTGTCTCCAAGCAACTGTGAGAAATGCCGGGATGTACAACCAGGATGCAGAAGCCGGCGGGGACAGGCATGGCCAGGCAGCTCTGCACCCCTTCCCACCCAGCCTCGGCTCCTGCCTCCTGCTGGAAAAGGCTCCAGCTGCCTTGGAGGTGGCCCCTGGCAGCAGGATGCAGCTGTCCCTGCGGGTGGGAGATGGGATTGCGCCGTCAGATGCCCACGTCAGTCATTTTGCCAAAATAACTTCACGGATTAATCGATTCAGCTCCCTTGTCTGTGCCAGTGGGGCTTGGCAAAATGGTATTTTTGCAGCCAACTGACTCCAAACAAGCTCTAAAAACCAAAACAAGATAGCTGTAGATTTAATCTAATTCACTACAATCAATATACAACAAAGAAAGAAAATTTATATGTTTAATATCATTTCTCCCCAGCTGCTTTATCAAATTGCAAAACTAGCAATATATGTAGCAAACGTCTTCTTTTAAAAGGTAATAATGTACATTTGCAGTCCTTGTCCTTCTGAGAAGGCTCATCGTTTTGTTATTTGCTATATTATGTTTCATTTAGGACCCATTCCAACCATTTAAAAGCTGCAGGAATGTAGCAATCCACCTCCCCCAGTTTAATTCCAGCAGAATATTTGGAGCCCTTTGTGGAAGGGAATTGTAATCTGTGAAATACTTGCTACAGAACCTAGAAACGAAAGAGGATTTTTTTCTTTTTATGGTACAATTTGTGTAATCATTCGTGTGACTGTTGATTTGGGTTATTATAATTTTGAAGAAGTGTTTTCAGATTAAAAGCTTGAGCCTTTTCTTAGGGGGAATGAAGAGCTGGAAAGGAAAGGAAAGGAAAGGAAAGGAAAGGAAAGGAAAGGAAAGGAAAGGAAAGGAAAGGAAAGGAAAGGAAAGGAAAGGAAAGGAAAGGAAAGGAAAGGAAAGGAAAGGAAAGGAAAGGAAAGGAAAGGAAAGGAAAGGAAAGGAAAGGAAAGGAAAGGAAAGGAAAGGAAAGGAAAGGAAAGGAAAGGAAAGGAAAGGAAAGGAGCAAACACTTGCTTTTTGGTTGTTAGTTTGCCATTGTTTCTTTACCCCAGGTCTAAATTGTCAGGCTTGAGGATGATGCTGAGACATGCACCGTAAGGTTTGCCTTGCTCTTCCTCATTTATTCCCTTTTTTTCTCTTCCTAAATTCTAGAAGGTTTACAGTGAATGAGTTCTATTAATGACCACACATTAATAGCAGATGACTCTACTCCCATTTTACTGACACTTTCTGTACAGTCATTCATCAGTGCTATTCAAACCAGAGGTACTGCTTTAGTGATCTGAATAACTCAACCCAACAAACTCTCTGAAACACGTTTATATCATGGATTTCATTGCCTTCTCCAGCTGGAATTTTTTAAAAGGAAGCAAAAGCTTCTGGGTAGGAGAATGTGGCAGTTCATGCTGCAGAAACATCAATGTGCTGACAGCCCTTCATGAGTACTAGCTCCTGTGATTAGTCTCTTTCAGACCATAATTAATATTATTATTCAGTACAAATTTATTATTATTATTATTATGTTTATTTTTTATTGTAACATAAATGGCACACAGTCAGCACTTGGTGCACATCCAATACATTGGAACTATCCATGTTTTCAAGATGGTCCCTTCACATTTGAGAGGAAATGGCCTTGACTTATGCCAGGAGAAGTTTAGGTTGCATATTAGGAATTTTTTTTTCACTAAAAGGATGGTCCATCCCTGGTCCAGGCTGCCCAGGGCAGTGGTGGAGTCCTCATACCTGGAGGGATTTAAAAGCCGTGTGGATGTGGCACTTGGGGACATGGATTAGTGGTGGCCTTGCAGTGCTGGGGAATGGTTGGACTTGGTGATCTTTTTCCAACTGGAATAGTTCTATAATTCTGTGAATATATATATATACATATATATATATATGTTTTACTTTCTACTTGACAAAGAGATTTGAACTGCATCCCACCCATTCCACGATTAGATCTCCATCCTGAGAATATGAGATATATATATATATATATATATATTCTCTTTCTGTGAATACAGATGAAGCTGCTGGGTTTCTCCTTTTCTTCCTCTGGAATATTTTCTGTGTACTGAGGGGAAAAAAGGCAGTTCATTCTCTCCAGCTCCGAGTAGCAGCAGGAGAGGGAAGGCTGCTGGCTTCTTGCTGTGAGGGATCCAGAGAACTTCTGGTGTCCCTGCAGGGCTGGCACTGCAGGGAGCATTGAGAAGCCCAAACGTGCTCCTCTCCTGCCCTGGTGCTTCCCACAGGGAGAGAGGAAAACGTGCTGCCATTGTGGAGCTCCCTGGTGCCCTCCTTCCCTCCTCCTCCTCCTCCTCCTCCTCCTGCTCTGCCCCCACACTGGCACTGGGAATAAAGCTGTCACCAAAGGGATGAGTGTCCCTCGAGTGACAGGGTCAGCCCGGAGAGGAGACAGCTCCAGGGACACCCTGCTGTGGCTTTCCAGTGCTTAAAGGGAGCTTATGAGAAGGATGGGGAGAGATTTTTTTTTAGTGGGGAGATGTGGATGCTGGTGAGAGCCTGGGAAAACAGCAGTTTGAGTCTAAGTTACTCAAAGGAAAACAGAAGGGAAAGAATAAATAACAAAGATTAGTGCCTGGTGTTGTGGACAGGAGGAGTGTGTGAGGAACGTGATGTTTTGGTAAGAGCATGTTCACAAGAGATGCTGCCTTCCTTGGACCACTGAGCTTATTCTATCCTTGGTTCAGTAACCAGTCTGTAAAAATGTGTTTACTCCTGCCATAAATCACTTCTTCTGCATTCTGGATGAAGACTGTGCTGCTGTATTTTTTCGCCACTCCCTGGCCTTACAGCGACAGGGAGACACTAAAACGAAAAGAGTGTCAGTTCAGGGTGGGTGTGAGAGGATGGTGAGGCCCTGGAATGGATTTCCCAGAGAAGCTGTGGCTGCCCCTGCAACCCTGGTGATGCCTAGAGGAGCTGGAACAGAGGCTAGACAGAGTTAAGAGGAATAAAGTGGATATTTATTGAGGAGCCTTCAAAGGCTCCTCAGTGCCACAGCTGGGCCCTGCCCAGATGGCTCCAAGGTGGAAGCAAAAGGGAGCTTGGGCACGAGATCTCACATTTTTATAGGTTTTAGTCCATTTGCATACAGAACTGTCCAATTAATAGCCTCAAATCACGAAGTTTCATCCTCCTTGCTTGCCTGCCCTCCTCTTTTCACGTTGTTTATGCTTAGGGCTTGAAGTTTGAAGAGATTGTCCTTGAGTCCCCAGCTGGGATAGGATTGTTTTGTCTTCACCACCCTGTAGATATAAAAGTAAAAGCTGCACACCCAAGCAGAACAGAAAAACTTCAGGCATCACTGGAAGTGTCCCAGTCCAGGTTGGAAAGGGCTTGGAGCACCCTGGGATGGTGGGAGGTGTCCCTGCCCACGGGAGGGGTGGGACTGGATGAGCTCTAAGGGTCTCTCCCAACCCAAACCATCCCGTGATTCTGTGATTTCATTTTGGACTCAGCTTTCACCACCAGTTTCATAGGAAACATTGATTTTTTTTCCACACAGACCGCTTATTTTAGTGGTACATGATGTAGTCACATTCTGATTATTTTACTGTTCTATTGATTGAGTTTCTATTTATTCACATACATTTCTCAGCTTTTCAGAGACACACTTTTGATTTCAAGGTACTTCTCTTCCTTTAATTAATCATTTATGAAATTGAATTTCACTATTCAAAAACACCCTCAAAAACTAATATCCTAAAATGTAGGCTTATCTGTATAGCATCTATAATTATTTTCATGTGTTTTTTCACAAAACAGATCTACGTTAATGTGAAGTTCATCTTCCTCTTAGTATTTAAATTTTCCTGATGTGTTTTTTAAAGACTGTAACTGATAGACATCTTTTATTGACAGGGCACCAGTTCTGCAATTGAGAGAGAATGTGAAATGCAGAATGAACTGTTATTACTGAGGTCATATTAGCTGTGAAGATACTATTTCTCATTGAAGGCATTTAAAAGTAATATTTTTCTAGAAAATGCTACTATGGATAAAAAAATGTGTGTATAAAAATTACTAAATTTCATTAATAAGCAATATCCTACCTCATAAATGGTAACTGCAAGACACCACTTGAGTTCTGTGGTTGGCAAGGATACTTTATCAGAAATTTAAATATCTACTAAAATCATATTTTATCGGGATTTTTAATGTTAAATTGCATTTGTTTTGCAGTTTTAATGCAATTCACTGGTGGCACAGTGTGCACAGTGTTTGCCTCAGTTTTTTTCTCCCTCATAGACAGTAGCAACTAGAAATAATCTAAAAATACTTGTACTGTGGCATTTGCTTTGACTACTCCAATCACCACCTTTTTCTCACTTTTCTACACTCAGCTTTTTCTGTTTCAACATCAGAAATTCAGAAGGCAAAGTTGTCCATTAATTCAGCTAAGCTCCTTGCTGTACAAACTTTATTTGCTTTAAGTAACTAATTTTGGAGTTTATGTGCATGGGCATGCTTTGTCTGCTTAGATATTTTAAAAGAAATAAAATTAGATATATCTTGTAAGCTTATAAGGCTTTTCTTTTATGGTTTTCCGTTGAAAGGAATTAAAGAAGACAAAAAATTATTCATTTAACTGCACAATTAGCTGGGCCAAGGGGCCAATATTATTATTTCAGATCTCTGGGGTTTGTGTGTTGGTTGCTTTTTCTCTGTGGCAATAATAGGACAGATATTTCATTTGTATTTGAGGTCATCAGCACAACTCTGGAGTGGAACAACCCTTTCTAGATGAGCCATACAACGACAGGCAGTGTAGTAACAACTTCATTTACCCCATTTTACCTCATACAGCTTCCTGTGGGATGAAACTGAAGTTTCTCACTAGAACCTACATTTTTGTATCTGCACACTGGAGGAGGCAAAGACCACAAAAGTTCACGGTGTGTTTTGAAAGTTTTGCTTTATCGAAGTACACTTGGATGATTTTCCTCTCTCAGTGAACAGCAGCTGAAGTGGGAACAGCTGACAACAAGGTGACAGGAGTCCCACAGCCACTGAAGAATCGAGAGGAGGATTTTGGGGTAGCAAATGTGGGATCTTAAACCAAAATGTGGCTGTAGCCTGAAGTGGAAGACCAAGGTCTCTAAGGCGTTTGGGAAGTGTTGATAGCCAAGGCCAGCTGAAGAAATCCATCTGAAGTTCTTTGTAAGCTCTTCCATACATGACCTATCCATAAGTCACCTACAAGATCTGAAATTAGCCTGCACTTAATGAACAAGTGGGATTTTTTTTTTTATTGCTGGTTTTCTGTGTGCAGCGTGTTATTTAGTATCTAGTGCCTTAATTTTTAGAAAGTTTGCCTCCCACACTTGTAACACCTCTGGGAAGGCTGCACCTTTCGCTTTGTGTTTCAGCTTGGCACTGGGGGAATGTGACAGGAGCAAGGCTGTTTGTCTTCTTCTCCCTTCCACCTCCCCAGAGCACTGTCAGCTGCCTTGGGGAGGGTGCCCAGGGCCCTGCCATGGATCTGTTCCATAATTCCCTCACAAACACTGAGCTTGGCCACGTTGGCTGCTAAGAGACTGAACAGGCTGTAATTTTAACACATTTATTCCATAATTTGAATGTGTCCTAGCACAAAGATTTTTAAGGGATTATTATGCTGTATAAATCTTCTGTTTGTATTGGCCGTGCTTGGGATTATATGGGATTTGATTCTTCCATGCTGATAAGCATTCTTATTTTTGTTTTCTTCCTTAAAACTGAAGGCAGTCCAGGACCTGATGGATGCAGCCTTTATTCAACACCCATCATATCATAGTAGTGGGAAGTAAACTCAGATAAATATTATTTGAATGAGCTTTGACTTTATTTTTGGTTTGCTAATCTGATCAAATAATCAGAGGTTTAATTGCATTCTCCTGATCAGTAATGCTAATAGTTATTTTAATTTTATCATATTATTGGCCACTATCAAAAGAAGTCCATATTATTATTGCATTATATATAGTTATTAGTGAGCTGGAGAAAGTAGTTAAGTTCAACAGAAGCCTGATTTGGCAGTATTTTTCCTCATAAATATCAGATAATTTTTTATTAGATTGAACATGTACAAAGAAAAAAAACCTCAAACCTCTAAAAAGAGATAGATTTTAGGAGGATCAAATGAAGCAGCCAGGAGTCTCAAACAATGAACTTCTGCTTCTCATGTAAAAGGGTACTTGTTGGGAATAGTGTAGTATACTATTTTTAACCTGTGATCAACACACAGAGCTGCCAAGGACCACAGTTATTTTAAATTCCATATGACTTTTTGGGTATTTTTTCCCAAATAAATACGTTGCTGAGATTTACACACCTGTAATTTTGAGTTTCTGCTTTTGCTCTGTTAAATGCATAATGCAAATTCCAGCCTCCTGGTTACTCTGAACAAGTTTTTTACATAGTGAAAAAATATTTTTCAAAGGTGACCTTGGTTTGATTTACCCTGTAACTCCTGAATTAAGGGATTGGATTAAGGAGCTTCTAAACTTCTTTTGTAGTCCAGATGTGCCCTCTTAAAAGGCAGAGTTCCCAGTGTTCTGTTTGAGTTACCTGAGGAATTAGATTTTCTATGAGAACCTGGAGTGCAGGAGCATCCAGTATTTTCTTTCCAAGACAGAGCACTGTCCTACCCAGTAGGATTTTATTTGGCTGCCTGTGGTCTCCAATGTCTGCTTTGTTTTAATGCATTTCGTGTTGAGATTCACTGAGGTGGAGGCAGGCAGCAAAAGGGGCTCACTTAGAATGTGTCTCAAGCCATATTTTAAATTGGATTTTGGTGAAAATTGTGCTTTCCTTGGAGAATCCTCTCTTGGTCGTGTCTAGCCAAGAGCTGATGCTCACTCTGTGCCCAAGCCTAACCCCCCATGAGGGGAACAAAGCACAGAGTGTTTGACACCCTCTCCTCCTGGTCCTGCCCTCTCACTCAGGACAACTCCTCCCGAGCAGGAGCTGGAGCAAGGATGGCACTTTGAGGTGTGTGTGCTTAAAATACTCCTGTACTGGGTTTCCCTGGGAGAACCTGAAAATGTTCTGTGAGGTTTGACACCTCCGTGGATCCGTGCTGGGGACTGGGATGTGTGTCAGGCTCCGGGTCAGGCGTGGAGCTGCTGCTCTGAGCTGCTCCAGCAGGCAGGGAGAGAAGGGGGAACCGAGCAGGGATGTGTCCCTCAGGCCCATCTCACATGAGAGGTTCAGGTGTCAGCACAGATCTGGGATCCCTCTTCTTGTCCTTGGAGGTTCAGTTGGGTTGGGTTGGGTTGGGTTGGAGCATGTTCCTTGTGGTGTTCCCAGCCCTCCCCTGCCCCTGTGCCTGAGCTCTTTCTGCTTTTCTCAGTGATGTTTGCCACTGGGTTACCCAGTGCTTGCCCATTCACAATTGTGATAGGTTTTTGGTGATCTTTTTCTCTATTTTTTTTTTTAATTTTTGCCTAACTTTAGTGACAACCCAGATGCTCCAGCTATTTTCCAGGGTAAATTGCTGGTAATACTTGGAACTGCAATAATGCAAAATCCTCCCTGTCATCTTTCAACAAGAGAGTTCTTTTTAGTCATTAAATCTGCTAAATGGATGGTTATCTATTTAAATCTGTTGCCAAAGTAATTAACCCTGAAAAGTAATTCCCCTGCCAAATCAAATCAGGGTTGTTTTTTTCTGAAATTCTTTTTAAAAGACAGTAATTCCTGTCAGTAAAGATCTAGGTCCTTAAGAGAATTCTGGAAGAGATTTTAGAGTTGTGCCAATTTCCTTCTTTCAGGCTCGGTGGAAGAAGCAATTGAGTATTTTTTTCTCAGCAAAGATATCCCCAGCAATCATGGCAAGAGATTGTGTAAGATTAAGGTGTAAATAGGAAAACAGCTCTTGTTGGATAGAAAGCTGGTCCCACCCCACACCTCAGCAGGGCACTGATACAACTTCTTAAAAGAAAAATTAAATATGGAGTTATAAGTACAGATGAGTATGGGAATGTTGTGTTTTGTTTTTTTCTTGCCCTCCCACCTTGGGGTGGCACATTGCAACAGAAGATGAAGGGGCAAGATGGCAAGGCAGGAGATGGGTGGGGCCAGAATATCTGGAGACAGCTGTTTAGGTTTTTCTCTGATTATGCAGATTAAAATATCATTTTTCAGAACTGCAGCACAGTCAGGGATTTTTGAGTATGGAAACTTCCTGCTGTTTGTTTCTACTGCGTTCCCAGGAAATACAGCTTAACTCATTGCTTTTGTAAATAGGCAAGATGATAGCAAGTGATTATTCCAAATAGAACAGCTGATGAATTGCTGATACCTGAGCATAAATATCCTCTTAAAGCCCTCAGGACTAACTGCTCACTTGAAGGAGAATGCTCAGGCACTAATGGAAAAATGTCCTGAGCCTTCAGGATGATGTTGATGACCTCAGTAGGCACAAGGTTTTCTTGAGTCTTCAAGTGATTCCTGGGCTCAGGAATGTAATAAAAATTTTAACACTGGAGCTGTGGTTTTTCATACTTAAAAAAATCCCAAACCACAAACTCTTCTGTTTCCCTAGAACACAAATGTGGAGTCCTACTGGCTAATTGGAGGAATTATCTCTAAACTTTTGCTTTCTTCTTAATTAACATTTTCAAAATTATAGCAGCCAAAGTCTAAAACTGCCATAGTTTTCAGATCATTTTCAGAGTTCAGGAAAAAAAAAAGTCTTCTCTGATTTTCTCTTTTCCTCTTAATTTGTACATTGGAAAGATGACATTCCCAAGGGAATTTTGTGCTTATACTGCAATGTACAGCACAACTACTAAAAGTGTCATGGCTTTAATCATGTCTGTCTTTGGAAGGACACCCACACCGGATCGTTGCCCTCCAAAAGAGACAAAAAAAGGAGAAATAGCACGGGATTGCTCCGTTCCCTCTGGCTGCTCTCTGGCTTGGCTGGAGAATTTTCCCTCTCCCTGACTGTGTGTGGCTGGAGCCCACTTGAAGAACGATGATCTGCAGTGCCATGCTGACATTTGCACTCACAAGGAGCCCTGTGCATTGTGCACTCACGGTGACTGAGGCTCAGGGAAACCCTCGGGTTCAGTTCAGCTTCTCAAACCAGGCCTGAATTCTCTTCATGGTTTTAATAGTGCAAAAGCTTTGAGCCTTGTTGAACTTCAACCCTGCACATCCTCAAAGGGCTGGGATTGGAAGGTCTTGAGGGCCCCTTCCAACCCCATCCAGTCTGTGATTCCAAATGCTTTAACTAAAAGATTTGGAATTAGGAGAGTTGGTTTGGGTTTTTTTTCTGGAATGCAAAAATCCAGAGTCACTGAGTTCATCATGGTGCAGATGAGGCAGGTCAGGCCCTTGTTGGAAGCAGCAGAGGTGGCAGTGAGCAGGACAGCTCTGGCTCTGCAGCCTGGGAACCATGTGCCCATCAGGGCAGATACTCTGCAGGCTTCAGTTTTGTTTTGGTGCTTGTTTAAATCCACATCATATGAGGCCTCAGATCACTGCAGAGGCTGGAATCACAAGGCTGGAAGACATAAAAGGGGACAGGCCCATGGGTGAATCTCAAGACTGGTTTAAATGCAGCTGCTGGAACAATCAGTAACTCCAGGCTGAGTGCACAAGGGGAACACCATTGAAAAAGGAGCCCAGGGGAGGTGGGATGGAGCTCTGGCTCTTCGTGGTGATTTCCACAAATCTTGCTAACTCATTGCCAGCTCAGGCAGGTAGACCACAACCTCCCAAGAGACAATGACTTACCTTCAGGCTCCTGGGCTCTTTCCCTTTTCTTCCCCCAAACTGGAATGTTTTGCCATTTAGGCAGATGTTTTTCCTTATTAAGTTATGTAACAGAGCAACTAGTTATATGTGTAACTGTTCAATTAAGCTTTTTAGGTCACTTTCAGAGGACAGCAGTGCCTTTCCAGAGTACTGAATCCATCAGTATGGCATTGACTCAGACCTAAACAGGGGATTTCACCATTTTGTGTGGCTGGAATTACTGTTCCATACAAAAATATACAAACCAAATACATTATTCTTCTTTGCTATGCTGCCTGTTCTCCTAATCTTTGTGATTATGAATTTACAGTGCATAAGCAGTGAAAAATAAAGTTAAAAGAATATAAAGGCTGCCTTTTGCTGCATTCAGCTATGGAGAACTTAATTAAGTAGGGGGTTAAGGAAATACAAATTGTAACTTGTTTTTATAGATATTACTGTGAGATGCCATCTATGCCTGGAATGAGATTTATTCATAAAGATCTTGACTTCTACCAAATGTCTTCTACTGACCTAGAAACACATTATTTAACTTTGGGATTTAATGTTTTTTTTTTTAATGGGATTTCCTTTATCCACATCCAGCACAGAACACAAAGGATAATTTCCCACTTTTGGTATGGACACAGTTCTTTCCTTGAGTATTGACTTTGACCTTATCCCAACCTAATAAGAACACCAAAGAAATAGAAATGAAAGGTGTTACCCTTGGAAAACTACACATACACAAGCAATTTTAACTTGTGATTTCCATAGTTGTTAGCCCCTGGTTTTGACATTATTTTAGGCTGTCTTTATTTAAGGAATAACAGCCCTTCAAAATATGTCACATTTAAAACACGAGTGACAAAAGAGTTTCTATTTCCAGAAAAAGAAATGTTGGGTTTTTTAGGTTTCTCTGCACCAAAAAATAATCATATAATGTTAAATCTTGCATGTCCCAAGCTGTGATTTGGGGGTAGCTCATTTGTTTTCACTGGCATGTTTGGCAGGAGAATGGAAAGTCTTCTGGATTCTATTTTAAGCATTAGAATGCTATTGTAATTCTTGCATTTAATTCACTACCTGGTGGGAAGAACATTGAATTTTTTTGCCTGTCACTGTAGTATATCAAGCTTTTAAATGCATTTCTTTGGTGGTTTTCCGCCTAGAGATGTTGGATAAAATGTGGATGGGTTGATAGAGAGACCAAGTGATTGATTTATTTGGGTGTAAACATAATCTATATAGGTCTGTAGGTACACTCCTATCTGCATGTGTGCATACATATCTATATCTGAGAAAGCAACACATTTTGTAGATAATACAAATTGCAAGGTTTAAATTCTACTGGAATTGTAGGAAGGCATTTTTGCTTTTTGATTGTGGTTTGACAGCATCCCAGTCTCCAGGATATCAAGTTTTCAGGAGAGAACGTGCATGTTCCTTGAGACAGCTGGTAGGATCTAATAATGTTTGAGGGCTAAAAATCTGAGTCTGCTTAACAGCCTTCTTAGTTTGCTTCCCATTTCCAGCATGTAAATAGCATTTTAGCATTCTCATGCTGACAGTAATTTGTGCTCACATTACTATTTTACTGTTAAAAAGGTGATGATTATGTTCTTCTGCTCTCTAGTTTTACCTGTGCCTAGGCAGAAATGTCATTGAATGCTTAATTTTTGTCAGGGCTTTCTAGAGATGATGATGTATTGAAGCACAGCCTCAGCTGCATTTCTAAACTAACCATATGTCCATTGAAGACTTGCATATGTTTGGCAAAGCTTGGTTGACTTGATCCTGAAGCAAGCCTCAGCAGCAGTTTATAGTAGAGTTTTAAATGGATTAAATGTGGGGAGATGCAGATAGTGGCTAAAATTGTTGATAGTAACTAGCTGGGGATGGAAGGAGCTGACCCCAGGGCCTTTCAAGTCTTGCTGGGGATTGGAATGTGCAGCTTGACAGAGTGAGAAGACGCTTTGAATATTCCCAGTTTGAAGGAGTAGGATGGTACCTAGTGGAGGTGGTTCTAGACTGCACATATTTTAGCTATAGCAACGCAGATTTTTGTCTCTTTACTCCTACTTCTAGTATTTTCTGAATACTCTCTAAATGCCCGTGCAGCAGCAGTGAACCTTGATTAAGTGATGGAACATAATTGAAGAAATTAACAGTAATTCAGTGTACAAATGCCTGATCTAAAGCTGAAGTTAACAGCAAATAAATTATTATTGTTTCCAGAGTGTGTTTGCATTGTAGCTGTGGTATAAAGTGGATATTCTGGATGTGGATATTGACAGGGGAAACCTTTGGTCTGCCACATCTTTATCAAACAAGCTGAAAGAGAAAGCTGGCTTCAGAGCTGGTAGGCTTTGTGGCTGCCATGGTTAACCAGAAGCTTGCTAGAGTTAGACATGACCTGCTCATTTTAACACTAATTTTACAAGTTTTCTGTATCCTACTAATTGCTACAGGAGCAAAATCACTTTTCTGAAAACCTAGACCTTCCCAGGTCTTTCAGAATTCTGAAAAAGAGGTAGCACTGTGATTTTATCAGTGATGTGCTGCTTTCAGGGAAGGTTTTACATTCTGTTCATGCACAGAGTGTTTTGCATGTGACGGTTTTAGAATGTTTCTGTTGTCATTTCTTATAAAAAAACCCCCTTGTTTTCCAAATGGAATATGCAAAGACCTTAATTTAGACTACTAAATACAAATGATTGAATACATCTCGGACATGAGAAAATAACTCTAGCAGCATCTACTCTTCCCTCACCTGCACTGCTGGTGATCATCTTGATACCTGCTTTATGTTATGACTCAACAGACAATCTGAATTGATATATCTTGTAATAGATCCTCTACAGGATGTACTGTAGAGGCTGCAAAATTATTTTCTTTGGGGGAAGATTTATTTTACTCATGGCTTAGAAACATCTCTTTCAATAGGTGGGAAGACCAGCCCTTGCTTTGTAAGGAAAAAAAAATTACAGCAAGAGCAGTATTTTTAGGATTGGCATCTTCAGGTTCTATGTGTAACTTCACACAGCAGCAACAGGGAACGTCAGGACATTGGTCTGGAGCTGGACTTTGGGGAAATTTTATTTATTTGGTGTATTGAAGCTATGGGGATTTATTTCATTGCAGCTTTTGAGCCTCAAAATTTTCCGTAGGGAAAGGAAGTGTGTTGGAGCTTAAATTGGCAACTTTTACTTTCAGCAGTCACAGGCAGGTTTGAATTTCTCTGCTGGATTTTTTGGGTTGGTTTAACTGTTCCCTGGGGCAGGTGTGTTCAGGGGTCTTGTCTTTTCTAACATTTTGCCAAGTGTTTAGAGAAAACAACTTGTCTCTGCGTCCTGGAGTGAGGTATTTGATGCAAAAAGAGAAGGATGGAAGAAACAGAGGTATCTGGGACAAGTTTCTTCACTGCTGTATGAAATAAATCAGGCTTTTTCTTTCTTTGGGGATAACTATTTAGCTGAAGGTGGGTTTTGTAGTGATTTTATTGATAAAAGCCAGGTAGGTATGGAGCCACAGAGGAACATACAGACCATCCCTAAAGCAAGTTTCTAATCTAGGAAAAGGAATCAAACAAACATTCCTTCATGTGTCAAGTACTTCAGATTTCCAAAAGCTGAGGCTGACAATGAAATGCTTACTTACAATATTCATTTCTTGGAACCTGACTGCTACTGTGGCAGTAGTTCCACTCAGCTGCCTAATTTCATGTGACTTCTCTGGAATATTATAGCCTTGATTTTGAAGATAGGAGCTCTGTTTCTCCTATTACTAAGCAGCCTGACTTAAAACATTTCACAGGTACAGAAAACTTTTTCTCCAGAACTGAATCTACAAGTCCAAGCACATTAGTACCCTGATAGATGAAGGGGGAAAAAATTTAAACAGGTATTTCCAGAATAACTCTTTTTCTAGGAAAATACCTTACAGACATTTCCTTGGATCCTGGAGATGCCATTTAATATTGGTCTACATTTTAACATATTTTCTTGATCTTTTCATGAGGAGCTTGATATTATTTTTGTTCCTCACAATTATTTGCCATTTTATGGGAAATTGAGAAGTAGGGGACATGAATGAAATGCTTAACTTCTGTTAATGGATTATAGCATTTCTGCATGTCAGTAGAAAAGCCTGGGTGGCTTTTTGCTTTAGTCCAGTAACTACTTTAGTAGTTAAAAAAAAAATGAAGTTAAGAACTTGTTTTTGGAATATACAGCATTCCCAAGTGGCTGAGGTTTGGATTGTTCATGTGGTCTTGTTAGTACCCCATATTCTTCTTCCACACATCCAAGGCATTTGTCAAATTGTTGTGTCATTAGACTGAGCTCCAAGCCTTGCTTTTCAGTGAGCGTAGAAACGCCAGCACTAATACTTGAGTGAGCCTCGAATTTGAATAGAAAACTCCTGCTGCTGGTGTGATGTTCCTGCTCCTGTACCTGTTGTGATGTTAAAGGTGCTCCACAGAATAAGTTCAACATTTTCTCCTCTGTCCTGCAGCATCCCTGTGGTCCCAGCAGCCGGACAGGGACAGTTCTGCCCCTCGCTTGACATTGACACAGCAGCCACATTTTCGGTGCAGTTGCCACTTTGCTGACGTGAAGGAGCTTTTGTTTTCTCAGTGAGCCTGAGCTGTTTGCTCAGAGATGATGCTCTGGAGGCAGCAGAAAAGCTCCTTTTATCAGCATTTCCCATCGCTCTGCTGAAGGGGCTCTGCTGACGCGGCGCTGGCGCTGTGAACCCTGTAATGGAACACACGCAAAATTAAGCTGGAAATTAGAGGATAATGGAAGAATTTTTAGGGAAAGTGCAGCCCAGTGGTAAATAAGTGGTAAATTCGAGTCTGCTCCATGCTGCTCTTCTGGTAGGTTTAACAGAGGTTTGTGTTTCTATCTCTGTGCAGGAAGTAATGGAGCGTGAACTGGAGTGTACAGGAAAGCAGGAAAGCCTTCCCTGAACTCAAAATGCTTTTATTTTTTGTGGGAAAGGATGAGGGCAGGAAAAGCTTAAAAGTGTAAGAACCAAGTGGTAAATTTGAAGGTCTCATATGAAGCAGTCTGTATTTTCATACCATCGAGTTTATAAATAAATTATGAAAAGAATTATCTGAAGCTCTGTTCATATCTGGACAATGATCTAAACCTGTTAGTTTATACCTGCATTACTACAGGTATGTAAGGTTCTTAAATGACTTATTGGTTATATGACACTTTTTGGTCTTTTTTTAAAAACACAAATAGGCAGTAGAGATTCAAAATCGGAAATGCAAACAGAGATTTCACAATGAAAGCTCAATTTCCAGTCCTGGCAAAAATCCTCATTTATGGTGAATTGAACTCAGCATGTGTGAGCTGGTTCTTCTCTGCTTGTGTGACATAATCAGGGGTATTTTGAATACACTTGGGATGTGATCTGTGTGTGTTACAGATCATGCCACTTTCCACAAAGCCTATTTGCTAGGTATGAAATATTTACACATCATTCTACACAAAGATTTGTTAGTCATACATAATGCAGAGTGTTGAGTCTTTGGCTGTGTTAGCATCTGCCATCTTAGCTAGCAGTAGGCTTGCTAATTTAAATATTTTAATGAATGAGTCATCACCTTTGTGTAAGAGCACCAAAATTATAATTGTCATTTTATTGTATCCACCAATGTATTTTTAGCAAAAAAAACCCCCTGATTTCAGTGATCAATGAGAGGTATTCAGCATAGTTTCGTGTAGGACCCAGCTTGTAAACCAGTGGAATTCACTTTAATAAATGTGTAGGTCAGATATATTAGATAATAAATACCCTACTACCGTATTTTCTTCAAATCTATTAAATTTTCTGCTTTATCATTTGACCTTTGGATGGAGTTGCAAATTGCTGATGGATGAGATTTGAAATCCTTCAGATCTAGATCTCAGGTGGAGAGTGGCTTTTTATTTAGAGGGCATTTTTCCCTCTGTCACACACAGGAGTCCAGGAAAATGTTACTTCTAAATGCAGCAATCATCCTTTTAAGCCTCCTGAGCCTTAGAGGTGCCACCAGAAAATTTGCTGTGCTTGTAAATAGGTACTGCAAAGCCTTCACTGTGATTAGGATGGATTCAACTGGAAGGGATTTGTACAACTCTCTGTTATTTAGGACTAGTGATGTAAGAAAAAATACTTGTCACAGTCATTATCTTATGGCTGAACAGCAGAAGATCCAACAAGTAGCACCAGGAGATTAGCTAAAATTTTAGAAAGTGCCTTTTATGTTGAACAGTCAGGTTTTACTGGCTTGAGCTGCATTATAGGCCATGGCATCTTGAGGATTTTTCCAAAGGATTGTTTGTCTCATTTGTGTTGCACAAACGTGGAAGAAGCCTGTTTGTCTGGGAGCATCAGGGGTTTATTCTGAAGGATGCTTGCAGCTTAATTGGTTTCTTTATATTCTGATGCATAATTATTCCCTCATACCCCAATAGGTTTTGATGCCCCACTTACTTTAATTGTGAAGTACCACAGGCACTTCATAAATAAAAATAAATATCTGAAGGCAGTTTACAAATACATCTTTACCATTAATCTGCACAAGATTTGGGTGTCTTGGAATTCTCAGGCAAAACATAGTTAGAAATCTTGCTCTCAGCTGAACAGTCGGGCTGTTTTATGATTAAATGATTCTGTGAATCAAAAAATATTATGTTGTCGCAACACAAACCTATGCAATATTGAGAAATACAACTATGATTTGTTTCTGTTCTTTTTTTTTCCTAAATGGATAGGCAAAGTGTAAGAAATGGCTCTGCTTAGAGCCATAATCATAATTCCTCCTTTGCAAACACGTGTCTAACAGGGTGATGAGGCTTCAAGAACAATGTGGATCATGTAAATAAAATTTACATTTTATTTCTTTCTTTCTTTTCCAAATTGTTCCTTTTACCATGTAGCAGCAGGTTTGATGATAACAAGGCATATGTGTTCTGGAGAGCAAGCTTAATTAGCTCCTGAAATTATGTCCCCTTGGTAGCTGCTTTCTTTTTTTCTTTTTTTGATGCTGGAAGAAGAAAGATTTTGGCCTTGTTGCCCACCAAAGAATGCCAACAGGAAAAGATAAGGTTTTTATTTGCAAGTGTTTTTTGTGGAAGATAAGTGGCTCAGATCCAGACATCTGCTACAGAGTGAAAGGGAAGAGAGGTTTGTGCCCTGTGACTGAGCTCCCCCTTTTGTAGAAGGAAAGTTTGCAAACCCTCATGGATTTTATATCTAGGTAGGTTACTGTGTTAGAATTCCATGGGAAGGAGGAAAAAATGTGTTTTAGGAGCAGGAAAGGGCCTGCTGAGGAGGATAAGTGGATGGTGGCCTTCACTTCTTCACTGGCTCCTCCTGCATTTCCCTGCCTGACCTGCTTTGGTTCAGGGAGGGGGCTTTGGTTGTTTGCTTTTGTGATGTGGGGCTCATTTCTGCAAGAGCCTGAAAAGGTTCAGTGCTGAAGGAGTGCCCAAAGTAGGCTCAGAATGTGTGCACTGGATCTTGCTGGCAATTAAATAAACCCAGTGGTGGGATTGAGACACTGCCTATCTCTGTATCTTTGTTTTAACATGAAATCTTGGTTCAGGTCCCATTTGTCTCTATCACTCCTCTAAAGAATTGCTTTGTCACATCTGAAGGCTTTAATCATTTCTTATGAACAAACTCACTAAATTTTTGTGTTGATGAAGTGATATTTTTGTTACAGGACATTTTACTGTAGGGAATATACTGCATTTGGGATTCATCACAGATATTCATAAGTTGAACCTTGGCTTGAAGATTTTGTGAGAATGAGAAATGAGAGGATTATTATTAACCTAGCAGGTGAATTTAGCTGTGTGTAGCATCCTGAGGAGTCACAGTTTCCTCTTATGAAGGCTTAGTGTTGTCCATTTCATTTTAAAGATGATTTTTCTACCTTCTATATTTACATCCCTTCATCAGTACGAATTTCACTGGACAGAAACAGTTTGTGGCATGGAACCAAACACGTGTGAGGTGTGTGAGAGTGTGACATTCCTCCTCCTGTTCCAAGTACACGCTTCCTGCAGCCCAGAATCTGTAATTTAGCAGAGGAAATTGCTGGCCAGTGGAATTATTGCTTCATATGCTTACAGGAGTAAAATCAAAGGGTGAGAAAGAAGGGGCTGAAAATTTAAACTACCTCCCATTTGCTTGGAGATGAGAGGGAGGAAAAAGGGAGAAGTAAACCCTTAAGTTCATATTTTAAGTGATGCCTCCTTGCCACTCCTACATGGGTTTCTATGGAAACAGAAGCAGAAACTGGGCCATTGGCAGCCAAGAATCCATTTACACTTTAAATTTACTGCTTGAGCAGCCATGCAGTTTTCTTGTCCAAATTAAATCATAATGGAGTAACACATGCTAAGTAAATTGGGGGTAAGTTGAAAACAGCAAATATTAAATATCTTCCATGGATATGCCAAAAACCCCTCCACCTTTTTTCTGAAAGACCATCAAGTGATAGGTCAGATTATATTTTATAAAGAAGCAACTTTCTTGTGGCTTTACAAATATGCACTGGAAGTATATTAAGCAGGTAATGATGTTCTCTCTGTTAATTAGGGATGTGGTTCACTCTCTCAGGCAATGTGGCTGTTTCAGTACTTGGGATGCAGGAAAAAATTCAAGTTGCACGTTCCTTACTGCTCATTCTCTAATAAATTCCGTGGTGACATTCTCAGGCACTGACACAATACTGATGTGTGGATGCTGTACAATCACAACTGATATTTGTTTAAGCCTGATTAAAAGATAAGGCCAGCTTAGATGGGGTCCTGAACAACCTGGTCTGGTGGGTGACATCACTGCCCATGCTGGGGGGTTGGGACTTGATGATCGTGAAGGGCCCTTCCAACTTAAATCATTCTGTGATGCTATTATAAAAATGCTTCTACTGCTGGGGATAAAACTGTTGTCAGATCCTTGCCACTATCAGAATCTTTGCTCAAGTTATTAAGCACTTACTGAAGCTGTTTGAGTTGATGTTTTCTGTTTTAGTTGGTTTTCCTCTGTTGATTTTTTTTTTTTAATTCTGGTGAGCTTTGATTAGAAAAATGATAGTTCTGTGCTTTTGAGAAAGAAGTATTCTTTTGAAAACATACCCAAATGATGTGCTGTGTTTGGTTCTGTTTGTCAGCTCTCTAACTGCACTTGCTCCCTCAGCTGCCCTTCTGAAATCTGATGTAAATCCCACACGTTTTTCTCCAGTGCTAATGAAGCTTAATAGTGGATACACCTGGAGTCAGGCACCAGGCTGGGCTCAGCCACGGCCTTATGAACAGCCAGGAACTGGAGAGAAACAGGGATAACCCAGGACCCACATCTGTATGGAGAGAGGAGTTAAGGAAGGAGAGAGCCTGAATGAGGGGAAATGGGAAGAATAAAGAGAAATGGGATGCATCATGAGGAGTAGAGCAGGTGGAATGCTCAAATAACAAAGAAAAGGAAGTAGAGATGAGTGTAGAAGGTAAGTGGGACTGAGGATAAACTGGGAAGACTGGGACTGGCAGAAGATGGAGGGTAAGCCTGTGCTAAAAAGTCTGAGGAATGGAGGATTGGCAAGGAATATGATTCTAGAACTGCCTGGGATAAAGCTTGGTATGAGATATCTTCAGAGGCTGAAATGGCAGCTAAGAGAAATGCCAGAGAGCAGCTTAGTCTGTATTTGGGTTCTCTCCCAGCCTCTTGCCATGTTTTCCCTGGGGGCTGGACCAAGAGAGAGCTGCAGTCCCTGCAGGGCTCTTCCCTCAGCCCTCTGACAGGGCTTCTAAAAGGGCACCAGTGGCATGGATTTCCTGCAAGGGCCTCAACATGATGGCAAAATACAAGAACTTGTTTTGCATTTGTGAACCTCATTTCCATTCATACTTAATTTTTTTTTTTATTTTATTTTTTTTTCCCAAGCAGTTGGTGGCTTTTGGGTCTCGCTGACACCAGCGAAATACGCCAGTCGTGAAGGTAGCGAGTGCTGGCAGGCAGAGCAAGTGTTTTGACAGACCAGGAGATGTGCAAAGAAAGTGTTCCTCCATTTTCTCCTGTTCCTGGTCAGGGATAAACACTTGTGTGGCACCGGGAGTTTCCTCTCTGTGGGAATTCCGGAGCAGCTGCTGCTGCTGCTGTGTTTGCTTGTGGAGCACACGGAATAGTCCTGCTCTTATAAAACATGGCAGGGAAAAGCCAGAAGCACCCGGTGTGTGGAAGGAAAGAAAGACCAATCCACAGAGATGAGAAGAGGGAACTCATTGAATATGTCCAGCATCAGTGTCACAGTGAGTTAGAAATGTTTTGAGGGATGAAAGGTGAGGATCACTTTCCAGGCTTAGAACCACCTGAGAGATCTGAGTCAGTGCGGGCTCATGGCAAGGGTAGATAGATTTGTTAGGAGAAAATCTATCTTGCAGTGTTGACAGCTGAAGGAGGCAATACAAGCCCGTGTTTGAGGAATAGAAAAGAGGCAATTTATTGTTATTGCTGCTGGAACAAGTGGTACAGCCAGAATCTTGCTGAAGCAGGTATGACATGGTGTGAAAAATGCTCCAAGCCATTGCAGTTTAGGTGAACTTCAGTGGGATTCCTCTGGAGAAATAACTCGGAGTCATGAAATGGTTTTGAATGTAGTTTTAAAAGAATGATAGTTCTAGGAGTGACTTGGGATATTTTATTTTCTTGAGGAAGACATGGCAGCTTTCTGTGGGGACTGAAAATTGCCCAGTTACCTGCAGGACTGTCAGCCATCAAAATTAAATGGGCAAAGCACATTTAAAATTAGAAAGTCAGCAAAGGAGGTTGTGGAGTAGGATTTGGGGGGAAATGTTTTAAAAAATGTTCCTTCCTGTTGATATTTGGGGTGCATATCACATATTCATACCTCCCCCAACATGTAGGACCACTTGTTCTTTGAGCCTGGAGAGAGAAAGGAGTGCTTTGTGCCAGTGCTCCGTGGGGTTCATGTGGTGCATGTGAGTGATCAGGTGCCTGCTGAAAATGAGCCTGGCAGTCAAGCACAGAGCTGGTAAACAGCATTTATGGTGCTTGGATTTCACAGGAGTCACTATAGGCCAGCAGGAGAGAGGAGTGGTGAACATGACATCTGTACTGAGAAAAAGAAAATGTGAGGCAGCTGCTGGTTTTCTGATGGTCAATTCCGTGGAAAGTTTTAACCCAGAATTTAAAAAATTATAGGTGGGAACCTGAAAGTGAATGGGAAGCAATGGGAACTGGTATAAATAGATTTTATTTTCATGCTGGTTTGGGAAGACTAATGGCAGAGATTAGCTGTTTTTTTAAACAAGATTAAGGCAGGAGAGTCAATCTGTTTGGTTTGAAACAAAACATTACTTTAGCATTCCACGGGAAATGATTATTGAAGGTGGAAAAAAATTGGATAGGAAGATGGCTAAGGGGTCAACTACAAGCAGCTGTGAGCAAAATACAATTTTCAGGATGGATAGAGATTAATGATTTTGTGCCATGATTAGAAGATATTATTAGATGTTTGCTCATTAAATTTTGGCTAATGTGAAATTGAGAGGGTTTTGCTCAGATGGAGAAAAACTCATCATGCAAGGCAAATTCAAAGGAACTGCCAGCTGGATAGGTGGATGTGGAAAAGTTACAGGGCATTGACTAAAGTTGTGCCCCAGTGATGAGAAGTATAAACTGGGGGTGTGGGGAGATTTTGAAGCTGGAAATAGTGGGCTGTGAGGGGAGCTGCAGGTGCAGAATTCGGGAAGCAGCAATTCCTCATAAAAACAGCTCGGTTTGTACCCTGCCTAATGCTCTCTTTCTCTCAGTCTGGATTCTAAGAAAAGGCCTATGGGTTGCTTGGTCTGTGCTATAAAGGAACTTTTTTCTTTCTTTTTTTTTTTTTCCCTTTTTTTTGAAATATGCTTTCATTTTTAAGCAACACTAAACCCACAAGTTCCCAGAGCACTGCTGTGCTCCTGAAAGGGCTTTTAGGTCCCTCCTGCTGCCAGCAGGGGCCTCCCCATCGTCTAGAAATCAGAAATCGACTTATTTCACTTCTGTGATCATCTATTTACCTATCAGCAATAAAAGCAGAGATTTTCAGGCATGCTTCCTTTTCATTTAGAAGCTCAGCTGCCACGGAATGCCGAATGTGAGCAGAAGGACCTGCAGTGAAGCCCAGGGTCTCCTTTTGTCAGCGCTGAACATCCCCTGTTCCCCCCCATGAACATTTCCCTGCTCTCACACTGGGAATTGGCTTTCCCTGCTTTCAGGGAATTTCAGCAAGCTGAATTTCTGAGAGGGATCTGTGTGTGCTCTGGTGCTTTGCCTGTCTCGCTCAGGGTGCCCGATTCCCATTGGGAAGTGTGGGACACGGCACTTTACTTTTCAGGGCTCTAAAAGGGGTGACTCATTCCTCCTCCTTTGTCTGCTCCCTAACCAGCTCCTGCCGCACCTCGTGCTTTAATCATCTTCTGCACAAAGCTTGTCACAAGGGTTTTAAACTCTGAGTAAAGTGTCAGGGAGGTTCTACATTTCTGCATCTGCGTTTCCCTCTCCTCACGTGCTGCAGCCTTGGAGGAGACGCACGCTGGGGTTTTTCTTTTCCGAGGATGCGGCCGCGCATTTAAGCGTGGATTTATCCTTAATTATTTTAATCAGTTTTCTGGCCCCAGGTGAAGCAGAGTGGACTGAATGCTGAGGGTGGAGACAAATATTTTAAGCTGCAAAAAACCCTGGAGTGGGGCAGGATTTTCATCCGTGCATATATTTATTATCTTTATTCCTGCATATTTCAAAACTTTCTCTTGTTGCTTCCCTGGCTAGAAATGCTCTACGCTCTATACATTGGAATTAAGGAAATACAGCCCATACAAATTTATTCCTTGTGTTCAAAACGACTTCTGATCCTCATCTTTACATCTCAACAGAAAATATAAAATATATATCTTTTTTAGGTTTATGGCTGTTTTTTGGTTGTTTTTTGGTTTTTTTGTTTTTTTTTGTTTTTAAGCAAAAAATGAAATAAACACAATTCTATGAACATGAGACACAGGAACACATTCATTTGATTCCATCTGCTGAATAATTTTTGTGAATTTAATTGCACCCCAGTTCTTCCCAACACATGAAGACATATGTTCCTAAACTAATTGAATATAGCTTCTGGTCTTGGCAGGGGTCCAGGACACTGTTGAATCAACAACAATATTAAGAATTATTTCAGTTGTAGTATTGTAAATGATCTCTTCACCATTTTCCATTTGGAAAATCTTGTGACAAAATGAAATATAGGCTCATAAAAAGCTGGCTAAATACCCCAAATTAGATACTAGTTGCCAAGAAGTTTTCTGATTGAAATGTTTTTTTTGTTTTCTTTTCCGTTTGTGTGTTTTGTCTGTAAATTTCATATTGCAGCTCCTGTCAGGTGCTTTTGTTAGGTTGATAAATGTGGCTGCTGTGGCCTTAAATCCCTCCCCTGCATTTCTAAGTGAAAAATATTTAAATCTCGTAAGATTTCTTATCTGTGAGATAATCGAGCTGTTATCAAAAAGTGCTGAAACCACTTCCAAACCCAGATCTTGATAAAATTTACCAGCTCAGGGATACCCTATACATATTGGATGCTTCCTTTTCCTTTTTTTCCCCCGGTGTTCAGTTCACCTCCTCACCCCTCAGGCTACCAGCTGAGTTTTGTGGCTGTTGACTCTTCCTGGACCTGTTCGGTGTGACAAGCCTGACAGCAGCCTCACTGGCCTGGACTAAACCAGGGAGATGCAGAGTGGCAATTGAAAGATCGCTGATCTTTCCCAGCAGGTTAATTTCGGTCCCTGTGTCATTACAGGCGTGTGGGATCAGCAGGAGAGGCTGAGCCCACACTGGTCTGTGTTCTTGCTGCTGCTGTGTCAAGGAATTTCGATCATCTGCCCCAGAATTGCATTATGCAGATGCAAGTGTGTTATTGAAAGGGAAGAAATAGAAGTAATTGCTTCCTGCCTCTGAGAGGGGGATGCACATCTGAAAGTCGAGGCACATGTTCTGGCTTGTGTGGTGAAGTTGCAGGAATTTTATTCAGTCAGTGCCACTGCCTTCTCCAAGCTCAAAGTTGGAGAAGTGCAGCCCAGTGCTTTGCATATCATGAAACTGAAAAATCATATAAATGCAGCTGAGTTTTTTTTATTGTGTACTGACTCTCAGCCCAGTGTTAAGTTAGCTTGAATAAACATATAAAAACTGGTATTAAATATTGGTATTTAATTGCTGGGAGGTCTTTTAGTGCTTGGTCACTTCATGGGGTTAGTGAATTTACAAAAATGTCCTGTGTCATATTTATCTGCCTAATGCTTACAGACTGGGTTGTTTTCAGAGCAAATTTAAATAATTCATCAGGTCTATCTTTTGCTTATGAGTTAATAATCCTTCCTTGCACAGAATCACAATGCATGTTAAAAAAATTCCTTCTGGAAACAGGAAAAATGCCTTAAAGCTTCAACACCCCTGAAAGGACACAGTGGAACTCATCTGTGCCTTTTTCCTTGTAGTTAATAGGCACAGAACTGTGGTTCAGTGCTGGGTTAATGGTTGGATTCCATGATCTTAGAGGGCTTTTCCACCCTAAATTATACTGGGATTCTGGTGAAACTTCTGTGAAACCCACTCCTGCTTCTCACTGGTTTAATCACTTTGAGGAATATTACTAATTCCCAATATTACTAATTCCACAGTGACAGTTTCAACCCAAAATGTAAGAAAGAATTGCGGACTAATTCCAAGCTTTTTTGTGGATGTCAGGGAGATATTCACAGTCGTTCTTTCTGGAGATATCCAGTCGTTCTTTCTTGCCCCAAGGAAGGATGAAACTGCACCTAATGAAACAACTTGGCATGAAAATGAACTGAAAGCCTTGAAGAAGGGCTTGAAGCTCAGGCTCCGAGGTGTGTGGATGTGTTCACATACTAGAAATAATATATAGCCTATAACTTCAAAGTAGCATCTCTGAGGGAAGAGGGAGGGAGGAAGAGTAAAAACTAATAATTCTCTTTATTTGAAGGTTAAAAGGATGCTGAAGCAGAAATTGCAGTGTTCAGTGCATCTTGTTAAATGACAAATAACCTCTTCCATGTCCCAAGTCTTCCTTCATAACCAATCTTTCCTTTCTCCTCCTATTAGAAGTGTGGATGTAATTCACATGTTTTGTGAGTAGGAGCAAAAGCATGAGAGGCAAAATATTGAATCCAGGGTCCCCTTTTAAACACAGCTTCAGGTTTATGGGAGTTTGCACTGATTTTTATTTTTCCTTAAGTCTGAGCAAGAGGAAGATACAACAGGAGGGAACATAAACACATTTATTCCAGGCTCTTTCAGATGAGGTCTTAAAGGAATCCTCCCTTAGGTGTCTATGATATAGTGATCAACAAATCTCCCAAAAAATCAGGCTTGAAGGTGTCTCACCTTCTGGGATAAACTGGGATAAATTCTACCTGGGATAAACTTGCAGAGGGAGGGTTGAGAAAGGAGCCTTTTCCTTCTCAGTGCTGTGTGTAGCCCAGCAGTTGTAGTAAAACTCAGTGCTGCAGGTTTTGATGCTCTGCCTCAAAACAGAGAGTTTTAAAAGCAGATCTTTTTAATTTGAAAGGTGCACTTTGCAGCACCAGCACAGCCAAGTGGTCGAGTTCACAGGAGGCAATTGGCACGAGTGTTGTCTGTGTACAGATGCTGTCCTTGAGTGCTTTGAGCCAAGATCATTTCCAAATTAAAAGGGAATTTTAGCTAAAAAGCACCTGCATGCTGCTTATGGAATCAGCAGCAGCTGCCATCTCTTTGTATTATGTTTCCCTGCATCTGGCCTGGCCTGGTACTGCTCTACATGTTGATTCATTTAATTACTCATAATAACAATAAATAATGTACATTTGAAGAGGTATGTGCATGTTTTTCCTTTCTGTCTGAAGAAATGTGACCTTTCTCTGCCACATTGATACCACCACTTATTTCTCTTGTCACGTTCTATGATAGCTGTCCACTGTTATGATTTAGAAATGCTTTATCTTGGTTTCCCAGCAGCTTAAAAACTGCCATAATTGTGCAAGGGGAGTGTTAAACGCAGAGATGGTTGTGTCCTTTTTATTAAATATGGGATAAAACCAATCTAGCTCCAGAAGGTAGAATTTGTAAAGATCACTTTGATATTTTTCCTCTCTTTGGTGAATTTTAAAACTCTGGTGTCTTATCAATGCAACCAGATTATTCTGAGCAAAAGAGCATTGAGAGCACAACAATTTCCCTTTGAAAGTCGAGATGCTGCCCAGCCAGGATGGGAGTTCCAGGCTTGGATCCTGCGTGGCTGCTCCCCCAGCAGTGTCTGTAACCTGGCAATCCAGGGGGCAGAGTTTGCTGACAATATTCATTTGGTGTCACCCCCGTACCTTGTGCTTATTGTTTTTAAATCACAATGCTTTGAATGGATTAGTAGATTAATTATGTATCTCTAATTCACAAAAGGAATCAAGTAGTGATTTTTTTTTTTTTTTTTTTTGCCTGGCTTGACTAGATAGATGAGAATTAGATAAACACAAAAAGAGGTCATTTTTACTATGCCACAGCTCCTATACTACATGGAAACTGTTTATTTTTGCTTTGCATCTAAGAAAAAGCAGTATTTAAAATCTTGTCCAGCTGCAGAATGTTTATTCAGCAGCTAAAGGTTTCTGCATTGAATATGCATTAATAAGTCACAAGAATTAATAATTTACAATAGAATACAGATAAAATGATTGGGCTTCTACTCAGCTGCATGCAAATTTTACTTTATTCATCCACACGAGCAAAATAAAAAGGAAAAAAGCTGCAAGACAAATCTAAGAACTACACAGGGATTGGCTCCATCCATCTTTACTCTTTGTGGTTCTGGAGCCAAGAGATAAATGGGAAAAGCCACCAGGAAAAAAAATATTAAACTCTTGGTTTTAGGGGAAAAAAAGACAGTACTTTTTTAGAAAACACTTTTAAATAAATATTGCTGTTAGTTACAAGTGAACAGAGCATCCAATTGTCTGGCTACATTTTCCGTGCCAGGAAGTTAATGGAATTAAATACATAACTAGATTTTGAACTGAACCAGATTTAATTTATGGCCATTAATATTAGAAAATTTAACTGTGCTAAAATGGCAACCTGAAAATCTAATCCTTTGAAGTATAAATTCAATTCTGAAGAAACCAGTTAATGGAAGGTCTACATGGATAGGGCCAAGTGCTTAATATCATCTACAAATGTGCTATATTTGGCCACTCTTCTGTAGGTACCTTTTGAATTTCTGGCCTCGAGATGCTGCTTAAATCCCTTTTCCATGCCAAGAACAGACCATCTCTCAGTTTTCTTTCTCAGTCACAGGTAATCAGCAGGAGAAGAATTCAGTAGGGTTGCTCCCCTTTCCATCCTTCATCCAACCAATCTGGACTAATGTGGATTTTATCACCTGCTTTTGGAGAGAAGTTTCTTTAGTTTGGTGACTCTTCTTTTAAATTTGGGGTCAAATAGCTGACTAAGGATTTTTTGATGCTTAGAATTCCAAGTCATAATAATATAAAAAATTTAACACTTCAGCTACATTATCCAAACCCAATTTTCAACCTGATTTTGAATATTTAACGATAGATCTCAAATGTTTGTTTTACCAACCCCTTCACAGGGAGAGACTGAGATAAAAAGTTGTGCTTCTGGGTGGTGAAGAAATCTGGCAGATTACAGAATACTGAGTATTTATATCATGGCATTTTGCTAAAAAATTCCATTGACACAAACTGAGTCTCAGAGATTCAGAAAAGTCTCCCCAAATCTTCATGTAGTTCCCACTTGCAGCAAGTAGCATTTTTACTGCCTTGTCTCCTGTGGGGAAAACGTTCATTAAAACTCCATTTAATTTGGTGTTAACTATGCCATTAGCTCCTCCACATGTTTTTGTGTGAGTCCTCCCCCATATCTGCATTCTTTCTCCCAGTTTTCCACCATTCACTTTGTCTGTCTCCAAAGTCTCTCCTGGTGTGTTAATAAACACCAGGCAGGCAGGACCATGAAGTGTCTTTTGTAGGTTCAGAGGAAATGGTAAAATATGGGCACTGAAAATGGGGGTTTTTTTTGTGGTATTTGTCACATGGAGGCCTGGGAACACAGCCTTCCATCACAGGAGTGCTCTGGTGAGCAAATCACCTTGGAGAAAGAGACTCCAACGTTCAGTTCTCTGCACAGAAAATCTCTTGCTCTGCTTCCCATCTAAATTTTTAATGCCTGAGATTCCTCATGCTGAAAAAGAATCTGCTTTTTATTCAGGCTTACTTTTTATCTTTCTTGTTTTATTTTTGTTTAAGCATCAATATTGTAATTTATTTCATTGAGATAAAATTTTAGTTGTTCTGCATTAGAATTACAATTTCACAGGTAGAGACTCAGATATTCTGAATGACCAGTTTCAATTTGAGCTTAAAGCCCTTTTCCAACTTCCATGATTCTGTGATTGCATGAACAAATAAAATGCAGTGTATGAGGGGTAAATGCATAGCTGGTAAGTGGAAAAATATCCTTTCTTCATTACAAGTCCTGTGCCCTGCATCCCAAACGTGTTTTTCCACCTCCAGGAATCTCCCCCTGCTCTCCAAAGTGCAGTTCCACTGCAGCAGTTTCTTCAGCGGGGCACAGATTTCCCATTTCCATCTGTGTCCTACTTTGACAGAGAAGGGATTTAGGATGCACCCTGTAAGACACTCTGTACGATGAGGAAGGGTGGAAAGGCTCATAAATAGCAGGTTGGCTTAATTCCTGCTGATCTGGAACTGCTGTAAATTGAACTTTGTTTGCTCACACACTTCGACTGGGGAGCTGTTGCTTGCTCTGGAGGGAAATGGTTGCCAGAGAAATTTAAAATAAATTGATTGTTCACCTAGTTGGTGGGGGTTTTTTTATATTTAGCCTGGCTTCCTAGGGGACAAATTTTGCAGTCTCCATGTCTGCCTGCTCAGCCATTTATCACTACCCAACCTCCTCCTCGGCTTTCAACACATTGGTTAATTTAATGCAAATGTGACAAGCCAGAAGTCATTAGATCTAATCGTTAGTCATAAGATCTAGTCATTATATTTAAGTCATTAGTCATAAGATCATCATTCCTAAAAATTTAATAAAAACTGGTGGTTGGTTTGATGATGGAGACCCAAAGCAGTCCATTCTCTTGGGGGGAAAGATGGCCAGCAGCCACTTGGCCTCTCTGTGTGCATCATTTTTGGGGCTGACACGTGGTAATATTTTACTGAACATTGTTTCCTGTAACAGCCAAGATCCTTATTTTTCTTAGTCTTCTCATTGGTAAGAGTGGCAGGCTTTCCAATTCCCTTTTGATACTCGTCCTCACTGTTCATTGGCACTGTTCCTAACAGGTTCCTCAGAGAATAAATTAATCCAAACCAGCCAACAAGTCCTTGCAAAATTTCAATAGCAGCCACTGGCCTTTGAGAAAAATTTTCTCTCCCAGTCAGTCTGATTTTGGTTATTTTGTTGGATTTTATTTCTTGCCTTGGCAAAAAAAAAAACCAACCAAGTGAATATAGTTATGAAAAGAAAGCAAATTCTGGTTTTTTTCAGTATAACAAAGTGTTTCTAGGCAGACATGACAGTGAGGTTCATCACTGCCCTAATTATCTTTTCACCTGTCAGCTCCTGCTGGCTCTGACTATCAATACTGTGAAGTAATCAATGCAGTTTATGTTTGCCCTTCTGTGCCATAATAGTCTGTGATAAACCACAATGAGTGTACAAATTTAAATAGCTGGAGTACTAACACAGCAAAAGAGAGAATAGTAATTTCTGATGGGTTTGGCTTTTTTTATTGTGTGCTGGCACAAACTCAGAAAGTATTTGGGATCATAAAATGTTAAATTCCCTATTTAGCTTCACTGGAGGTATTCTTGCAGATTATTTAGAAGCTCTTAGAAGAAAGTTCAGGAAAAAAAATAGTATTTTTTCAGGCCAAACCCTTAAGTCTATATAGCTTCTTTAGGATATATGAGGTTTTCTATCAAGAAATGCCTGATGACTCCTGGATTTTTCAGACGTGGCTTTTTTGTAGAATGCTTTCTGTCCAAGTCTTTTTTTTCCTGACTTTCCTTGTCTCTCTCCCAGTTGTTTCAGCAAAGTGAGTAACTCTGTGGGCTGTCACTGCTTCACAAGCACCCTGTGCTTATAAATGTAAATACCAGCCCTTTTTTTTATTGTGCACCTTGCTTTAAAGCCACTGGTTTTGTCCCAAGACAAATAACACAATCAATGATGCCTTTTAAAAAGTTGTTATCCAAACTCCTTTTTGCTTCCTCCTCTCATCTTTTAGTGAATGTATCCTAATTGTGCCGTGCTGATTACATGCACAGAGGAAAATTTTGCTGGAGATCAAATTAATCTTTAAAATTTTGCGTCCCTGACAGTGAGCATGAGGTGATTAGTAACAAAAGTGGCTCACTCCTCAGTTCATCCCTTCTAATGGTTCTTTACCCAGCCAAATCCATGGATCCTGGGTTAATACCTGTCACTGAAAATGCAGAGATGGGATCCTGGCTCCACAGAAGTCAGGGTGTGACAGACAAAGGGAATTTTGCATGTTCATTAATTTTTGCGCTTAGTGCATTGGATTTTTTTGCTCGTTCTCAGGCATTTTTTATGGTTATATTTAGATTATCAAACAAAGTCAATTCACAGCTTGTTTATAGCACACCGACCTCTTTATGCTCTTAGTCTGTCACAAATTCAGAGTTATTAGCAGAAAATCAAACAAACCCTGAGTTGACATTGAAGGAACTGGGATTGTTCCATGCATAGGCTGGCCTGGTCTTCCAGAGATCTCAGGCAACCTGATTTATTATTTATTCTTTCAGTTCTTTTAGATTTTCTGTCAGATCATCCTATACAAGCAGGAAAGGAAGTTCTCATTGCCCTCAGAATGGACTGACTCCTGTAATGGAGCTCTGGGGGGAAGAGGGAACCACGTATGGAGAGATGAAAATCCGAGTTCTGTTACCAGGCTCTGGAATGTGAGCTGGAAACAATTTGTTCAGACTACCTGCAGTGTTAAACAGTAAAATATATGTGGCTGATTTAATTAGCTATTGATGTGTGTCATATAACAACATCATCACACATATGTCCTGCTTTTAGAGGAAAAAATAAGTGCAAAGTAAGAGCTTTTTTAAAATTTGCCTTCTGGAAGGAAATGATTTGTTATAAAAATGAACAAAGCTTATAAATCATATAAAACACACGGTCTTGGGATCAGATTTATATAATTTTCAGTGTTGATCTGGCACAGCTCTTAAAGAAAGCTGTATCCACTTAACCTGGGGTTCAGCTTTGGCAGTAAGATGTGAGAAAGCATAATATTTGCAGCTTCTGTGAGCTTGGGAGACATAATGAATAGGAAACTGTAATTCTCCTATTTGGAATCTTTCAGAGTCCTTTCAGGATGCATCATGGTTTATCCCAGCTAAAGCCCATAAATGATCTCGTAGAATGTTTTCGCTTTTTCTGTAAATAACAAAAAAAGACAGCTCATGCCTTAATTCTTTCTTTCTGAGACAAAGTAGCCCTTTTGGATTTGTTGTGAATTTCCGTGGATTACAGGGAATTTTCAGGTTAAATATTAACTTCATGAGAGGAGTTTGAATTACTCATGCTGTGCTATTCCTGGCACAAAGTTTCCCATGCAGACATGGTCAAATAATGAGATAATCAAAGGTGCTTTGCTTGTACTGAAATTCAGCATTAGGCTCATATCATTCTTTCACTGAGCTGTGATAATCTGAATCCTGGGTTTCATTTGTGCCCCTGTTTGGGGATCTTGACTAAACCAACCACAGGATAATTTGGTTTTTTTGTGAAAGTGAGCCCTTAGAGACATTATGTGGCCCCAAGCTTAAAAGAAATCCCAGTGTCAGCCTGAAAGCCAGGCAGGGTGTTCAGGGAGAGATGACAGGTCGGTGTTTGACAGGAGTCTGAGGAACAGCTTCAATCTTTCCACTGAAAGGGAGAATGAGGGGCAAAAAGCTGAATTCAAGTAAAACCTCAACTGATTTTTCTGGAGGTTGAACTGTCTGTGTTTTGTGTGGGATTTTTCTGATGGGGCAAGAGAGATTTCCTTCTTGAAGGGCAATGCAGACCGAACAAGAAGAGCAGCAGAGTTTTTAATAGGGCTGAACCCCAAGTGATCATCAGGTGTGCATTCAACAGGTGCCAGTGAAGCAGCTGAGACAAATCTGGAATTTCACAATGCAGAGTGTGGTGTGGAGGACTGGGACATGATTCACTGCTAACTTACATTTCATGGGGAACATTCAGACTCTTTCTTCAATCCTAGTAAAAGATTTGTGGCATGAAAGGCACAGAAAAGAAGATCCCAATCTGTTTGTCCAAGTAGTTCAAAGGACAGTGGAAACTGGTGTTGGGACTCAAGGGATGAAATGAATTATTCATATTAGCAGAGCCTCAAAGCAGGAATGATGGCTGCTCTCCTAAGTGGATGTGATGGAGGCAACAGGGATAAATTGTTAACTGCCTGTGTGGGCTGCAGAATGATGTGGTTTGTGTAGTGATTGTCATAGAGATGCAAGGCTGAGCTGGAGAAAGAGAGAGCAGCACAAGAGATGAAACAGAACATTAAATATTTTCTTGCTATTGAGCAACATTCAATTGTTCTTTGCCTCTGGAGCTGTAAATAAACAGGTTTATTGTTGTACTTTGCTTTTGCGTCAGGTTTTAGAGAACAGAACTGTGAGAAGGTCGTAACAGTGCTACACAAAGTTGTTAGGAGCATAAAGCTGTCACAGAGGTGGAGTTTTCTCCATCTCCTTGGCATGTAAGACATTAGGCCTGAACTGCACCTCTTAAAACATTAACAGCAGCACACAAAAACAGAAACCTCTTCGGTTTTTCTTGGGGTCTTGATACACTTATAACAAATTGAATCCCATTCTTT
Organism: Sturnus vulgaris; assembly: GCF_052056855.1. Taxonomy (NCBI): domain Eukaryota; kingdom Metazoa; phylum Chordata; class Aves; order Passeriformes; family Sturnidae; genus Sturnus; species Sturnus vulgaris. The sequence continues at coordinate 6,353,564 of NC_142260.1, forward strand.
TACTCTGGGTGCTTAACTTGAATGGGCCTAAAATATGTTTTGAGCCTGTAAGCAGGAGGTGCAGTCTAATGAGTTCAATCCCAATCATTACCTTCTCTCCAAACTCATCTCTAATTGAGCCACTGATGATGGTTCATCCTTGATGGGCTCCTCTGCCTTGGTCCTGGCAAAGGTCCTGCAGCAGAGGAGTAACTCCTGGATAAGCCTGTCAGGGCAGCAGCTGGAGTATGAGGTTGCAATACTTGTGCTGGAAAAATTAGACTGTGACAGCAACTTTCATCAAGAAATAGTGGAGGTGAAGGAATATTTTTTTTTTTAGTATTTCTACAGAAGAAATTTTATTTCCCGGTGTTGTTAGGAATTGGATGACTGAGTGTTGTCTCTTAAGAAAAGCTGGCTGGGATGGATAGTGGGGCTTTTCCACTTGTCCATATCTGACTAATTCACAGCTTCATTTTTATAGGACTTTTTTAATGGCTTGTATCTCTAGAATTTTACTGAAGCAAAATAAAAATTATTTTACTACAAATCTCAGAATCATAGAATATACTAAATTGGAAGGGACCCATCAGGATCATGGAGTGCAGCTGAAATGTATGTTGTACTGAAGAACTCACCTTTTCTGAGGTGAAAAATAACTAAAAAAGACCACATGTTTGCCATGAGAGAGTGATTGCTCTCTCTCCCTTTCTTAAATTTTATTTTAAGTGCTCTTCAGACAGTTTAAGATAATGAAATTTGTGTGAACTGTTCTGTGATTACAGCAGAGGAGTTGAAGTGCTTGCTGATGTTCTGTGGCATTTTTATCTCTGATTTTAAGGAATTCCCCATGATTCCCTAACAGCCCAACACTCCTGAGTGAGAGCAAGCTCTGCAGATTGGGAGCTTTGGGAGCCAGGGAGAAACATTGAACCTGGTGGTGCTGTTGCCAGAGAGCTGGAGTTCATTGCTTGGCAGGAAATGAGACCAGGATATTTTTCATTTGTTCCAGACATCAGATGGTTTTTCAAGCGTTTGACATATTCTGGGGGATGAAAGAACCTTCAGTTATCAGACACAGTCATGTCAACATGAAATTAAATACTCTGAATTCTGTTTTACAGATACCATGGCACCAGCAACAGGAATATAAATTGCTTTTAGTATAGAGGGAATTGGGGAAGGAAAATAGGACCCCAAGTATTTTATCATATTACCATGGTGCCTTCCAGCTCCAATGGGCAAGAGGACTCCACAAAAAAATGTGCTTATTTTATTTTCTGTTTTCTTCCAACACAAATTATGATGTTTTGAAGTTTTCACAGGTATAGGTAACAATAGGAATGATGAAAAACCATATATCTATAGTAAATATATCCATGCTGGAAACTGGTTTTGTGCATCAGGCCTTTTGTTATTCGACTGATCTCTGTTCAAGTGAATCTACCAGGCTCTGATAAAGTGATGTTATATGCAGCAGCTTTGGGAAAGGAAAAATACAGTGATCTGTGGCACTTTGCATGGAATATTAAATATAGACAGCTGGAAGAGCTGACCTCAAAGGAGAATCTCCCCTTCAGACTCTGTGGATTTCTATATAAGCAAATTTTAAGTATAGACTCTCCTAGAACTATCCTGCTAAGATGATAAATAGAGGAATCATTAAATTTAGGAGAGAAAGTCACAGTCCTTAAAATAGATTGCCCATCTCAAAAACTAAAATGGCTTTGGTCATTCTGTCTGGATTTGCCTTTTTAGAGAGGCTCTTGTTGAAATCAAGGGAAAAGATGTCCATGGGTGATGCAGGGATTGGCAGCATTGGCTGTTATAACCCATTTCCCAAATTTACCTGTAGTGATGCCAGTAGAAATTTATGGCACACTATTTATATCCCAGATCTTTTTCTATAGATCTGGATTTTATAAGTTTGTGCTGAATTCCTGCCAAAGTATCACTAAATCACTGCTTTGCAGCTCACTAGTATTTTACCTTGACCTTAATCTTGGCAAAAATCTAATTTATTCCATTTAATAAATGAATGCAGTTTGAAATGTGTTCATTACACCAGGGTTCAAGTAACCAATGCTGTGTCCCTCTGCTTCACATAGACCTCAAGTTTTTTTGCTTTGATTTAAAGATCAATGTCTTGTGACCAACAGTATTAATTTAATAATATTCAGGGGGGAAAAAATCAATGCCAATAATGAAAGATGTTGTCTCTGCTTGCATCCCCTCCATTTCGGTGTATCTGTTTTACACCCATGTTCTCTGCTGGTGTTCACTCTTTGCTTTATTGACATCTCTAAAATAATTCACATTCTGCAGTTACAGAATAATATTCAATTTTGCCTTTGTCATTTGGATTGAATCCTCACTTGGGAAGATGCAATCAGCTTCCCACTGCAAATTGAATGTGTCTTTTGTCTTTTTCTTCAAGTAATTTTGTGTGTTGTCAATATTTTTGTCCTGATAACTCTGTTCTTTCATTCACATCCAACCAACACCTTTGTTTTTCACCTCCAAATATTCAGAAATCTTTTCTCTTTATCTTGACTTTCTTATTTCCTAGCCCTTGACTCATATACAGAATGAACAGTTCTGGCTTTACAATATTTTCTGAGGTTATCTGTCTCTTTGTTTTCCAGCTCTGTGATAAATTCCTGTGGCCAGATCAGTGCTGACCCTTGGGCAGCTCTGCTGTTCAGGGCCTGCTGAACACTGCTGAATTCCTGAATTCACAGCTTTCCTACCCCTGTCTCTGCATTTCTGCTTTGTCCTCTGAAAAACCTTCAGCTCTCATTGGTTCTCTGAGTATTTTTCACTCGTGACCATCTGTATTTTTGCATTCTGTTCTCTTTGCTGCCCTTTCCCTTGTGCTGAGTGAGCTCTGTGTTCTCTCTCAGATCTGCCACTTTCAGCGTTTGTGTGTTGACAGTGTCAGGTGGGGCTCCTTCCTTGGACTTGTCTCATCTCAGAAGTGGTTTTTGGGTGGAAAACGGAGGTTTTTTTTTCCTTGCCAGTGCATTGAAAAATGGCCTAGGGAGGTTCTTCTGGAGAAGCCAATGCACCTAAAATGACTCAACTGCACATTTTGAGGAAAACAGAGAGAATATTTGTGCTAGGCTAACGTTTGGACTCAATGATCTTGAAGTCTTTTCCAGCCTAAATGATTCCATGATTCTCCAAGACTTTTTATAACATTTTTTTGGATAATGGCAGTTTTTTTAAAGTCTGTATTATCACAGAAACACTCTGGCTTATGTGAGAGCTAATTTCAAACCCACACAAGGGGTGCCAGAGGTCTGTGCCATGAACTATTGATGGATTTGAAAGGAAGTTTGGATGTGTTTATCCTCGTGGTCACGGGTCATAGTTTCCCAGGAGACAGTGGGGAATCATCGTGCTTTGGGGAATCAGCTGCTGGATTTTCCAGCTCTTCCTGGAGAATGTTAAATGGTGAGGAGCTTCAGTCTGACCCAGATTCTGACCATTACTGAAGGAAACTGCCGTGTGCTGTGACAAAGATGAGCATTTCCATTTTCCCCTGGTTTTACCGCTTGGTCTGTTTGCTCTAATTAACAGTATTCGGCAGGGGATTATTGTGCTGATAGCAGTAGCTAATAGCTGCTTGCTTAAGGCTTCAGTCGTGCAGTTAGCATTTGTTTTCAGTACTAGTTTTAACTTTTTCCTGACTGCTAAAATAGAAAAGAATAATTACTGGATATTGTCATCATCCTCTTGGAACGCTAATGTATATTATAAATGTAGGTGGGAATTAGTTGAGCTTTAAGGTCTCTTCCAACCCAAGCCATTCCATGATTCTGTGATGCAGAGATGTGAATTCTGTAGATTGACATCATATAAAAATTGGCAAAATTTGGGCGTTTTGTAATTGAGATACAGGTACCCAGTTATCAAAGTGTTGAGTAAACCAAGCTTGTTCTCTGTTTCTGAATTAAAATGGATAATCAAAATACATCAGCTGGATTCTTTGCTCTGCTGAAATACAATCAGTCTGCAAAATCCCATGCTGAAAGTGAACCCAGGGCTATTTGACTGGCCACACACTGGTTTGGCTACTCACCCACAAAAATGCTGCTTTATTCAATGTTTTTCCACACACCTGCATCAGCATGAAGATAAATAAATCATTGCCTAAGTTTTTGCTGTTAGATTATTTTTAGCTCTTATTGACTCTTTCTTACTGTCACTCATTAATTTTAGATTAGTTAAAGAAAGAGGATTAACAAACTTCAGCTCACAAGGGAATGATCAGTTTCCAATGACTGCCTAACATATCAATAACTATGTGAGTTTTCTTACTTAAAAATAATTATAATTCAGCTTTGTTTGCTGAAATTATTGTGTATTCAGTAAGCTTAAAATTCACATTTTGGTGCTTGCACAGGAGGGTTCCTTTTGTGCAAATCCTGCTGTTATTTGCATTTCTGTCAATTTATTCAGCAGAATATCTCTGACTTTATTTATCAGCATGGGAAAGTTCCAATTTTTGGTTCCTCCCCTAGCAGAGTTCAGTAAATGGAGCATTACTGTATGACTGTAGGCCAAGTAAATCTAGCTAGACTAGATTATGTTGTTGCTTTTATTTTTAAGAATTCATTATCTGAAAAAAAAACCTCAACAAAACCCTTTTGATTATCATTTCATTATAATTTTTGTTTTCAAGGTATTCATAATTTCAAACAAGCTAATATTATTTACTTAGTATACTTCAAGAAATTGTGAAATAAATTCATTCTCTGACTTGATTCTCAGAGTGAATTTGTCTCTAAAGCATTCTCTTTCTGCTTTTTGTGACCTTGCTCCTTGAATGCTGAACTGAAGTAGGTGTCAGATATTTGAAAACAGGAATAGGTAAATGCACATACCTGTAATTGGCCATTTAGTTAGGTCAGGGTTCTTCCCATCAAAAAAGTTCTCACCTGGACATTTTCTGGATTTCCATGAAGGTCTGGACTCACTCATGCCTTTTGGAAAATCAAAGTTGTTGTGGTCCAAGGCATATTTTGCATAATCCTGGTCTCAAAAATTTCCTGCTTGCTAAATGGAGAATTATCTGCAAAGAGGATTAAGTCATATTATAGAAGAAGATGAAAAAAGCTGGAAATTATTTCAGTTACTTCCTAAGTCAACACCACAGGGACTTCAGTGTTCTTTTAATCTGTTGTAAATACCTTCACTTTCCTGTGGTGGAAGTTGATGTAGCCAAGTGGATGTGATATGCTTTGCTGTAGCTGTTGTTATTAATTTCTAATTAAAGTAGGGTTTAACAGGTCAAATGAGCTGTAGTGGGAAACAAAGACTGGTCTGTAATAGTATTCAAGAAATGGGGTACAAATAAATACATGTTCTTTTATAATTTGCAGACGTGTTTCCACACACTTAAACAGTGTCTTCATATTCATATTTCCTCCTGATGTGATGGCAGTCAAAATCTGATCTCTGACACTTCTAGAAAATCTGTATTTCTATCCAGTTTTTAGTATTCCTGCACAGACACTAATTGGATGAACAGACTTATTTTTTTTTAATGTGCTTCATCCCTCAAAACTTTTCATTGTTCCTGTAGGAGGAGGCTGCTGTTTTTTTGCCTTCCTCATCCCTTTTATGTTTCTGGGAAATAAATTGAGTTTTATGCCCACAATTTACAGATAAAGTATATCTGTATATATATATTTTATGTATCTTATCTGGAGGATTTCTTCCCAATATCTCATCTAAACCTACCCAATGTCAGCTTGAGCCCATTCCCCCTTGAGCATCTTGAGATGTTCTTCTGGAATGGATGATCTCTCACATGTTTTTAATCTTTCAGAGCCACAGACTTCACAAAATTCCAGATAAATACTTCAGAGCATAGGTATTTTTATTATTTTTTTCTTGGATTATATACATAGTTATTCTTTGACTACAGAGGCTTCTAATATGGGTAATAGTTGTCCAGGTGCTGCAGACATAGAGGTTAAAAATGGACTGTAGATCATCTGTGCCTTCCTCAATGTAAAATTTCAGTCTTTTATCACTGGGTCAGTGATACGGCAAGAAAAAATTAAGGAATTTTAGGAAATGTTCTAATGGAAGCTGTCTTCTTTGCTTTGTTAGTTACAGGACTGTGGAGAAAAGGGTGTATCTGGGGAAAGCTCTATTAAAAATCATTGCTAAGGAAAGAAAATATTTCAATTTCTACCACTTGTTTGTTGTTCTCAGAGGAGTTTAAGACTTTGCTGTTCCATGTTTTTCACTTGACTTCCATCTGTTCTTCCAGAGAAGAGCAGGAAAAGAGGTCAAATAACACCAGCAAAATTTTAGATGACAATAGAAGGAGGCAGAAATCTGCATTACAAATTTTGCTCTCTTTTTCTGCCATCTACCAATAGAACTTTTACTTACATTCCAATAAATTTGTGGCTTTTTCCTGAAGTGCAGCTTTCAATTCATTGGCTTGAGGAAGACTAGAGGTCCCTGTGTGCTCCACGTGGGGCTGTACATCAGGGGAAGCTCTTGGCTTGGTGGCTTGTTCCTCCTAGATTTTTCACCTCTTGCTTGCACCTCTGCTGGACAACTTGCATGGTGATCTTCCCAAGCTCCACTTCCAAATGCAGTAGGATTTGAGCACAGTTCCTGAAGGAAATGTTTCCAGGATCCCACTCATCTTTCCTTAGATGTTCTAAGCAGCATTAATCTGACCCCACACCCAGGGAGGGAGGGAGCGAATGTTATCCATCACAACTTTGTGTCGTGGCAGGAGAAAAGTGCCCAGGATGGCAAAGCAGACAGTGGTGCCTCAAAAGAAAGTAAGCTGGAGAGTCCCTGATGGATTATTCTGGCTGTTGGGGCGTTATGAATTTTTCCCTCCAAAAATGTTAGTGGGCCATGGATTTGCTTCTTTAAAGGTAAAGGATCACTGTAGCTCCTGTTATGACTAATGCAGTCTGCAGCTCTGAGTAAAACCAAGCCTCCAAAGCTGTGCCTGGTGTCACAAAAGTGAAGCTGTGTTTAAAATGTCACTTGTGTACAGATAATTATTTCAATGGCATGAGACAGTCCTGGAGTGCTGGATCCAAAGGAAGGAGTTCAGAGCTGCTACTGATTCCAAATGCTCTTCACCATCCCTGCACACATCTTAAATTAACTCCCTTTCCCCCAATTTTGTTTTTGGCTCTTACTATTCCCTCCCTATTTTACAAAGATCTGAGCTGTCCAGACCCTTGGAAATCTGGGTTTGAGGAATTAATGAACCCTTTAAGCATCCATCTGGGATACTGTGTGTGAAACATATGGTGTGCTGGGAGAGCCATTTGGGAAGGCAGCACCAGGAAGACAATCCCCACTCCTTTCTGCCATGCAGGTGCCTTCCTGCCAGCAGACCTCCCTGGGAGCAGACCTGGGACAGCTCTGCTGGAAAACTGCCATTTGATCCAAGCTTATATTGTGAAAAAGTTTCTAAGAACTTACTGATTTACTGCACTGAGTCCGTTCATTAACTTGGGAAAATAAAGTTTTATATAAATACATGAAAGCTTGGAATACTTTCTGTATATAAGGGGAGGATGAGCATGGTTTAAAGGCTACAGAGAAACTGCTCCTGCTGCCAGGACTATTCATTTTCAAATCTCAATGCCTCTCTTTGCCAGAAATAATTCAGAAATGCCCAAGAAACAAGATTAAGTTCCTTTGGTGTCTGATAAAACACAAATGACATATGTTCCTAATGTGAGAGGACTGTGAGAGCCACAGAAGAATCTGTTGTTGTTTGGCCTTTCCAAGTCTGGCTACATAATTAAAAGAGCTTCACAGAGGAAATGAGAAGCTAAATGGGGTTTTTAAGTCTTGGAGAAGCCGCTGATATGTTTTTCTAATAGGAGTCAGTCTTGGTTGTCAGTTTTGAAGGGCAATATTCAGTGACCTGACAGTTTGAGGCTTGTAAATGAAAGATCAGTTGTGTTGAACCTGCAGGGCATTCTCTTGTTTTTCTAAAAATTGCTCTCCCCCATTGAACAATTATCAAATCTGCTTTAAAAAATTATCATTGTGAGGATCTTGAAATAAAACAGCTCTGCTGCAGAGGTGGGTTCTAACTGGGATAAGTCTTCCCCGTACAGAGGGCTGATCCAACCCAGAAGAAGACTCTTGTCCACAATGTCTTGAAGGATAACCAGCAGTTTATCAGCTCATGGTTTAGCTGCTGTTTGAACTGCTCAGATGAAGGAACAGGGGGCGATTGTTGTTATGGAGAGGTTGGAGGGCTTGACAGCACCTGGAAACTCTTCAGTTCCAGAGAAACATAAAATCCAGTGCAGTTGTCTGAGGCACATTCAAGCAGGAAGAGCCTGTCTGTGTGGATCCAGTTGTAACTCAGGGAAGTTTTCCTTTCCATGGGTTTGTGGAGCTTTGCTGTGCTGTGGAAAGGTTTTTCCCTTGGCTGGTGTTCCGTGAGTAGCGTTCTACACTTGACAAATATCTGCTATTTGAATTTTCTGTGTGAAAATACTGGAGATGGTTAAACTCCTCCCTACCCAATGGCACCTAAAAGACATGTAATGGTTTAATAGTTTCCTCAAAGTGTCAAAATATAATTCTTGTGTTTATTATGGGATGCATACTTTGAAAATATTTTCTCTTTGTACAGCATAGTTCACAGACATGATTTATGTTTTAGGAATAGAAATGTTCCTGTTTTCTAGTCAGAAATTGAGCTTCCCTTTGGTATCTGTGGCATGCAGGGTTCATGGATGTACCAGTGTTTCAGGGAGAGAAAATTACCCCGAAAGGCCCCTGGACTGAGATAAAGACAGGGAGAGATCACTCACCAGCTACTGTCACTGGCAAAACAGATATGATTTGGAGAAAAATTAATTTAATTTATAACAGCTCAAGTCAGGGTAATGAGAAGTATAAAACAGATCTTAAAACACCTTCCCCTCCACCCCTCCCTTCTTGCTGGGCTCAGTTTCCTCCTCATTTTGCCCCACAGTGGCACACTGGGATGGGGACTGGGGTCAGTCCAGCACATGTGGGCATTGGAGCTCCTTCCTCCTCAGAGGCTGCACTCCTCACAGGCTTCCCCTGCTCCAGGGAGGGGAAGAGAATCCTCCATGAACGCCTCCAGCATCAGTCCTTCCCATGGGCTGCAGTTCTTCCCAAACTGTCCCAGCACGGCTCCCTTCCATGGGGTGAGTCCTTCAGGAGCAGATTACTCCAGCGTGGGTCTCCTGCAGGATCACAGGACCCTGCTCCAGCACAGGCTCCCTGTGGGGTCACAGCCTCCCCTGGGCTGCCCCTGCTCCAGCCTGGGCTCCTCATGGGCTGCAGGTGCATCTCTGCTTCCCTGTGGATCTCCCCGGGCTGCAGGAACACAGTGCCTCTGGCACCTGGAGCACCTCCTGCCTCTTCTCCTCCCCTCACCTGGGGACCTGCAGAGCTTTTCCTCTCACATTTTCTCACTCAGGTGCTCCCACCGTTGCTGATGGGTTGGCCATGGCCAGCATCAAGTCCATGCTGGCATTGGCTCCATCAGACCTGGCAGAACCTTCCAGCAGCTCCCACAGCAGCCACCCCCAGAGCCCTCCCTGCTGCCAAACCGTGCCACACAAACCCAGAGGAAGTGTCTGCTGTGAGTTGTCTGTTTTGATACCATCAGATCAGGAAGGTGCAAGCAGCAGAGGTAGAATTCATCCCTGAGCATGCTCTGCTCCATACTACTGCTTTACTAATAGAGTAGCTTCAAGTGGGGAGGACTAAAGATGTAGCAGCTATTATTAGCAAGGCTGCCTCTAAGAAGGTGTTTATTTTAGTCTTGCATGACTCATCCTTATTCTTACATAAAAGACAAGACAAAGTGCAGTTCACTGACTTTGGTCACTAATCAAAATACTGGCAAACCCTCAAAGTGCCTGACTTCCCTGTGTCTGTCTTTTGAATCTGTGTCTTGCTGCATGGCAAAGGGAAGGAAATAAGTAAGCAGAATTTATTCTTTCTGTGACTAAATATTATCTAGGAAGCCTTTAACTAATCCAGCTTTTACAGTGAAAGTTCTGCACCTATATAATTCACAGTGAGGGGTTTTTTGTTGTTTGCTGCTTCTTGCTGGCTGTCATGGCGTGGGATGAAATCATTGCTTTTGGCCACATTACATCTCCTGCAACCTTCCAGATGGGCTGCAGCTATGTCAAACTAAATTCTTCATCTCTTCTTGATAAATTATGTGATAACCCTGGGGTGAGGCAAAAAAAGAAGAAAAAAATTAAGAAGTACAGTCATGTGTAGTTAACTGAGGGCATTCTTCATTAACCCAAGGTGGGGATGTTGCAGTAGCAGGGAGTGAGAGGCTGCCCATGAGCTTTGTAAAGAGGTGGTCCTCATTTTCACAGGCATGAAGAGGAAAACCTAAAAGCAGAACATGCTCCAAGGCAAAATCACCGTCATTTTTCCAGGGAAAGCAAAAACAGGAGCAAAGAAGGCAATTGAAGCCACAGCTAATAATTGGATAATAATGATTTAATAATAAAATAATAAAAAATTATTTTAAAATTAGAATTTCCCAATGGAAATATTTAAGAGGACTTTGTTAATGTTTTGGTTGGAGCTGTGATTCATTCAGTACTCCAGACTTTAACAAAAAATTAAAAATTATACTGCATTTCCTGCTTAGAAAGCAAAGCAAAAAGTAAAAACATAAAACATAAAACACATGACTTGGTTTGGAAAGTGAAAGATCACTTCATCTTTTCCAGGGGGAGGAAACTAACCTTGATTTCTTATCATAACCTGCAACCAATCCTTCCTTTCTATTCTTGGCTTGTAAAATTTATCCATTTCTCTCTCATGTTTGTGCATGTGCCTTCCTGGCCGAAGGAAACAGGCTCTGTCCTAGTTCTGAGTTAGGCTTTGTTAGTGGCTTCACTCCTCAGTGGTATCAGAATTTTTTTCCATTGTTAAAGGATGAATTGGATCCTAGTTCTTGTTCCACTATTGTTTATCTGATTATTTAGTTAATCTTACTGAAGCTGATGGGAAAATTTTGTATTTGTCATATTCCTGCCTGGTAAGGGTGATCTGGAATTTGTGAAGTGTCTCAGTGCAGGAAAGCTGAGCCACCCTCGGTGGGAATAGACTTTAATGGTACCAAATTAAGGCTCTGATGAAATACTCTTAGAGCTCAGAATTGAGGCAGACAGGAAAATATTTCCCATGCATAGCAGGAGTCGTGTTATCAAAATAAAGTAGAGGTTTAGGTGATTGATTTGTAGCTAAGATCATCACAACTGCGCTGTCAGGAAGGAAAACTTCAAGTTATAATCACAAAAGGTGCTGTTAGGCCTCCTTTGGGTTCTGAAAGAGAAGTTTCAATTGCTAAGCAACTAACCCCAAGATTCTGCCTCTTCTGGAGCTATTATTAGTTTAATCTTGGTGCAGATAGGTAATGATACAGTTCTAGGATGCAATCTTGGCTTGGTTTCTAAAGTTCCAATACATTTGCTTTATTTTAGTGCAACGGGGACATTTATTTGTCTCTGTGCTAAGTTTTGGGTGTATTGGAAAGAACTCAACCTACTGAAGCATGTCCATGCCCATGGCAGGGGGGCTTGGACTCTAAAGGTCTCTTCCAACCCAAACCATTCTATGGTGCTGGGATTTTATGATAAAATTACTTATTTTTGAGCAATGATGGAAATATATTAGATGGTAGCTTGAGAATCTGATGTTTTGAGGAGGCTGCATCCTGTTTTCTAGGTCTTTGATCTCTAACCAAAGTGACAAAATGTCTGTTTTTAGAGTTCTTGCATCCACACAACTTCCTACACATGCCTATGCCATAGATGCTGGAAAACTTTCCAGAGTGTTGCTGCTACTTTCTTCCATATTCTCAATTTCTGAGTACTACTCTATGAGACACTCTCTTCTCTTTGAAAATAACGCTGGACTGGAATGTCCACAGAGATCAGGAATTCCCAAACAAACAGCCACGACAGGAATAGCACAGAAAATCAGGAAACCCAAATTATTTGCCCTAACTTTGGCATACAGACCCCAGTGAGTTTTACAGTGAGTTTTTCCAGTTTTGGATGCTGCCAATTCCTGAATTAAACAATGAGATTCAGTCTCTCCAGGAGCATAAAACTTCTTTCCTTCTGAGCAAGAACACCAAGAAAGAACTGCCATGCAAACATAAGCAAAATGGCTTTAAAGCTTTCTGCCGAGGAAACGCTGAAATTGGAGTCAATTTGTGCTTAAAAGGAAGATTTTCCCGGTCCTTTGTCCTTTCGTTTTATTTTTAAGTAGCCCTTGCCTGTTGTACCGACGTTGGCCATTTGATGGAGTCGGTGAAGTCTCTATCAGATTAGAGCTGCTCTTCCCCACTTAGAAATTAGAAGGACTAATTAATGGCATCTTTTTGTCTGCCTGATTGAGGTTTGTTGTTTGTTTTTTTTAAGTGCTGCCTCGGAACCCCCCAGCTTTTTGCTGTTCCCATGCCTTTTAGCAGAATTATTTCCAGTGCCTCTAGTGCACACACCGACATTTTTCTCCATTCCTCTGGACAAAATTGTTCTCCCTCAGTAAGGAATGTGCTCTGGGTGATAAGCATATATTATATATGTGTGTGAAAGGAACTATGTATTAGCAACAATGGCTCACTTAACTATTTCAGACAGCATATATTTAGGGCGGCTAAAAATAGTTTTAATTTCAGGGACTCTTGGGGGCTTTGGTCGTGGATCAGGAATTCCTTGCATTGTGCAGGAAGATGCTCTGAAGGCTGACAGTCATGCAGCACCCAAAGGCAGTGGCAGAAAATATTCTGCCTTGGATCTGTGCAATTCCAGCAGTGCTGCCTGTGCAGGATTTGGGGGACACAGTAGTAGGAGTGAGTAGCACACATTAAGGTTGGTTTTTAAAATGTTTCCTAGAGCTGAAGTTTTTATGTTGCCTCAGTCAGACTTCAGAATCTAAATCATGTCTTTCATGGCTGTCTTCCTTGTAGTTTGAAAAAAAAATCCACCTGGAAATCAATAAAAAGCATATTAGGATGCACTGAAATTGTCCCTCTACCACTGCCAGACTTGTCAATGCCAGTAACTGGGACAAAGCTGATTTAGGTCAAGGTATTTGGAGAGAAATCAGATGTGATGCTACTGCAATTTGGGCAATTAGGGAAAGAGCTCAGAGGCTGGAATAAAAAAGAGGATGGCACTCAAGGAGAATCAATCACTACCTTAAAGTCATCTAAAATTTATACATTAGAGCTGTGAGTGTGCCTCCTTCTCACAGTTCTGTCTCCATGTGAGGTGGGAAAGCCGTGTGAGCAACATGGCACTAGAGGAACTGTTCCTGCTAGCCATGAAATGAAATTGGCGACCTCCAGCAGGGCTACCTGGTGCCCGTTTGGCAAAATGCAAAGTTCCTTTCCCCAGGTTTATCTGCAGCATGTAGAGTTCACACAGGCTGGGAAATTCAAGTATCCCACGTTGTCTGGGATGTGTGGCCTCTGTCAGGGAGCAAAGTGCTGTCACATTGCACAGATGGAGCCAGGCTCCAAAGCAAAGCAGCTGCGCCCATCCAGTCCCTGGAAATGGTCCCCAGCCCTTGCTGCTTCCCAAATCCTGCTGTGGGAGAGCCCCTGGAGGTGTGACCAAGCAGGATTTTATTGCCCCAGCAGAGGGTCAGTGCTCAGGAGGGGCTGGATGAGGTGGGTGACAGTCCACCTCCATTGCTGCCCCTGGCCCTTCCCGGGATGGGGATTTAGGATGAAGTTTAGGCACATCACGTCCTAACAGGAGTCATTCCAGCACCTTGGGTGGTTTTATCTCCTGTGCAGGGGGATGCAGGTTGCTGAGCACCTCGGGAAATTGAGCTCCTGGGTCTCCCTGAACCCGTCCATCAAGGGCAGCATCCGAGTTACCCTAACCCAGCTTTTGGCAATTCCAGCTTTATGGGAAATATTAGCTCTTTCCACAGTGTCTCCAAGTTTTAAACCTTTGTCCTAAGAGCTTGGTTAACATTTAAACTCCATTCTACAACACCCAGATACAAATTTAATTTGAATTATAAGGGATTTGCATAATATTTGGTGTTTAAATTGAAGTTTCTCTTCCTTAATTTTGGAAGCACATAACATTTCTGCCCTTCAGTGAGGAGCAGCACCATCTCTTTCTGTTCATCTTAAAATCTAAGTTCCTTCTCTGACCTTTCCTTGTGTGCTTAAGACTTAGTTCTCATTCCAAAATCTTTAGCATAGAATCAAACTCTGTGGGGCTTTGCTGTTTGTTAATTCTGGGAGTTGGGTTGCAGAGAAAATTTAGATGGCAGGAGAACAAGTCTGCAAAATTGTGATTTTGGACATCTTTTCTAGTGATTCTAAAATTACTGTTGGTACAAATGAGGCTGCTGCTTTCTGAATGACAGTCCTGTCATGTTCTTGTTGCTTGGGCTTTGTTTGTTATCCATGCTTTGTTTGTCTCGCTCTCTTCAGTGCCTGTGCTCAGGTTTGGGGTGTGCTTATCTCCCTCCACAAGGCCCTTCTGCTGAGCTGCAATGCTGGCACGAGGTTGTGCAGCTCTTGGGAGTGTTCCTGAAATGTCAGGGTGTGTAACAGCACTGACTGACCCCAGCATCACCCCGCTGGCCATGCTGCTGCTGACCCCGGGGCTGACAGGAAGAAGGTGGCAGGTTTGCCTTCCTTCTGGCCGCTGGAAGGCAGAAAGTGTCTCCAAAGGTGTTTCCAAGGCTTTGTTTGGATACAGAATGGGGCTGTGGAACAAATGTCCCCCAAGGAGAGGCTGCAGCATCTCTGGCTGGACTGGGAGCAGTGCAGGAGGCAAAGGTGGCTCCACTGGTCTGCCTTTGGCTGGCAGGGTGTTCCCTCGGGACTGGTGCTCGCTGTAGCCAAGGTGGAGCCTCTCTAAAGGCCGGGAAATTGCCTCGTGCTCTGTGAGTCACCAGATCATCCCGAAATAGATTTTTATTTCCAAACTATTTACAAATAAAATCAAACCTAATGAAAGGTTTGTTGGTGATTCTTATTCACTATGACAAAGTGCTCTGAGGAAGCTGCTGTTTTCCTCCTCTGATACTTGTTCACTCACCAAAATAAATCATTCCTTCTTAACAGAGGAGCTTTTTGCACTTATACTCTTGCTTGAGAAGATAAAAAGTGGTTATTCTGTGTGGAGAGTAAGTAAATTAGAACGTCGCTTCTTTGAAGTGGTAACAAAAAGCCTCATTATGAATTAATGAAGTTGCTCTTATAAACAAGTTTGTTTTCTTTAAAAAGAGCTGCAAAAGTTGTATTTGGTTGCTTTTGTTGAGTTAATGTTGTGTAACATGTATTCGTGGCTCGTGTCTCTTTTACATTACAGTCGTGCCTATAGGTATAGATGTTCTTTTGAGGTTGTTTCAAGCTAAACGTTTCCATGTTTGTGACTATACTGTGCAATGACTCCATCACTGATGTCTCTTTTTGGGGTTTATCTTCAATTTGAGAAGTCTGGCATAAAACACGCACAAAAGCTGCAGTATGGTTAGTGCAATCAGTAATTTTCTAAATTAAAATAGGACACTCGCACATCATCAGCTGACTGATGGGTATTTCTTCATTTTGATCTAACACAGAAAACACTTTTTATGTGAGTTTGATTATTCTGTATGTGCTTAGACACTCCTCAGGCCCAGACTTCAGTCCTCATTCCCGTGGCCTCCAAATTAAACTTCCAAGGGATTCCAAGTTTAAGGCAGCCTCGTTAAAACTAACATGGCTTTAAGAAAGAATTATCTCCATCTGCTCTAAGATTAGGCTTCCCTGCATAAAGAGGGATGTATGAGCAATACTTTTCTTTTTTTTTTTTAATATTGTTCTTAGAGCAGATGCATTTTCTGGAAAGTGACTGTATGTGGGAGGAGGAAATATAGATTATCAACACATGATGACAACACTTTCTGTCAATATATCTGTGTAATCTCTGGGAAGGTTTTAACAGAAAATCATTGAAATGTGCAGAACCAGGCAGTTTATATCCCATGTACAGGGTTTAATTTTAAATTGTGTTGCCTGACTAATGGGTGCTTACCTAATGTAAATTAATATTGGGCTGTATTATTAATGCTCATAAAGAGATCTATATTTTGATCCATATTTTAGAATTCTCTACCTAATGGCCTTTAGTGTAGGTATGCACAGCTTTAAAAATAGAAGGGCTCAGCCTGCGAGCTTCTACCTCCTGTAAATACTGATCAAGTGGTTCATTCAGAATTCAAATAAAGATCCATTGTCCTCCCAGTGCTTGCATAATAACACTGCAACTCCCCATTTGAAAAAATAGGATATTTTTAGGGTGGAACACAGCCTCCTGTTTTCCTCCAGCGTTGGGGTGGGAATTGTTTAATTGGGGTCTGAAGCCCTTCCTGCGTTTGTGGGGCAGGGTGTGCAGGTGGGTGCTGTTCCAAGGGCACAGCAGGAATGGGAACAGCTCCCTCAGCTCCCTCTGCTCCCTCTGCTCCCTCTGCTCCCTCTGCTCCCCGGTCCTGTCCCACACAGCAGCACAGAGGAGGCTGGAGCTGCCTCCAGGGATAGACCTGGCTTGGAAATGCACTCTGCCCGAAGGGGATCCTGTTCTTCCTGCTGCCCTGGAGGAGTTGTCCTGGGGGAGCTGAGGATGGCACAGGGCTGCCCAAAGGAGGCTCCTCTAAAACTCCTGGGCAGAACAGACCAGCTCCACCCACTGTGCTGCCCGGAGCTGGCAGATCACACTGACAGCCCGCGATCCAGAGCAAAATTATCCTTTTAAGTTTTGATTATTTTTTTTCCCTCTGGAGTCAATTTATCAGAAGGGCATTGTGAAGCATCACTGAGGGAGTGGCAAACTGGGATGTGGGTGACTGGTCAGCAGAGGAGCATGGAGGGATGGGAGTTTGTTTTCCCACTGCTTGATGAGCACCTTGGGTCCCTTTCCCCTTTCCTTTCCTTTTTCCTTTCCTTTTTCCTTTCCTTTTTCCTTTCCTTTTTCCTTTCCTTTTTCCTTTCCTTTTTCCTTTCCTTTTTCCTTTCCTTTTTCCTTTCCTTTCCCAGTTTGCTCCCACCTTGGAGCAGCCCCCAGGAGAGGAGGATGACTGTGGATATGCCAGGGGAATGAGGTGGAAGCAGCTCTGGTTGCAGTGGTTAAGCAGTTTTAGATTTTCATGCATGCTTTAATCTGTGAAGGGCAGATGTGCCAGAGAGGTTTCTTTACTATATGGGTGACCTCTAGTTTGCTATTTTTGGTACCCTGGTTTTGGTGCTGTCTCTGTGCCATAATTTATAGGCTATGAGAACAAATTCAATATAAGAGGCATGTTCACAAGATGAATAATGTAAAGGCACTCTCTGTTGCACTTCAAACTTCATTTTAATTCCACTGAATTTTAAACTAATACATATTTTTTTGAGCATTGGAATGTGGAAAAAAAATTACTTTTCGGCTTATCTTCAGTGAGTTTATTTTAAGGAGAAAAGAGGCAAAACAGATGTGCACAGTTCATTGGATTTTTTTCCTGAGAGAAGTTAAAACATGAGAAGCTGCCACCTCTTGCACCTGGAAGACATCGGACGAATTCATCTCAAGTGCCACTTAATTGATTGCAGAACACTGCAGTTCAATCAACTGCAATAAAATTAATTGAACCTCTCCAATGAAATGTGACTTAAACCAAAGGATTCAAAATAGGAACAGGTACTTATTAATGGAGGCCATTATTTTTAATAAGACAGGGTCCAAGTAATTGAGTGATGTTTAAATGCTCTGTGTAGTCTCATGAGGATGGGAGTCACTTACTTGCAACAGCTTTCAGGTTAGATATAAGATTGCAAAATGCAAAATTTTAGATGAGAGTGCTAATTTAACATAGTTCTGCATTTCAAATCATGCCATGGGTAAGAGATGAAAAGTAGCCTTTAACCCTGCTGCTTTTTTGGGGCGTCATCTTTGATCCCAAACTAATCCAGTGAGTTTGTACTTACTAGAAGAAAACAAGTTGTGCATTTCCCTTGAGGGAGGTCAGACACTGCCATGGGGCCAGTCTTAGCTGGGTGAAACACAGATGAATGTATGACCACCTTTATAGGCTGGTTTGACTATAGTTAGACACATTAAAAAAATTTAAAAGGTCTTTGAAGGACTGACAGCTGTTATGCTCCATTCAGGTTTTCAACTTTGTCATGTTCTTAAAACATGTGTTTAACCAAGGCAGGACATTACTCCCACATATGTTTGCAGAATGCTGGGAAAGTAAGGGGAAAATAAAGGATATTTAGGCTTTTGGTAGCTTGACACAGAATAAAAACTAATATAAACTGGTTACACCTAGGACAGAGATTAGAAGAATTACCAGTTCTTCTCAGAGGTTCTGGGCCTAACAGGAATAGCAGGGATGAGAAATCTGAGAAGTTCCAAGATGGAGCTTGCCTAAATGTTAAGAAACAAATTTTGTGATGCAGTTGCCATAACAACCAAGGAGTCTGGAGTTTATGATCTGAGATGCCTCTTCCTTCCAGTGCCTCTCTCAGAAATAGATGTTCCTGAGCACAGCTGAGGCTTTGGTGTGACTCGGGGGGATGGAGCACTGCTGGCTGAGCCCTTCCTCGACAGCTCTGCTGTCCCCAGCAGAGCCCACATCCACAGGACAGTGGTTCTGCCACTGCTGGGGCAGCCCTGGAGATCGCAGCTTTCACCAGGCTCCAGCCTGTCCTGCTGCCCTTGCCCAGAGCAAGCACAAGGCAGTAACATCTCCCTTTGCCACGGGAGCTGCAGCAGAAAAGGCACAACATTCCCCAAGTGCAGACAGGGGGAAATGTGGTGACAGGACAGAATCTCCAGGACATTGTCTCTCCATAGGGCGTTTTCCTTTAGGCATCTCAGATTTTGTTTTGTGCCCCAATATTTGAGTTTATGCCAAGAGATTTATACTATAGCAAGGCAACGAATGATTGTGATGGTTTTCCCTTAATTCCTATGTACTTTTTTTTTTAGAAAGGCTGTCAAATACTTCCCTATAATATTTCTTCTGGAGAAACCCCATAAATGACAGAATTCAGGTGGGAAGTTGCCTCCTTTGATCACCCAGTCGAATTCCATGCTCACTGGCTTCATCTTTTCATCATCCCATGCAGTAAGGCCACCAGGGCAGGCAAATCTATGAGCAAGTGGATTACTGCAAAAACATCATTAATGCAAGATGTCAACTGGAATTTCCACATGCTTGTATCCCTGCTTCTGTGAAGTTTTTTCTTCTTTTTCTTTTTAATAGCACCTTTTAGATCAACAGAGTGCATGAAGCCTCTGAAGCATCTTTTACACCAAAGTAGATAAATGGGATATGGTCAAACACCAGTGGGAATCAGTGATGTTTGTGTAGGAGATCAGATTGTAAACAAACTTCCCATTTGTATTAAAAAGTCTTCAGGAATTTTCCAGAGGTTATTTAAGGCCTGTTTCAGAAACTGTTGAAATAAATGAATAGTTGGAGCCCAGTGGACTGAAGCCAATTGCTTCTGTATGTTTAAACTTCTGTGGTGTGATGGGAATAATTGGGTTTGCAGAGACAAATTCATAAATTAATTTCCATTATGGGACTCATAAATTTATAAATATTATATAATTAATATAAATTTATATATTATATTATTACTTTCTATTTTAATCTAAGACACAGGTTAAAATCATCTGCTAGCTTTTGAGACAGTGAATCTCGATATCATTTGTGGTGAAATGCATTTTCTAAGCACATAAAATGTCACTACACAAAAGCATCTTTTGGCATTGGACCTTTTTAACTTGCCTCCTCATTTGCATTCGTGCTCACTTCTGCATTCAGGCTTTTCCTGGGATGCTCAGGGAGAAGAATGCTGCCAAGAGAATTTGTTCAAATTTACTTTCTCAGAAGCCTTTCTGGATTCTCTTTGTACCCTTGTGCTGTCCATTAGCCTGTTAAATCCAGGATGAATTTAGAGGATAAAATAATAGGATTTTTGACACTAAATATACTTGTCAGATACAAATCTGAGATATTTTTTGCTGGTTTGTGCTAAATTCTGCCCCAGCCCATCCCAGTATGGCCACAGACACCACAACCCATTGCTGGTTTTCAGGGGGTGACCCCAGGTTGGCACTGAGAGCACAAATAACTTCCCCAAAAGTGTCTGGGTCACTGTGTCTTTCCTCCTCTCACATTTGAGTCTCCAGATGGGAAACTCTTACTGGCTGCTGACAGGCAGGGCCACGTGCACAGCTCCGTGGTTATTTGAAATGCAGAAGCATCGTTTGAGCCTGCAAAATCACTCGTGGGCTATTTATTTTCACTGGTACAAATTGTGATTGGGTTCGCGTGTGTGAAATATTTATCAAAAAGGGTGAATTTTAAAAACTGTGTAGGCAGGGGGTTGTAAGTGTGTGTAACAGGTTTGGGGGTTTGTTTGGGGTTTGTTTCAAGTAGTTCAGTGGATAAGGAAGAGATTCTGAGAAGCTTCTTCTGGGAGGATGTGGATTCCCAACTTCAACCATTCCAATGGGCATTCCAGGCATAATGATGGAGTTCTGTCTGCTTAATCACTGTTAAAAATGATTGACTGCCTTTTCCACTGAGAGAATGTTTTGGTAATGGAAGGATTAGGATGATGCATTGAAGAAATCAATGTATTTTTAAAATTTTTTCTTTTAATTAATGGAACAAAGTCTGCAAAGGTGTCTTTATCTGGTAGTGGTTTTTTTTTTTTTTCCCTTTTGCACCTTCCTACGGGAAGGCTGCTCTGGTGAATGTGTTCCAGCTCCTGCATCTGCCAGCTTACAGTGTGCAGGTTATTTTGCTATTGTATTATATGATATTGCATTGTATTATAATATATTACATTATATTATATTCAACCCATTACATAACTGTGCATTTCAGGGAAAAAATGCTTTTATCCAGCCTGTTTAGATTATTTTTAAAAACATTCAATCTGTGAGATATGTTACTTCATAAATTAATTCTTTCAAAGTAATTTCCATCCCACTGCCCAGTAACCAGATGATAATAAAGGATGATTTTCAAAATTACAGAATTCTGAGGCTTTTCCCAAGAGTCCAGAGGGGATAGAGAGGAGTTGTTGAAACTGTGGGCTGTCCCAAGGGACAGCTTTCCTTGCATTTGGTTCATTGGATGACCAGATTTCATTGATGTGGCAGAGACCCAGCCTCCTCACATGTCTATTTCTATTATTTATTTTCACTTATTTATGAAGGACACAGGAGAAAAATCTTGGTGCAGGAATGTTTTGTGAGATGGTAAAGAAAAATAAGAACCTCAGGTTTTGCAGTGAAAAATTGCAGAAAATATGTGGAAAGATTGGCTTGAAGAAGAGGGAAAACTACAAACTTGTGTCTGCAAAACAACTTTACCCTTTGGTTGTAGAGCTTCCTTCCAAACACTAAGCCACTAAAAGAAAAAGTAGTTTTTGAGTGTTTTAAAGAATGGGATTACATTTAATACCAAGAACACAGGTGATTGTGAAATTAATTGGCAGAGGTGATTATGAAATGAATTCCTATTGAGTTGGAATTGATATCTGCTTTACTGGTTTACAAATTCCCCCTGCCAAAGCTTGAAGTGGAACTTGAGAGAGATTTGCCTCAAATTACTCACACCTGGAAAAGTTTTGCTGAATAATATCAAACTAAAACTGTCAGACAGTTCAACCTGCTTGAACTCTGCTGTCTCACTGCTTAACAACCCTTCCTGCAGTCGTTTGCTTCTGGATGAAATATTGAAGAAAGGTAAAAGAAATAATGTCACTGAAATACTTATAAACTATTGACAATTCCCAAGTTATTGCTATGTAATCATGCTCCAGTTTTACCCCCTGAGGTGCTAAGGACAGTGAAGATGAGGTTCTGCTCTGCTGGTTTCATGATTCTTTTGTTCTCTCGTATTTCTGCGAGACTCTGAGTTAAATAACCTCCAGCTCTCCTATCAATATTTTTATTTTATTTATTTTCAGATAAATCTTTTCAGTCCCAGCTTTTGTAACTGTGCCTTTTCAACAAAGCTGCTATAAACAGTCATTTACAGGTTCTGTTTCTGAGGCAGCTTTAAAAAAATGTGTTGTATATATTTGCTCCTGCTCTAAATGTTAAATATCATTGCACAGAACGATGGGAACAGATGGGATGCTGCATAAGCTGTTTATCATATTACACATTTATCACTTTACACTAGTGAAGTGTACATGTGTTTGATTAATATTGACTTTTGATTTATTTGGAGGGCTCTATTTTTTGACAGCATTAGGGATTACATTGTAATCCTTACTGGCTTGATATTTAATTCCAGTAAAAATAGAGTGGTTACATTCCATAATTCTTAATTACATGATTTTTTTTTCCTGTGGAAAAGAATTACCTGGTTGAGGCTTTAATACTGGAAGGAATTCAGAAGTAAATGGATAATGCCGTTTGCTTCAGTATTTTAGACAGATTAAATTTAGACGCCATTGGTCCAGCTGAATAAATATCTCTTAGAATTAAATACCAGATGCTAAGGAGGTGTAAAAGTAAACCAGCAGGAGTCCTATTTAAATCAATATTCTTTTATACCCTCCACCTACAGAATGAGAGCACTTCATCTTTGCCTGCTCAACAGGTCTGGATGTTCAGCATGTGTTCCACCTACGTCACAGGACATGGAACCAAAAAAGCATCTCCAGAAGCACCTCGGGCTCAGGCACAGAGCACACAGCTCGTCCCGTAGGCTCCAACTGCAGCACTCTATGAAAAGATGGTTTTCCAATGCTTTGCTTCATTAAAATGCATTTTGGCTCAGCTGAAGCCTGAAAAAAAAAAAGGGAAGGTTTTCCTTCCAGACAATGGATGGCAAAATGATTTCAAGTTGAAGTGGGGAGGCTTGAGCTGTTTGTTCTGCTAAACAGCAATAATATTTAATGAGAGATTCTGCTCTAAACTGTAAATCCTTTCGAGTGTGAGATGCCCAGCCTGTCAGAATAAATAGAAGAGGCTAAAAACACTTACTTTGAAAATGACTGTTCATTTTGGAAGGCATTGAGTGATCTCAGTGAAATATTACTGAGTCAGTGGAATTTTGGAGAGAGATCAACTTCCCAGCATGTATCCTGGCAGCAGCTCTTCCTCCATTCCTCAATATCTTTTGTGTTCAAATAGCACAGGCAGCACTTCAGTCTTACATGTTGTCATCATTCAAATTTCAGATAACTTTCAGTGACTGCTTATAGATTGAATGAATAAATAAATTACTTTTAGCCATGCTTATTTACACTTTTTATGCCTCTGTTTTCCTCTATGTCTATTAATTGATATTATGGAAAGACATATGCAGTAAAAAGGATGATTTAGCACTAGGAATTACTGAGAGAGTGCATATATGTATTTATTTTTTTTCTTAATTTTTTTTTCCTTTAGCTGAGTGTTGCAGTGCAGTTTGAAGTTTAATTGGCATGACCACAGTAGCTTCTCAGAGCTTCATGTATTTAACTCTTCTTTTTCCATGGACACTCTTTGGGCCTGCTATGGTCCTGTTGCCTTTGCTTCCAGGACAGGAGATCCTTCCAGAAACTTGCAAAAAGAAAATTCTAGTTGTTGTAAATGAAATATGTAAAGGGCAGGATTTGGTTGAATTTATTTAGATGTGCATTTCCCAAAGGAATAGCTTTGTTTCCTGGTCATCATGTCAGTTATGCACTGTTCCTCAAATACATATTTTCCCTGAAAGGCAGTAACTAGAAATTCTGTTTCTACCTGTTCCTTCCAGGTTCTGTTTATAAAAATGATAGAACAAAAATTTTCTGCATTTTAATCTAAAAGACTCCTTCCTTTCTGTGCAGGTTAATAATGAGAATGTAGTGAAAGTCGGCCACAGGCAGGTGGTGAACATGATTCGACAGGGGGGCAATCACCTCGTGCTGAAGGTTGTCACAGTAACCAGGAATCTTGACCCAGATGACACAGCAAGGAAGAAAGGTACATTTTTTTTTTTCTCTTCCTAATGGACTCTCCTGCCCTTCCTTCATAGAAAACCAAATATGGGCACGAAATAGCTGTTTTCTAAATTCTCATTTATTAGACTTTGCTTCTAAAATTTTAAATACCCTGTTTTTGTTTAATTTGGAGTGATTTAATTCTGTTGGGTTAGACATTAACATGTGGCCAAAAGATCAATATTCTCTCATCATGCTTGATGTTGAAGTTCATTTTTTGGGGGTTTTCACCTGTATTTGTTTGAGGATCTTGTAGTAAAATTTCTTGCAGTAGTGGGAGAGGAAAAACGTTGAGAGCAGATGATCTTTTACTAATTTCAAAAGTACTTGAGATAGGAGTAGTTCAGCAGTGTGTTTCTCACCCACTCATTCAAAAAGCCACCACGAAAACTTCACCCCCCCAAAAAAAGAGAAATTTACATGTTTCCTTTACCTTAGATGCCCCTGAGTTTGGTTTCCCAGCTATGCTGGGAAGTCATTAGGCCCTCATAATTATCATTAAGCAGGAAAGATTGCTGCTGCTCGCTGGTGTTCCCTAGAGCAGCAGTTCCTGTTCCTCCCCCAGCCCCTGAGTTCTCACTCACACACACCTGGCTCTTCAGGGGCAGGTGAGGGGCTGGCACTCCACCACTCCCTCCTGCTCCATGAAATGAAAACTTTCTCTCTGTGCTGGAAGTGTTTTCATCTCCACTGCTTATTAAAAATTATAGTAATTTTTTTTAAAAGAGAGTGAGACCAGCTTGTGGAATGGAGGGGAAAGGCTGTACTAAATTAAATGATGTCCCAGCATGGTCCTGCATCGTTTTTGGCTTGATGGAATTACTGTTCACACATTTTACACAAACCTTTTTGCCTTTTGGTATGTATCATATTGGCCTTAAAGGTAGTGTCTGGACAAGGGGCAATGATTTAAACTGAAAGGCAGCAGGTTTAGACTAAATATTAGTGGGAAATTCTTCCCTGTGAGGGTGATGAGGCTCTGGCTCAGGTTTCCCAGAGAAGCTGTGGCTGCCCCATCCCTGGAAGTGTCCAGGGCCAGGATGGATGGAGCTTGGAGCAACCTGGGACAGTGGAAGGTGTCCCTGCCTGTGGCAGGGGGTGGAATGAGATGAACTTTTCTGACCACTAGAAATATTTGTTTTCAGGATACTGAAGCACAGGTTGTAGTTTCTGTGCTAGGTTATTGCCTTGTTATTTTAAGACCTTATATATTCTGAGGATCACCTGTTTCCCTTAGAGTCACCTTAACAATACAGATAGATTTGAATGTTCTTTCCAGCATTTCTCAGATTGAACAGTTTCTCCAAAGATTAAATTAATCTGCCAGGGATTGGCTGGTGCCCAGGAGGTTTTCAGCCCCGCACATTTCTCAGAAGGGGCACCACTGCTGCGAGCTCCTTTCTCTAGAAAGCCCTTTTCCTGCTGGGAAATAGAAGTGCACAGTTATTTAGCTTTAAATGTTTCTATGTATCCTGTTACATAAAAGCTTGCGGATGTGTCAAGCAACCTACGCTAGAGCCAGAAACAGTGGAGAAATTCAGTCCACGAAAAGCATCTCAGGGCTTTTTCCTCCGCATGTAGGTATTTATTCTCGCCTTATTTCATGGAGCTGATTCTTTTAAATGGATATGGAATAGTGGCTGTGAGCATAGGGCTTCCAGAGGGTGTGTTTTGGCTGACACTTGTGTGTTTTTCTGTCCCATGCACAGCCCCACCACCTCCTAAGCGAGCTCCAACCACTGCACTGACCCTGCGGTCTAAGTCCATGACCTCAGAGCTTGAAGAGCTTGGTAAGAAAGTGTTTTTTGGCAAGCATGCTGGCTTGGTGGAGATGTAAATATCTATCTATATGTCTCTATGTGAAATTGATGAAGGGAGCTGCACTGTGTACAGTGTCTAGAGCAGAGGAGGTTTTAAGAATGCTGCATCTTTGGAGAGTTCAAAATGTGCATGACTCGCATGACTGATTTTTGTGGAGACTTGTGCCTTTACTGCTGCGCAAGGGAATGTTGATACATTTTATGCATCATCAAAGTTTGGCACATCCACCAAAAAAAAAAAAAAAAAAAAAAGAAAAGAAAAAAAAGAAAAAAGAAAATAATGCTGTGTGTTTTGTTAGCTTTGCTTTCTAAATTTTCAGTTCATCTAATATTGTTTTATTTTAAATTTCTGTGGCCTCTCATTAGTGGATAAAGGTAAGCTGCCAGAAGCTGTTGTTAAAAGCTGACAGTATTAAAGCAGCTTCAACTTCAACTTGTTTCATTTGATCTGAAAAAGTGCATATTATGATATCACTTTGACTTCTGTGCATGATATAAACTTAATTCCTCTCACTATTGGTAATAAAAAATTATTGAGTATTCAGTCTTTTATTTGCTAATTTTGAGAAATATGGTTGTAGATTCCTTTGCTTGATCATCCACATTCTAGATATGCATAATTCTTCAGGAATTTTTATTCATTTTCTAGAAATGAGGAAGGTAATTGTTCTTCTCTTCCTGGTTTTAATCTGTTAGGTCATTAAAAGTTAAAATTTCTGCAACTAGATTTAAGACATGAAAATAGGAATAAATCATATATAAAAAGAGAAAAGCCCAGTGCATATTTCTATGTGGCTATAACAGTAAAACAGTGTGCTTAGCAAGTGAGAAACGGGTATAAAACCAAACCACATCCCTCACTGCAGAGTAATAGATGATAATAATCCGTACAATAAAACCGTTTTTCCATGTAATTCTACAGTGATTTAAATACTTAATTTTTTAATCTTGGGGTTTTCCTGACATGGACTCATCTGAAGGCCAGCTGGAACAAATCAAAGCCTTGTAGCCCCTTTTTTCCCCCTGTAAGTCAGTGTTTTCTGGGGCAGATGGATCCCGTCCATCCTTTAGTGAGTCAAGTCACGTAACTCCAGTGGGAAGTCTCCCAGCAAGGTGGTGTTGAAGTGGGTAGTGTCTTCTCTATGGTCTAACAACCAAATGAAGACCAAAAAAACCACCCCAGTCTGGTTATTTAGCTCCAGCATGTCTCAGAATATTTGGTTTTTATGTACAATGAAGTTTAGGAGCTTAATTCAAGGTATCGACAGCTTATGAGTGCTCCTTTATTTTTCTTCGAGGATTAAAATATAAAATATTATTTCTGGAGCACACTTTGTGGGTCTGGATGTTTTATATTTGCTTTTCTTTCATGGAGTGCTGAGAGCTTGTAAAACTTTGCTGGTTTATCAACCACCTTTCCCAGGGGGACAGCAATACTTAGGCACCATTTTTGCCCCTTTGTTATCCTCTTCTGCCAATTGCTTTCAAGCTGAGGATATTCTTCTATTTCTCTGACTTTTCAGTCTTCCACAGGAGATATTGGTCTTAAAGCAGAAACAGCATTTTCCTGGGGGAGAATAGCTTGTTAATAGTAATGTCCCTAATGGAGACCATCACATTTTATCTTTCTCACACCCCTGCTCAGGTTGTGGCCCTTGCTCTTCTGTTTGTCCTCACCAAGTGGCAGAAGCCACTGCAACTCCTTTAACAAGCAGCCATGGGACCTATTTCCATTTTTAAGCACATTTCCCATTGATACCTTTATCTAGATGGGGCAGACATTGCAGTGGCAGGAGTTTTCTGTTCTGAGTAGTCCTGCACCATGCTCCAGAGATGTTTGCCCCCTAAGAAAGCTGTAGTAGTAGCAGAAATTTGCTTTCTTCCTAAAAAAGTCTGTAAATGCCACTTCTGTGACATTCTGAACATTTGCCACCCTAGCAAACAATGTGACTGCTATTCCAAATAACATCTGTGGTCTACCTATTTTCATATTTGTCCTGGAAAAGGGCTGTTGCCAGAAGGGACGAGAATTCTTAAATTGCACAACAGCTGAACAAGCTTCCACAGGGAAAATGTTCTCCCTATCATCAGTTTAAAGTTGTCTCCTGACATAAAACACAGCTTGTATGTGTGTATTTATCTATAATTTATAGCTCCCTCTATGTATTTGTGTATATATTGGACATCTGTGAGAGCTATGAGAACACCCACATTTTTATAGCCATTAAACTCTCTAATGAATGAGCATTTCTTTCATGACATATATGTGCAAACCAAATAGGAAGAACTTATAAATGAGCACTGTGGATGTTCTCATCAATACC
The DNA here is from genome assembly GCF_052056855.1 of Sturnus vulgaris. NCBI lineage: Eukaryota > Metazoa > Chordata > Aves > Passeriformes > Sturnidae > Sturnus > Sturnus vulgaris. Next base: position 6,381,721 of record NC_142260.1, read on the forward strand.
TATGTGTAACCCTTTTTCCTGAACTGGAGAACTTCATGGTCTAAACAATGTCTCGTGACAAAGAATCCCACGGGCTAATTATGTGCTGTGTACAGATGTATTTCCTTTTTATTGGTTTTGAATGTGATGCCTTTAATTTTATTGAATGTCCCTTGTTATGTAATAGAAGAAAAATGTAAAGAGAAACTCCCCATTTGCTTTCCCTTAGAGTGCATAGTTTTGTAATGTCTTCTAGCTAAGTTAAACATAATTTAAAAAGAAAAACTATCCATCTTGCAGTCATTACAGTCACTTCCTTTGCCTGGCTCTGAACCCTACTTACAGTTTTATTGACATGTTTTGAGCTATTCTGTTCTTCATAATACAGAGCAGACCATCTGAGCTGTTCTCTTTAAATTAATTAATCCAAAAGATGGCAGTGTGCTAATGATTCCTTTCCATTTCAATCTGCAAAGATTTGGAAATGCCCGATGTTGTCACAGTTTGACAGCCCTGTATCAATAAGTTGCCCCAATTACTGTTTTAAAAAAAGAACTTAGAAAAAAAAAAAAAATCTGCATGTATCCCTAATACCTGCAGGGGAGAAATTCCTCGTAGTTATCATAAACCCTGATAAGAACAAAAGCAGATTTTATCTATTGTGGTTTGAGTGATACCTGTTTAGTAGAGGTGAGCAGGGAGAGACTGACATCTTAGAGGGAAGGAAAATGTTTGAGCTCAAAATGACAGACGAGGATTTAGCATTTTAAAAATTACCTTCAGAATTGATTCACAGTTCATTCCCTTTCTATTTCCAAGCTTCAGTACGGAAGAAGAAGGGTAAGGGGAAGCATTTTGTCTCTTGTTTAACCTGTTTCTCACCTTTCCATAGTGAAGGATAATAACAATGTAAATGTTGGCATATGGTCCAGTTTATTTTATGGTGTCAAATGTACATTAATTATTGTATATGTTTTTTAGTTATTTAGTTAAAAAAATTGCAAACACACTAAGAAACTCAAACAGAAGACCACATTCGAAAATATCCCCCGCATTTCTTCCTTTTGTCTCCTTTCCTTCACCTTGCCTTTTTTTTCCTTCTCTGTACCCGACTCTTCTCCAACCCCTTCCATCTCATCTCCTCACAGTTGCTGTGCTGACTGGCAGCCACAGAGAGTTAGTGGCCAGTGGCACGCAGGGCAGTCCCACGTCAGTGGTCCCGCCCGTGTCCCGAACGGCCGCGCGTTCTCCCGTGCCCACACTGTGTCTGTCTCAGGGATCAGGGATCTTGCACACCACACCTGAGCTTCTCACCCTCAGAAACGCTGCTCTGTCCGGTAGAACATCTTCCACGCTGTCCTGTATGCATGGAGTGCCCTTCCTGGACTGATTCATGAGGCCACCCACCACCTTCTCCTCGAAATCTGTCCCAAAGCCCCACCTTCCCTAGATCCCCACTGAGCAATCATCCCAGCGCTGATGGCGAGGCAGGGGGGCAGGTAGAAATAGCAGTGCTATTTTAATAGCTTTCATAAATGTATTTTCGTGTAGAGACTCTGTTTGTGTTGAGCTGTACTTTTTCCATGCTCCTGTGCATCATTTTGCTTCCCTAGATTGTGAGCTCTCCCGAGCAGGGGCTGTTCATTTCCACGTTCTCATGGAGTCTGGCCCAAGGAAGAGTCTCCCACTTCCCTGAGCCCCTGGGTGGTAGCTGGTGAAAAACAGGCTGTGTCCTGCTCTTGGATGAGGTTCAGTGTCATGGAAAGGAAATCTAGGCTGTAGGCAGTGTCTTCTCTCAGCAAGGAAGCTTTTCCTTTTTGACATTTAATAGGACGGAATTGGGTTATTTTCCACTCTGTATTTTCCTGCTCTTTCCTGACCTCCTTTCAGGTGGTTACCAGAGGTTCCAGCTAGGGATATTTGCCATTCTCCATTCAGAGAATATGACAGAATAAACCACATTGCTACTGAAAAATATGTTTTGGCAGCATATAAAAAAAAATCTTGGTGATGTTGTACAGTCTTCTGTCAACCAAACATTCAGTTTTCTGGGTCAGAGATGAGGGAGGTATTAAGATAAAAATAATGGCTTCTGAGGTTCTGTCTGCCTTGTCTTGCTGGTTATCTCTGGAGTTGGGTTCTGGTTCATTGGGAGAGCAGGGGAAAGGAAGGCAGGACGGGACATAGGCTGTGTTTTTTGATATTCAGGAGAGAAGATAGGGTATTTGTGTCTGAAAAGGTGATAAAACCCTTAGGTTTGGAGCAGTATGGCATGGGCATTTTACTGCAGTTACAAAGCATGAATTACTAAAATTTAACTTCATCTGTGCCACTGACTTTCTGCTTGCAGTAGTTGCCTGACTCAGAGGTAGCTCCCAACCTTGAAATGCATGTGTGGAGGGGTCATGTCTCCAAACTACCTTCTGGATTTTGTGGGATACTTGGGATGGGGGAGTGGTCTTCTTCTTTCTTGTGCCTTGTAGTTTTCCAAGAACTGTTGTATGAGTAAGTTATGGCAACGTGTAAACCATGAGTTTTAGCAGCAACCTGTTGGAGGCAGCACTTAAAATGTGATTCCATTAACACTGAAAAATATCCAGGATATCCGTGCAGCAAAATGAAATGAAAGTTTGAAAATACTCTGAAAATGAAAGATTAAGGGAAAAATTTGAGGTCATAATTTTCATTATCACGACGGGAAAATAGGTATTGTTAAAGCTTCACAATTAATATTTTAAAACTTTAAATTTAACTCTGTTCATAATAAGTTTATGCAGCTGGTGGAGAGCTTGGTTTTAAATGGCTTTTCCTTCAGTTTTTGTTTTGACTGATGAATAACTCAATGTGGAGGGAGAATTTTAAAATTATATGATCCTTAAGGAACACATCCATAAGCTAAGATCTATAAATGTCTAGATACATGATTTAAAAGTTTCCTGCTTCTCAGCTTTCTTTGCTGCCAGGAAATGGGTTTGATTTAGTGAGTAATTTGGGATTTTCAGTGAAAGCTGGAGTGGACATTGTTGAATTTTAAAATATCTAATATAAAATCCTCTAAGAGAAGGGACAAAATGAAGAGTAGAGCAGGTTAAATTTCCACAGCGAAATGGGAATGACAAGATAAATAATCCTTCTGCATTAATAAATAATCTGCTGGCAGTGTCTCATGGGTGTCAGTTGTGAGCTAGGGTGGTGCTTTGTTTGTTCTTAGATTTGATATGGTAATCAATATAAAATATTGATATATACCATATCCTGATAAAGTATATGTGTTGGTCCTGGTCTTTGGGGTTTGGTGTGGGCTGCAGTACCAACTACAAATAAAGGATTTTCTCCTTTGAAGGGTGTAGATTCTATCACCACCTCACAGATACAGAATAACTGTGGTATCATCAACACAGAATATTGTTACCTGGCATCAAGTCTGACCAGCATTTGAATAGAAAAATATCAGTTGATGGCATTCAAAATAAATATTATTAGCTCTGTCTGCAATAAGCATTCCACTTCATCCCATTCCTGTTGTCCATTGTTTCAAAGGTGGCACCTTCCAATGGCATCTGAAACAATGAAATTGCAGAGCAAATATATCTAAATGAATGCCAAGCAGTGGATTAGCTCACAGTGGTTTGTTCTGTTTGAAGAGACCACTCCCAAAGCCGTCTGGGTTCAAAACTCACTTTTTTTATTTCACTGTGGTGGAGTTGATGATGGAGATTTGTCTGCAGGGAACAATGGGAATACCACCAAAGCAACTTTTACAGCACTCACCACGGCAGCTCCTGAGATAGCTCCCAGCACCTGCAGTGCTTCTCTGTAGGAAGAAGGTTTTCAGATCTTCACCAGACACTATTTCAGAAGATGAGAGCAAAAGGCATCAGGCTCCATGAAGAATTCTTGAAGGTTATCCCTTGTAAGTAATTAATTCACATTACATATTTGAAATTCTAATGAGGTGGCAGTGTAGTAATGAGGAAGAGGTTGTCATCGGGTTGTCATTTATGTCAAGCAGAAAGCAGTGACTCTGGGTGGAATTTGTCAAGTCTGTGTGAAGAAATGCCAGCCCCATTTGTGGTCGGTGCAGCGAGGTTGCAGATTTTATGGTTTGTAGTGTAACTTGGGGGAGTCCACAGCAGTGTAAGTGTAGGATTAAGACTGTGGCTACAATATAAGTACTTGTAAAACACTTTGTGAGAGAAAAGTATTGAAAACTGGCATGTTTCAAAAAGGGAACAATGTTAAACCTGTGTTTTCCACGAAAAATAACTTGGCAATGTCCTGATTAGCAATTTGTGCCACAGAATCCAAACTTAGTAGGTAACTCCTGGTACTAAAGACTTCAGACCAGGATTTACCTTTCATGAGATGCTTTAACATTTTGGAAATGGGAATCCTGAGTAGAGGCTGCCTGAGTCTGTGTGGGTGTTCTCATCTACACTGTTATTATTTTGAATCTATCAGCTTATTCTCGAGGATGTAGCACCCTGTCATGATACTTGTTTTTCTTTACTACAGGACTGTAATTGAAAAGGTTTTCAAAACCTTTCTGCATCAGCCATACAAGACAATGGTATAAAAGAAGTTGGAAAAAGAATTGTAAGTGTTGCAGAAAATGTGGGGTTTGTAGCATTTGCAAAGAGACCCATTAAATACGTTGGTTACTGTGAGTGTGACTATGCTCAGATATTATCAGTTTAATATCTAAGCACATATTCAAAATCATGAAGGCTTGAGAAGCAGTTAAAATTGCATGTGTTTCCCAACATAGCACAGTTAGGGCAGTGGAAAACTCTTTCAGCACTTTTAATGTGTTCTCTCTCTTTTTCAGGAGCCAGGGAGATGAAGGACTTATCTCCCTCATCTCAAAACTCCCTTTGCTGCTATTTCTTTTTTTTTTTTTTTCTTTTTCCTTCAAATGTTCACATACCCATGTTAATTAATTTCTAATCTAATTAAAAATAAATGTTTTTAGATAATTCCTCATAGTTTGTTTGGTTTTTCCCCTGGGTGTGGAAGTGTGAGAGTCAAGTGCAAGACCAGAGAAGGCTGCAAGTGTCTTAGATCCTCCAGCTTCTTTTTGGTTTCTTTGATTTGATTGCCTTTCTTTTGTGACCAGGCCAAATTTTCAAATGCTGTCTCTTAAACAGAACTTCAAATTGCCACTTAAATTCCACCTGGCTTGCAGGGTAGGAGTGGGTATTGACTATATTCTCTGCTTTGTTTTTGTTCTTGAACAGAAACCACTGTTAGACAATGACCATTCCTCTTTCAAGGTAGGCTGAATTGCAAGGCTTCAGCATTGCAGGTGTATTTTAAATGCCTGTATCATTATTTCCTTAATAATGAACATGCTGTTAAAGAGCTGGTACTTGAAAATTGTATCTCTAGAAAAGAATTTGAGCATATCCGTTTTCTGCCTTCCTTAAAAATTACTTTTGATGGTGTGGTTATAATGTGTAAATGTGACTTGTGTGTAATAACGTGAAGCTATTTTCAGCCCTAGAAGTACAAACAAGGCTTTCCTCTAAGAAAGTTTTGAGAGCTCTTTATTGTGAATACCTACAAAGCATTTTCATAAATCATGTAATAGTATTTATAGATAATATTAAATCATTCATTTTCTGTTTTATGGATTTATTTTATGTCTTTTTATTATTTTATTTTATTTTAGAGTACTTTGTAGAATTTAGAGTATCCCAGAGAACAGACAAATATTTTTAGTTAATTTTCATAGAAGGAAAGTGTTTCAAGTGCCTTTTGTGTTTGACTGTATTGCAAAGTGCTTTTATTATTTCCTCATTATGCTGACTTCTAAAGTAATATTCTCTGCCTGTTGTTTGCAGTATGGTAAATGTGTGGTTTGAGCATTGTGATTCAAGCACAATCCTACAAATTGTTAATTTGGGGTGGGACTGGAAAAAGGTAATTCCAGGTTAAGATATAGTGGTGGCAGATTGATGAGGATTAGCCTAATTGTCCACATGAAAATTCAGGTCATTCCATTTCTGTATATTTTTAACTATACATTTACAGGACATAACTGTAGGCTGAACTTGTTGTTTCTTTCCTCTAATGTTGATGATAAACAACAAATTTGGATTTAGAACTTTACCTTTAATGTTCTTACTCTGAATCCATGCTTTAGGTAAAGCTAGTCTTTAAATGCTCAGTGGTGTGTTGAAGGCCTTGTTATACTTTACCTACTTTTGGTCTTTGATGAATTTTTACACATCTGATGCTGTTTGAAGAGCTGAAAAGAAAGGCATTTGTTCTCAGTGGGCACAGATCCATTTTTAGCCATTTTAACCAAACAGGAGTCACCTGTTTTTCCTCCAGGGACATTGTCAGGTGAAATTGCTTCTGTGCCAAGCAACGTTATCAGATGACCTCCTGTGGTCCTGTGGCTCTCTTTTGAAATCAGTAGGTTCTCACCTGCCCATTAGCACTGGGAACATGGTCTAGAATTTTTGTGCATCTGCCTCTTTGAAAGCCTTGCCCAGATCCCCAGACCCACTGTTTGCACAAATTGTCCTGTAGTAACTCTCCTACCCACAGACATTCCCCCTGAATTTTTTATCCAGTTACTTCCCAGCTATTCTTTTACAAATTAAAGGGCAAGGCCTTTGGCATATATATATGGGAAGTGCCAAAAACCTAAAAGGAATGCAGTGCAAATAATTGCACCTACTTGATTTAGATGCTGGTTTGGTGGGTTTCTTTGTTGTTTTTCCCAGACATAGAAACTTAATTATATGCATAATCACCCCCGGTCTTCATGCTAATAACAAGCTACTTGTACTTAAAAATAAAAGAAATTGGGGAAAAAAATTGAATTCATAAGACAGAAGCACCACCACAGCCATATTTTTATGTAGTTTAAAAGAACCTCTATGCATTTCAAGTAGGCACACGTGAAGACCACCCCTTTAGTTGTGGTGCTGCTTAACCCGTTTTTGCAGATTATTGACAAGGAAACAAATTTTATCGGCTAACGAAGGAAATTAAACTAAACCTGCAAACTCGTATTTAGGGAAGGCGATGGAACAAAACCCTTGCATGTGCAGTGCCTGACACTAAGGGCTGAGTGCCCAAACCTGTTGCCACCAAGGAAGAATGAATGTCCTGTGTTCCCATCACTTTTCCAAAGGAAAAATGCATGTGCCCAGTATTTGGCTGCAGATGCTGGACCAGGTGGGTGATCCTACAGCACTGAGGTGCCATTGGCATTGTCTGAAGTGTTGCATAATGCGCCTGGTACAGTTTCTGTCTGTATCTATCTTAGGTATTTACAAGGCACCTATCACCTTGGTACCTAAGCAGTTTGAGAAATGCACCCACCCCAGGAGGGATGATGAGATACAGACAGAGGCCCAGGTCCAGAGCAGCAGAGGCAGGGCCCGGGAAGCTCCCCCGCTGTGTTCCCGCTGTTGTTGAGCTCCTGGCCCCCTTGTTGTGGCCAAGGGACATCTCCACCCAGCTGTCTGTCAGCAGGAAGAGACCGTGCCCCAGCCCTCCCGAGCAGCTCCGCTGGTGGGCAGTCTGAAAAGGAAAGATAATGGAAAAGGCAACGATCCGGTAGCAGAGGTGAAACAGGAATGGTGGGATTTCAAAAGGAGGGCTTCTTAAAGAGCAGCACATCTCAGGGGAGGGATCAGCTGCCAGTCCAAGTGGCAGGTAAGGCACAACACAGGCATAAATCTCAAATGTTCTTCAGTGACCAAAAGTTAAAGAAATACTTCTGATGTCTCTAAAGTTTGTGTATATCCAAAGCCCTGCTCTGTTCTTGGCCTCTGTCTCAGTCCTCTACCCCTGCAGCTGAATCAATCATTCAGTAGTTCTCTGTGTATCTCAACCCAGTAATTGCTACAATCCTAAAAATGCCTAATGACCAACACGAAGGACTCTCAGTGGTAATGAACATTGTGGTGCAAGGAGACCTCACGGAATAGCAGTGCTCCAAAATAATGGACATATTCATGAACCTAAAGGCTGGAATAAACTTGGCTTTGATCAGCATGCTCAGGGCAGAATGCAGCAAACCACAGCTCTCCCCTGCAGGCACAGCTGGAGCAGCTCTCCTGTGGCCTCCAGGAGCACCTGCTGATCCACCATGTCAGACCAGGGAAACACCTGGATAGGCAGCAGGAACAGAGAATCTGTCTGGCAGATTCTGCTCCTCTGCAGAAACAGAGAACCTGCCCAACAGGGGAGAAAGAGAGATAGCCAGGACTTTGGTGGAGACTCACCAGTTCCTATTGCATGGACCCCCTCAATACCAGATCTCTTTTTGTTCCTTAAACACAAAAGAGTCACTGAGGTAAAAGAAGAAACAGACTTCAGAAGCCTGTGGATCCCAAGGGGATTTTGGAAATAGCTGTGTAGTACCCACAATGATCAAACACTAAAGCTGAAGTGCAGTGGGTCACTGACTTCCAGATGTTTCTGCTCCCTTTAGCTCATTTGCATGCTCCTTCCTGAGTCCCTTCCTTGGCCATTTAGGGATGAAGATGGAAGTCCTGCCCCAGCAGGGCAAGGGACATGAGGTTAGGAATGTGAACCTTAGAGGCTGCAGGTTTGATGGCTGCTATTGCTTGGTATAAAGATACCTGTAAAAGACAGAAGTGACCTATTTTGCCTGTAAGTCGTATCTATCACTGTGAGCAAAATGCTGCATGTAGTCATAGTGTGGCAGGGGGAAATTGCTAGAAAGATCAGTGACCTCTTCCTTTTGCTTCACACCCAAGGAAGCCAGCTGTGCTTCTTTGTACCCACTCTATTTAAAGCTTGAAAAGAAAGAGATTTCTTTTTTTTTAAAGCAAATTAACAACCAAGTGAGGTCAGCCAAGCTGGTGCATGGTTTGATCCATGGCCAATTTTGACTTCACAGTTGTAGTGGCTTCTCCCTCTCTTTTTTTGGAAGTGACCCCTTTTCCAGGGAGTTAAAGGCAGTTAGTTGAGGTCACTCTGTCAGCTGTTCAAGCAAAAGGACAGTTTCTGGCTGAACCCAGTTTGGCAGTGCCCCTGCTGTGCCTGGCACAACTCTCCCACAGCCCCAGCCTAGGCACTGGTGCAACCAACCTGGCCGAGATCTGCCTGGAATTTAGGGTGACTTTCAGTCACCAAGGAATGGATTTCTTGGGCAGAGACTCACACGTTCACCCAGGTGGTGTCAACCAGTGGCCTCCAGGCAATTTTCCCATGATTGCTCCTTAGTGAAGGAAAGTTTGTGGAAGGCCATGGCTGTAACACACCCTCGGTTCCCCTTGCCCCATGCCAATGCTTCCCAGAGCTTCCAGAAACCAGAGTTGCTGAGAGATGCTGAACACCTTGTTACAAATAACAATGATGGTTATTCCTCCTTCTCATTGCCAGCCAAGTTTACCAACCTAACCCAAAGCCTGTGCATGTATTCATTATTCAGAAGTATTCGCCAAGAGTTTCCGCAGTTAACCTTCTGCCCAGGGGTTTTCACAGACTCTTTACTTTTTGTCATTTGTGTCATTGGTCACTGATTGCCAGATGCTGTTCTTTCAGCTCTGAAAGGCTGAAAAGACTGATTAGGAGGATGGCAAGTGGTAACATTTCATAGGACATAAGGAATTTTACAAAAATTTATTATTGCTCTTTTTCAGAGAAATTTTTGCTTCATGAGCCTCTGGCAAATATGTAGACAGGCACAAATAACAAATGTGTTTTGGTCCCCCTGAATCTGAACAAACTAGACACAGTGATAACAGAATGATGACAGAAGTATTCATAAGTCAGTGTGGAGTTTAGAGGTTTTTTGATTTCATTTTGCTTCTGTTTTTGACTTCCAGTATAGTTTGGTTCTACTTACTTGCCAGTTGTTAGGTGGGCTCTCTTTAGAACACTTGCCAGCTAAATGGGGTTTTCAAATATGGGAATTTTCAGTTGACATGTCAAAAGAAATGCCAAGACATTCAGGATGACCAGTGGCTCCACCAGAATGAGTATTTATGATCCCTTACCTCACTCCAATTCCATAGACTTTAACTGAAGTGTGTGTTTGCTTTGTGTGGTAAAAGTAGGTCCCCTGTTTTTTTGTTCTTTTCTTTTTTTTTTTTTTCTCATGTGTACTCAAGTAGGAAAATGCTGAGAAATAATTTCATGGTCCTACACTGTAGTTGTTAAGAAAGCTTTGCTAATGAAGGAATGCAGCTATGGCTGTATTAGACAAAGCAGGAGAAGAATTGCCAAGGAAGAAGCAGTTCTTAGTTAGGTTCATGTATAGTCCCTTTCGAATCTCCATGGAGTGGAAGAGCCAATGATTGCATGACAGTTTGTCCCTAAAATTCATTTCCATAAGGAGCTCATGCCTTTTTACAAATACAATTTCATCCTCACTTTCCATAAAACATGCAACTGGACAGTCCAGCCAGACACAGAGAGAATATGAATACTTTGAATGTGAATACTTTGAAGTAGTGAATATGCTAAATGCACGAATAATATCCATTATTTTAGCACTTAAAGGTCATCTTTCAATGAAGTCACACAGAATCCCTTTTAGAGCACCATAATATTGCAGGCACATGGGTGTAGAAATAATGAGTACCGCATTGTGGTAGACAGGGATTGAGATATAGGAGAAGGGATCCTTGGGTCTGTCAGAAAAAGCCTTTCATGTCATTATATTTCACATGAAATAATTTTAAAAAAAAAAATCGAACAAAACCCTGCCCTGATTCATAAACAGAACCAAAAGTATGGTTTAACATGACCTCAGCAACACCTTGCAGATTTAAGATTACAGCTTCCACTGAGGTCTGAAGAGTAGTATTTAAAAAAGCAGAAATTAATCCTTAAAAAACACCCAAAAAGCTTTTTTCAAGGCTGGGATGCCAGAGAGTAGGCACGGCACTGATCTGGCACTCAGGCCACTGCGGTGTGAGCAGCAGCAGCCGGGTTGGGTCACAGCCCTTCCAACAGCAGAGCTTCTCCCAGCTGTCCCTTGCCTGAGCGTGGGGAATGCAGGGCTTTGGGCTTTGGGCTTTGGGCTGCCTCCTTCAGCCACACTGCCTCAGCTTGATTTCTTGTGACCAAATTGGCCCCCCTCAAAAATTTTTTTAAAAAAAGAAGTGGACTCATTTTTTTATCTAAAGTAGCAGAAAGTGTACAGAGTCCCAGCCACAGCCTCATGTAATGCAGAGAAGTGCAGGACCCAGCTGGGCAGATCACACTCCCTTGTGAGCTGGTGATTCCTGTGGGTGCAAAAGCCCGAGCCTTTCCTGCTCTTGGGGAGGGCATTTTGCTCTAGAGCTGCCACGGGGAAGCGCTTGCACCCAGATTTCCACCACACACCCTCAGGCAAGGGAAGAGGTAGCCAGGGGAGGGCAAAACTCAGTTCATTTCCAGGAGACAAAGAGATCCCGGTGAGCAATGCCCTCAGATAGCATTTCCTACTGTTTGGAGAAGAGAGCAAGGACAATCCGGCAAATGTTGGGGAGGGCATTGCTCACGGGATTATCCCATGGACGGCCACCGTCGCGCTGCAGCACTGATTTGGGAGAGATTTTGGGTGGGGGTGATGTGAGACGTCGGACAAAAGTGAAGATAGCCAGCAGTGCTTCAGAGCAACAAAGGGCTGCCCTCAGCCAGTGGTGGAGCACATCTGGCACCCCAGGAAGCTCAATTGGACCCTTGGCCCTGAGCTCGTCCCAGGGATTTCTGACTGACACCACTGCAGTGCATAGGTGAGCTTCTCGCTAGGTTCACTGACATTTCCTGTCACAGTCACGCTGAGGGGAATTTGGTAGCTCCTGCCTTGGGATGCAGCATGGCTGTGTGTGTTCTGGGTACAGGACAGTGTGCATTGAGACCAAAAGTGCTTAATGATGCCAATTGCCACGTGCCCAATGCAGTCACTAAACTTTAGTCCGCCCTTCCGTTTGCCCAAACACATACACTCTGGCTTCCCAACTGGCTTCTTTCTATGTGTTGTCCAATGCATGTAGATACCTCCATCTGCCTGGCCTCAGATACAGTGGTTGTTGCTCCTCTATTTGATTGCCAGATGTCACTGGGGAGCAAGATGGGGAGGTTCCTGGATCCTCGGGGCAAGCCAGCCATCACCGAGGGAGCTCGCTGTCCACGCCGGCCGAAGAACAGGAATCCTCGGTGCCTGCCTCTGATGAAGACTCGCCAGCCAGGACCACAGAGAGCTGGCAGTGGCCGCTGTCCTCGTCTGAAACGCACAGCAACGTTGGGGAGGATTTTGAGGGATTTCAAACGCCAGCGCGGACTCCGGAGTGCACCATGGACATACAGTCTCCCGGGGATCAGTCACTCAGTAGGACTCCTCAGTTTGAAAGTGACTCTCCTGAGGAGGAGGGAAATGATGAGATGAATGAAGAGCGCTGCGGTGTTGAGCCTGTCCCTAGGGATCGGGGTTGGAGAGGGCAGCCCCAGCTAACAGAGGGAGAGAAGCTGTTGATGGAAACCAACAGTAGGATTGTGCAGCTGCTGGAAAATATCAAGAGGGAGCATGCACAGTCCATGGGTCTCATGTCCCAGTCCATGGGCCGTATGGAGCTGCAGCTGGGCATTGTGGCTACCTCCACAAGAGCCATCCATAACTACCTGTCAGAGATTTTAGCTTTCCTCAAGCAGCCGAGGACGCAGGTCCTCGAAACGCGCATCTCCCAAAGAGCCACCCCCCATGTCGAGTTGACGTGTGCCTCGACATGGACTGGTGAGGACGCAGTGGCATCCTCCACTGTGTGCTTACCAGGGGCCGAAGGGACGAGCGACTCTCGCGACCCGCCGCAGGCCACCCTGCCTTGTCGCAGTGGCCGGCTGCAGAGAGCCATAACCGAGAGGGCCTCGCTGCCCATGCCTCCACGCCAGGCAAAAGGGGGAGGGAAGAAAAAATAACTACTCCATAGGATTTTTAGAGGTTTTTTTTAATGTGCCTGTCCTTTTAATTCTTAGCCATAAGGCCATCGGTGGCAGAGTTCAACCATTTCCTACATTGGCTAACATTGTATTCTGGCTGACTAGATTAGTCTAACATTTTGTAGTTTATATTTGCACTGTTAACGATGTGTGCTGCTGGTATTTGAAGAACATTTGCCTCTGTTCTTTCACTTTAACTTCATACGAGCATTTTTTTACTCTGTGCCAGGCATTCATTGCTTTTCTTACAAATACAAGTCATTTCTTGAGGCAGCTGTTTTTTGAGTTTTCTTTCTCCATTATCCCACCCCCTCTGAGCAAGCACTCGGGACCTGGTGGTAAGTATAGAGGTCTTGGCAATACTCGCCTCCCAAACTGTGTTCGATCAGTCTTTGCCTGGTGTTTCTGGCATGCCAGCCTGAGGTGTTGGGGTATAGCCTGTACTGGATCATGACCATTCTTATCCTCTGTGGGTCTCACCAGCTCACTTCCTAAGACCCTCGGTGGAGCTAATCCACATGTCTTGGCTATGTCGTACAATAAGTAATGTTGCCAGGATCATACCTCATATTTCTCTTTTTGGGGGCTGTGTAGTGATGTGCCACCAGATCTATCTGGGCACCTGACTCTCGTTTTCAAAGTTCATTTGATGATGGATCTGGTGGCTTGATGGGCAGCATTATACTTTTTCCTCTGAGAGAGTCTGGGGATTCGGAACAGGAGTCACTAAGCAATGTGTTCTAAGGGGATAAGAGCCATCTCCTGCAACAAATCTATTAGGAGGAGACTGTCCCCTGTAATTATCACAGATATTAATTATTTAAGAAAAAGAAAAGAAAAAAAAAAAGCAACTTGCCTAGCAGCCAGACCTCTTGAGAACGTAAAAGTCATGACATGCTGTTGGGTACTGTGCTACTCTGTCTGTGATTAAGAGCTTTTCATCAGAGACGAGACCTACATCGTGATAAAACACAACTACTTTCTGTGCCTTTAGGCCATCCAATTTCCTGAGGGCTGGCACCCTGAGCAGGGCACAGGTCCCATTGGTAACCCAACAGGGCAGATGGAAACGCACTTTGGCAATAAATTACTTTATATCTGTTGGTGCTGCCTCTCTCGGGGGAATTTAATATAGTGGCACTCAAATTGCTATATGCATGCAGAGGCATCAGACTGGCTTTTACATGTGGTATTCCTGACAGTTCTCTGGAAGGATGCTGCTCCCAGGAGCCCCTGGAGCTGTGGGGACAGGTTCTCACAGGTGTAGCATGGCTCCTGTGTTTGACTCTCAACATGCCGTTGTGACTTCTCAGGAAGGTGCAGAGCAGTTTCTATGGAAAATGCCAGGAAATAATCGTAGGCCTAAAAATCCTCTTCTGTGACTACAGCTGAGCCATGCTCTCTGGCCAGTGAGACATAGACTCTTCTTCCCTGTCTTCCAGTGAGACTGAGGTTATTCAGAGCAAAGCACATCAGAGTATGTTATCTACCAACCAGCCACAGATTGCTCCTATAAAAGTGTGTGTGTGTGTGTGCTTGTGGCTGTACTCTGCAAAAAGACTGGTTCAAGGAGGAAATGCAGCTGGTATGGCCAACCTCCAGTGCAGGCTTTTCCCACATTCCTTCCCTTTGACCTTCATCCAGCTGCATTCCTTTTAAAAATCCCATTTGAGGCAGGCTTCTTTGGGCCACTCTGTCATCACACCTCACAGCAGGTGCCAATTTTTGCATCCTTTTTGTGGCTTTTTTTTCTCTTTCGCCAGGGTAATTTGTAAAGTTATCCTCAGAGAATTTCCAACACGAGCTTGTGAGCTTCCCCTCTCGTTGGTACTACGAGTGCGTGCTACAGAGTTTTTGAGGTCACAAGGAGGTTGGGAGGAGAGCTGATCAGTGAGCCTGACAAATGGTTCCAGTAGGAATATATTTGGAATGTATGGTTCGGGTACAGGAGGGGTTTGCACTCTGGTGCTGTGGAGACAAACAGCTCGAGGCACAGGCGAGTGAAGGTTTGGCCAACACGTCTTCTTTCTGTGGGATGAGTCTGAGTGAGGCCAGCTGTGGCTCAGCCACTCCACTTCCTTGGCCTGAGGAGCACGTTGGATAAGGCAGTGAGGATGTTTTTGTTTCACGTGGTGCTTTCACTCCAGCAGCGTGGGGCAGTCGTGGCCAGGCGTTCAGATTTGGACGATTCCCGCAGGACCCGCCATGTAGTTGCTGCCATTTAGGATCAGTCTCCACGTGCTGGCTGCTTCTGTGGCCTCACATATTTTGTTGTAGTAGCTCCAGAATGACAAGCTCCACTCTACCTTTGCTTTCTCATCCAAGGGCAGTAGAGCAAGAGAAGGAACTCAGTGCTGCCTTTGGAAGTGCCATGCGAGGAAGCCCTAAAGAGTTCCTTGCAAAGCAGCTCGAGCTTTAACCCGCCCTCCTCTCCCATTGCTGAGTGCTTTGGCTAAATGTGGCAAAATGGGAGCAGCCATAGGATGAGAAGGACTGAAAACTTCTCTACAGACAAGAAACCTGCAATAAACTCACACAAAATTGGGGGTTTTTTCCCCACGTGGAAATAGTAGATGGTTTTAAAAATTGGTACCAACTGATATTTTGGTCAGATCCAACACTAGGATCTGACTTTTAGGATTGTCTAGCAAAATCAGTGCAGTTGGAGGGTATGTATGTTTCACCCCAACAAATAATTTCATGCTTTTCCAAGTGTCTGTCATGGCCTCATCACTCTTTCCCTGCAGCTTTTTGTTGTCTGAATGGGTATCTGGTTACATGTGTCTGTTCAAAATAAAGGGAATCACTTCTTACATGGTATATTTCTGTTTCTCATGTGCAGATTTTGAGTGCTTCAGTTTGCAAGGCCTCCTTCTTTCTGTATCCCAAAGATTAGTTGTTTGGCTTCTGGGATGAGAGCAAGGGTGGGAGAGCCTTAAGAGGAAATCTCTGCCCAGTTGAAGCTCTTGGTGATAGATCCCCTGAATATCATTCTGCAGTCCAGCCATATTTTTGCTGTATAGGGTAAATGTTCATGGTTACACCATTGCTTTCTGATGCCTTTTGCTGAGCAGAAGTGCAGATATTTTTCTTTCAGAAGTTTGTATTACAAAGCCTTATGAAATGTGACATGGAGTTGGTTTTTATTTTTGAATACATGTGACGATTTTAGGATTTTTTTTTCCTTTTCTCTTTCCACTGGATGATCTAAAACCCACAAAAAAATAAAGCAGACCAGTGAAAATACTTGAATGCTAACTTCAATTGAATCAGCAGCACTATTCTTGTGAGACAGTTTTCAGCAGTGTTCAGCTTACTGGTCCTGCTCAGCCTTTCCTTTCCTGCCTGCTCCCTGACCCTCTGTGACACTGAAATATCCACTTCTAGGACAACCTTCTTCCTAACCCAAAGGCTTAAAGTTCTTCCCTCTCTTCTTCTGCTGTTTAAAATATCATCCTTACATCAACCAGATCTACTGTTTAGCAGGATCAAAAGCTCTTTTCCTCCTGCCTTATTCCCATCCATATCAATATCCAGGGCCCTGAGTGTGCTGCTCTCCAGTGAGAGGTAAAATTTAAATCCCTAAATACAATATTTGGGATAGTAACACTAGCTCTAGATCACAAAAAAACTGGGTTTTTTTAAGTCTGTAGTATCCTAATGAAGTAACTATGCTTGTTTGACAAATAATCAATTATTTGGGAAGTGGAGCTAGTTGCTGAAAAGCAGCATTGCTTTGACTCGTGTCGTGGAAGCCTAGGAGCCAGGCTGAGGTGTTCCACTCACAGAAATGCCACAGGCTATGCAACTAATCCTAGTTGTGGTGAAACTTCAAAGGAAAAGACACTAAATTAACATGATACAGGCAAGCAAATGCAATGGAAGACGTAGTAAGGAAAGCTGTTGGTGTGATTCTAGTGGAGATTCCAAACTCAAACTCTGCTGGTCTCTTGGGCTAGTGATTTAATTTCTCTGTGCCTTGGTTTTGTATCAGTAGAAGGGGCAAAAAAAGGAGCTGTCAGGCAATGATTAGTTGATTATACTGTACTTGGAGGTCTTCAGTGTGAGGGAATAACATTTTGTATTAAATGCTGATGAACCTTGTTTGTGACCAAAGTTGGAGACGGGGCTAATACTAGCACTCAGCTTTGGAATATCCTGATTAAACTTTTCCCTGTATTTTATCATCACATCATGCAGT
Source organism: Sturnus vulgaris (assembly GCF_052056855.1). Taxonomy (NCBI): domain Eukaryota; kingdom Metazoa; phylum Chordata; class Aves; order Passeriformes; family Sturnidae; genus Sturnus; species Sturnus vulgaris. Next base: position 6,398,816 of record NC_142260.1, read on the forward strand.
AGATCAGAGTCCCAAATCCAAATGTTGAAGTTCTCATTCAGATTTGGACTTTGCCTATTTTTGGTCTGCTTCTGACCACGACTAAATACATTCCCAACCTGTCCAGTTATTAGAAGTTTAAAAAAAAAAACCAAAAACAAACAAAGAAACAAAAACCCCACTGCATATAAAAGTTTCATTTGAAGAAAGGATGCAGTTAGCAGTGCTAGCCTACAAGTCCAAGAGTGTGAACAAATCAGGCTGTGATTACTTAAGGAGAATAGGCATAAAAGAGCACTTCTGGAGTACTTGTTATTGTCCAAAATATCACTGAAATTCTGATGACTAAGTACAGTCTGCTTATCTCTATTTGAAAGAGTGCTGTACGGATTCACTATTTCTAAAGGTCTTCTTTCCATTTCTATATAGATATTCTCCCTTCACATTTTGAAGGTTTGAAGAAGAGGATTGTTTTTCGAGTCACACTAAGTAAACATTAAATGCATGCAGGCTTAAAACTAAAGCATGCATGTTATGTAGCAGCAATAAAAAGTGCTCGGCTTGCACGACTTATGATGCTCAAGCGTTGCCTTGTTAAAATGCCAAAAAAACTTTTTCTTTGCATTTTTTTGAAAAGTAAATCTCTTCCTTTGACCTTGCAATACTTAACTTTTCTGTTTCTTTGGACAAGTGATATTTATTTTACTGAATGCTTTTATATTACAGATAAGGTGGATGAAATAGTGCCAGTTTCCAAGCCATCAAGAATTGCAGACAATGCAACTGTGGACTCCAGAGTGGCAACTATAAAACAGCGGCCTTCTAGTAGATGTTTTCCCTCAGCTACAGATATGAATGTGAGTGGGAGCCATGAAGCACTGCTTTATTCCTACTAATGTATCTAATTCCTTGATTAAATAATGCCCAATGCTTTGTAAGGGAAGAATTGACATTAATACTATTAATAGCATGTATTAGAAACTAAACGTCAGGACTCCAAAATTGCATCATTCAAGTGCAGAATTTAATCATACAAAACTTTGCAGGTAAAAAAAACCCTGATTTTATTGCATTTTGGACATACTTTTCCATTATCCACCTTAAGTTGTTGCCTTGTAAATAATATCAACAAACTCCACTTACAGCTGCTGTCCTTTCATGAGTATCTAAATAAAACCCAGCCTTCCCTTTCTCTCCCCCTCCTCCCCAAAACTACCCCCAGATTTTTGATTTTCCATAAGAATTCTCAGTGAAAGGGGTAATGGATGAGGCATTATTTCCACGTGGGAGAGACTTTCACACTTTAATGCTGTTGGGGTTTCTGTTTGCTCTTTTGTAGTCCATGTATGAGAGACAGGGTATTGCTGTGATGACGCCCACTGTCCCAGGGAGCCCTCAAGGTCCTTTTCTGGGTATACCTCGGGGTACAATGAGAAGACAAAAATCTATAGGTAAAATGTCTCTCTTGTATGGTTTTGTTCATTAATAGCATACTTCTAGTAACTTTGCTTCTTTCCTAAAGTGTGTTTCTCCGACGTCTTTACCCCAGTGAGTGGCTGTTTAATCTTTATACAAAGCTCATGAGAGAAAAAGTTTGTGTGTAAGGTGATGTAATTTCCACATTCTATTTGGCGAGTATGGAAGTATTATTTGGTTATTTTCTTTAGAATGTTCCCTCTAACCAGGAAAAAAAAAATCAGTACAAGCCTTTTGCAGAACGTTAGACCAAAATATCCTTTTTTTCCTTGTTATTGAGATGAAAGCATTGTAATGCTATGTAGTTTACTAAGAAATCCTGTTGATCAAATGGACTAAAATTCACCTTTTTTTTTCATTTTAAATGATGGCAATAGATGCTTTTACAACAAAGAAATAAAGAGCAGACCAAATCTGGGCTTTCTTTGTTCTTGTTAGTAATCTTAGCGGTGACTTTTAGCAATTTAGAAATGCATTATGCTGAGGTAAAATTAGCATTCAAACTATCCCAGTATTACCCAGTTTATTTGTGTTAAAAGCCATATTTGTAATGATGAAATGTCGTCTTTCGAAATGCAACATTATGGGTTTTTTTCCCCAGTAGGATCTTGACAGTCCCTTTGCTAAATTTCAATTGCATCTTAAAAATTCATTAGGATTCTGAGTTGTTTTATTATATGCATTTGTCGAGAGCTGGAAGGAGCAAGGCAAAAGCAGCTCCTCTGCACAGAATGTCTTCCCTGTGCAATAGTTTTCAATTAAAATTTGCTTTTTTTACAGCAACTTGATGAAACATAAACCCCAAACATTTGCCTACACACCCGTTTAATTAAAATTCTGTAGCATTCTTTTCAATCCTGGCACCTGGGATGTCCAGCAGGAAAGAATGATTATAGTGGGAATCAACCTAAAGACCTCTTTTGGAATTTTGCATACTCCTCACTCCGTGGGGAATGCACCCTGAAGTTTTGGGCTGGATGGAGAAATAGAACAGCGTGAGGGATCCCGGTGGATGTGTCAGTGTTTTAAATGCACTCTCTGGTTTTTCAGGAATAACAGAGGAAGAGCGGCAGTTTCTGGCCCCTCCTATGCTGAAGTTTACCAGGAGTCTTTCGATGCCTGACACCTCTGAAGATATCCCACCGCCACCACAGTCCTTACCTCCCTCACCACCGCCACCTTCCCCCTCTCTGTACAACTCCCCCAAATCCCTGACAGCCCGGAGCTACGGAACGATCAAACCTCCATTTAACCAGAATTCAGGTGCAAAAATCACTTTGGTCAGGCCCGAGAGCGTGGGGACGATGATAAGGGACAAAGGGATCTATTACCGGCGGGAGCTGGACCGCTACTCCCTGGACTCGGAAGACCTGTACAACCGCAGTGCCGCGGCTCAGGCCAATTTCAGGAGCAAGAGGGGCCAGATGCCAGAAAACCCTTATTCCGAGGTGGGCAAGATCGCCAGCAAAGCGGTTTATGTGCCAGCCAAGCCAGCCAGGCGGAAGGGGATGCTGGTGAAACAATCCAACGTGGAGGACAGCCCAGAAAAGACCTGCTCTATTCCAATCCCAACCATCATTGTCAAAGAGCCATCCACCAGCAGCAGCGGGAAAAGCAGCCAAGGGAGCAGCATGGAGATCGATCCTCAGTCTTCAGAGCAGCCCGGACAGCTCCGGCCCGACGACAGCTTGGGAGTCAGCAGTCCGTTCGCAGCAGCCATCGCGGGGGCCGTGAGGGACAGGGAAAAGAGGCTGGAAGCCAGGCGCAATTCCCCAGCCTTCCTCTCCACAGACCTGGGAGACGAGGACGTTGGATTAACCCCACCAACTCCACGGATGAGGCAGTCCAAGTTCACCGAGGAGGTAATGTTCAGCAGTGAGGATGGTTTCAGACAGCTCATGTCGCCATCTCCGATCCCCGCCCCCAGAGAGCCCGAAAACCTTTTTAACAGCAACGAGCCCAGCAACCAGAGCGACTCAAGGACATTGAATGCTCCGTCCAAAACGAAAGGTACTGACAACAGCACGGCGGCAGCCAAGCCCACGAGCGCTCCCGGCTCGGACAGCTACGTCCACCCGGTCACAGGGAAGCTGTTGGATCCAAACTCGCCACTTGCCCTCGCGCTCTCTGCCAGGGACAGAGCCATGAAAGAGCAGACGCAGCAGATTCCAGGCAAAGGGGACACTGTCAAAACCGACCTTAACAAACCGCTTTACATCGACACCAAGCTGAGACCCAACATGGAAACAACTTTTCCTGTTACTGCCACTGTCACCAGGCAAAATACCCGCGGCCTGTTGAGACGGCAGGAGACTGAGAACAAGTACGAGATGGATGCAGGGAAAGAAAAGAAGGCTGAGGAGAAGAAGAACATGTTGATAAACATCGTGGATACCTCGCAGCAAAAATCAGCTGGCTTGTTGATGGTGCACACAGTGGACACGGCAAAGTCAGATGATATGCCCGAGGATGAGGAGGAGAAGGGAGCTGAGACGGAGCCGAGCCCTGAACATTCCCCGCCGGAGAGGCCGGAGGGCAGCGAGGAAGCGGAGAGCGAGCTGAGCGTCCCTGCCGCGCCCGAGCCCCCGGCTTCTCCCTGCAAAACCATCGTGGCCGCCAGCTCTGTGGACGACCCCGTCATCCTGCCTTTCCGCATCCCCCCACCGCCCCTGGCCTCGGTGGACATCGACGAGGAGTTCCTGTTCACCGAGCCGCTGCCCCCTCCCTTGGAGTTTGCCAACAGCTTCGACATCCCCGACGACCGCGCGGCGCCCGGCTCGGCGCTCACAGACCTGATGGCGCAGAGGAAGAACGGCACCCCTTCACCCAGCCAGCCAGCAAACTCCTTGGACGGCAAAAAGCCAGCGGGTCTCTCAAACTGTTTGCCTGCCTCCTTCCTGCCACCCCCTGACAGCTTCGACAACGTCACCGACTCTGGCATCGAGGAGGTGGACAGTCGGAGCAGCAGTGACCATCACCTAGAGACAACCAGCACTATCTCAACGGTGTCCAGCATCTCTACCTTATCCTCGGAAGGGGGGGAGAACGTGGATACTTGTACAGTCTATGCAGATGGGCAAACATTTCTGGTGGACAAACCCCCAGTACCTCCAAAGCCAAAAATGAAGCCCATAATCAACAAAAGCAATGCACTTTACAAGGACGCGCTGATCGAGGAAACTGTAGACAGCTTTGTGATCCCTCCTCCCGCTCCGCCCCCGCCTCCCATCAGTGCCCAGCCCAACCTGGCGAAAGTTGTCCCCCAAAGGACATCCAAGCTATGGGGGGACGTGCCCGAGGTGAAAAGCCCGATTCTCTCAGGCCCCAAGGCTAATGTCATTAGTGAATTGAACTCAATACTCCAGCAAATGAACAGAGAGAAATCCTCAAAGCCAGGGGAGGGATTGGAGTCACCGACTGGAACGAAAACTGCGAGTCTCAGTACAAGGTAAAAGTAATTAACCAAATCATTTTCTAAAAAGGCTTGATCTTGGTTTTTCGTTTTTTTGTTTTTTTTTTCTTTCATCCCTTTGCTAACTTCTGTAAATCACATAGATTAAAGAAAAGTGTGCTCTGTATTTGCTTAACGAATAGTCTGTGTCAAACAAGGATTTCTTACACTGTCAACATTTGTGTTGCTTACATGATAGGACAGGAGCTTTCTCAGCCTTCAACTTCAAGGTTTGCACAAACCTTTCAGTTGTTTTGATGTGAATTTCTTAGATTTTTCTTTAATATTTTTTCTCTTTAATTTCTTTCCTTTAAAAATGGGGTGATAATTTAATTTTTCTTCAGTCCCATGAGGTATTTTGGCTTCAAACGGGTAAAAAGTGTTTTTGCCAAGGATTGCTTTGCATTCACTGTGTGGTGTCATTTGATTCATGCTGAGATCCCTCCTAATCTACTTCAGCATAAAGTATTTCAGAGATCTGCTCGTTAAAATAATTTTTCACTGTCCATGTTATTGCTAAACCACATCTGTATGGAATATGGGCATAATATCATGAAATCCACAGTTATTAAAAAAAAAGAAAGGTAATTTTGTAAGTTTTATTAGGAAACTGAGATATTTCTTTTTTGCAAAAACACCATGCTGGGTTTGTTTTTTTTTGAAAAAACGATGCCACCTAAGTCAATTTTATTAGTTATTCTAGTGGATAATAAATAGCTCAGCCTTTGGAAAGCTGCTGTACTTTGCAAGCATGAAGATCATATGTTTTTAAGGGAAGGGTGTCTGCTGATTGCAAAGATTGCTCATTCAGAAAACAGTGTGATCCACAGCCTCAGCATCACACAGTCAGATATTATTTCCTGCAGGATGGAAGTCATCAAACTGATGACGGTGAGGGAATTCAATTTTTAGAATTGAGAAATGGGAATAAAACACGCAGATTCTGGAATTCCTCTCAGTGGCACTTGACTAAACGGAGCAGAAATTGAGTTGGCTCTGCAGAAAAGCCTTCAGACATGAAAAAAAAATATTATTTTTGCTAGATGTTGTTCATGTTTCTTGTTAAGCCCCATGAACATGTTGTCTGTAACTTCATGTGTATAATATTATTTATCAGCTTTTATTTTTAGACTGAAAGGTATTTCCAGGTTACAGTGGAGATCCTTAGAATCCCTGTTTTATTAGAAAATTACCAAGGCTACCGACTGCAATGCACTGTAAATATGTCAAAGTACTCACATTATTGAGAAGAAAATGAAAAGTACAAGCAAATAGAAATACTTTTTTGGTGAAAATACATTTTTGAAGGTATAAAGGGTGAGGGAAACTTGAAAAACTATAGCACTTCAGTGGAGAAAAGCAAACTTTCATAAGCACAAGTAACCCTATGTGTTAGCTTTTAGAGGAAGAGCTGACTTAATGTTACAAATTTATATTGCTTTTTTTTCTTGTCCTTGAAGTTTTTAAGGCTTTCTAACTCAGCTTTGGCAAATTACTACGTCTTCATTCTGGAATGCAGAGGCTCAGTTGTGGTGTGGGGGGGGGAACCCCACCCAAAGCATTATTTCAGTGGGGCTGCAATCCTGCTTCTTCACTGAAAAGTAAACCCAAACACCCATCTTTACAAACTGGAGAGAGGATTCTGGATGTGGCAGTGCCAAAAGAGCTAGGAGGGAAAAAATGGGATAAGATGGCAATGGCAAAGAGCAGCAAAACTCTTGGCTGTCACTTGACTGAGGGAGAAAATGACACCTCCACAGCATTCCCAGTGGGGACAGGAGACAAGAGCTCTGGGATTTGTTTCCTGCTGTTTTCCAAACTGATGTGATTACTTCTTAATTATGAGCTGGATTGAAGCTGCTAAAACCACCAGGAAAAGTTGCTAAGGATTTCTTTTTTAAGCGAATAGTAATGCAGGAGACTGCAGAAGAGAGCCAGCAATCCACAGGTGCTGGAAGTGTGTTTGAAAAGGTGCTGCAGGCAGTGTCTTTTCATCTCAACGAGGGTAAGGCAGAGAGGTAGAAATGGAGATGTTCACTTGTGGAATCAGAAGCCCTGTGGTTTTTTTTCACTGCTTTTACTCCTGCTTTATCTCTCTAAAAGTTAAATAAATTATAGCCTTTCTAGCCCGACTGCACGACTGACACAGTTTTTTCATAAAGCTGTCAAATATTATGACCAAGGAATACCATCTAGTGGAAATTTCAAGTGTAAAGCTAATGTTTAAATTTCAAAGGTAAAATTCCTGGAGTTCCTTGATATTTTTTTCTCCCTAATACTCTAAAGCTTATGACAACCAATTGTTGAGCTTGCAGCCCCTCCCTGTGAGGTAGCATTAGAAAGGGACCAAGGAATTTTGACTTAAAAAAGCAGAGATTCTGCTAAATTGAAGAACAACTCGTTAGCTCTGTGAACAGAGCAGTGATAATAAATGAGCCTGTTCCTATCCTTCAGCCAAGGGAAGGGATTGGGAAGTGTTATAAATAGGAACAGCGTTCCCAGGCTCGCTTGGGCGGTGTTCGCAGCACAGGCAGCCTGATGAAATTAAAAATATGTATCTGTTTATGGGGCCATACATGAAATTACAGACCAGATTGGACTCTTAAATCCCACTAGGAATTCTCTTTGCACAGCCAGTAAATGTAAAACTGGGGTTCACTCAAGGCAATTGCCCTGTTAGAATGGCACAGGGGTGAATTAAACTACAGATAGTTGGGTCATGGCAGGCTGCAAAAACACCTTCTTTGTGTGTTTTTGATAAATGAGGGTTAGGAAGAGATCATTCTATGTTCCTGAACAGCATTTCTCAATTATTACATTAAAACCACCCTAAATTTGCTTTTATTCTCTGCACCTTGGCTTAACAATCATTTTCCATGGTGTATTTATAGTTTTCCCGTGGTTCTTATGGAGACACCAAGCTTCAAGATTTTTAAATAGAGCATGGAAACGCTTGGCTGGAAACCATCTGCTCCTCAGTGGCAGTGACCAGCCCATGGGATTGGAAAAAGGAGCCCAGTAGGAGAAGGGAAAGGAGGCAGAAGTGAGAGGATGCACTTGCTTACTTTGTATTAATTAAAATGCAATTAAGGGGTTTGATCACAAGGTTCAGGAAGAGAGCTCCAGATCCCACTCCCAGTTTTGGCCACCATTAACTTTGAGGAGTTATGGCCATCAGCTGTGGTGACAGAGGTTTTAATCTGGTTTATCCATGTCCCCCACAATGCCATAAATACAGCAGGGCTCAAAATCCACTCGAGAGGCCCCTGGCTTTTATAGGGAGCTGATGAAAGAACTGGGGGAAGAGCAGAGCAGGGCTTTCCCTGGGAGAGAGGAGGAGTGTTTGTTCTGTCTGTGACCTGGCAGTCACACAGCAACACGACATCAGGTGCCAGCTCCTGAGATCCAGGGGCTAAAGGCTGTGTGGATGAGGCAGGAGAGACCTGGGGGCTGCCAGGGACAGGCAGCTGAGCCCCCAGGGAACACAGCATCCCCCTCCCTGCGTGCCTCTGGAGCACTGAGAAGGAATAATGAACAGCAGCTCCTGCTGCTCTCCACCAGCACTGCACCAAAGTGACCCATGGCCAAACACTCCCAGGTTTTCTGTGTTTGTCCAGCTGTGTTTGCACAATCCCGTGGCTTCTGGGGCACATTGGCATCACTGCTGGTGGTGGGAAATGCTCATGATAAATGTGGGAGTTATGGAGGATGCTGTGGAATTGAGTCCTCTAGGAAGAATAACCTGCACTGTGCTGGAATAACAAGTTTTAAAAGTGAAACTGGCCACTGGTTTTGGCCATCAACGAATTAGTTTTTTTCATGAGTATCTGGAAAAGTTCCTTTTGTTTTTCCACAAACAGGTAAGGCAGAACAAAATTTAGTAGTGAGTCCTTTATAGGGACTGATCCTACATTTGGTTTACTGTAAAGGATGTCTGGGTTTGGCAGAGGATGAAATAAATGCCTTGATTTTTCACTTGCTGCTCTCCCATTAGACTCATTTCACATTGTTAACTGTTTGCCAGCCGATTTCACAGGACTGCTTGCTTTGTCAGTGATTTCTGCAGTGTTTCAGTCATTCCATTTTGTCATTTTTATTTGCTGTCATGACTGCTGTTGTCAGAGGAGGGCCATGCTGAAGTGCCATGAAGTAAGTGCCAACCATAAAGCATGGACTATTCTGTATTGTACATTCTGCTGCTTTTTAATGCTCACTCATTGTTATTGCATTTCAGTGACTTTGGTGGTGACTGTGTTTCTCACAGTGCAGTGTGGATTAGGTCATCCTAATCCAGAAATGGTAGCCATCCCAAAATGGGACCTAGGATGTCATCTCAAGGTGAAATAAGAGCCACATTCATCAGAGGAATACTCAGAAAATATGTTGGTAACATGAGCACATAAGATCAGATTGCTGAATGTGTCTGAGCACCTAAACACGGGGCAGGGCTTTTCAGATGTGGCCAGATTCTGCCAGATTTTGGGATGTGGAGGGGTGGGGAGGGACGATTAACACAGTTTTACACACCTGTGTGAGGCTAAAAGTAAAGACAGACCAGCCCTGTGGCGATCTCTCGTCCTTGAAAGCTGTGGGGCTCCCCCAGTTCTCCTTCCAGCTCCCCTTTTCCCTGCAGTTATCCAAGCAGAGAGGGCTGAGGCTGCCTCCTGGCCCAGCAGCCTCCCCTTCCCTTCCCTTCCCTTCCCTTCCCTTCCCTCTGCTTTCCAGACATTTCACATGGAAACTCCTGCTCCTGCACAGACACACTCCCACAGACCTTCACGATTGCTCCTCCCTGGCAGCAGACACCGAGCATCTCTCGATTCTTCTCCCCAAAATAACCCCGTTGTGAGGAGCTCTGCATCCTGCCAGTCATCACGTCAGCCCTTGTTCTTCACCTGCCCCCAAAACAGACAATTCTTGGCTTGCTTTCCTGCTCTGCAATTTGCCTCTGACAGCAAAGTAAAATTATTAAGAGGTGAAGGCAAAGTTTGGGGTTTGTGCAGCCTCTGAGATCTGTAGGAATTTAATTTCTTGCAGTACCCCAGTACAGGAACTCCACTTGTTGCTTCTCTTGGTTTTTAAGAAGTTTTCCTTTGATACAATGGAAAAGCTGTGTCAGAACCAGAAAGTCTTCTGGAAAGTTCTATGGTAAAACGGTTCCCAGGAGCTGAAAATAATGTGGGGTTTTTATTTTTCCATGGGAGCTGCTGCACTGATTTGCTTCTGATATTAAGTTAACAGTAAATTTGAATCTTGCAAATATAATTTAAAATTTAAAAGAATTTCTTGCCTACAAGCTGTGCTGATGGCTTTTATACTTGGAGGCCACATGGTTGTGACATATAGGTTATATATTTTGATTTTAATATGAGGCAACATAATGGGTATTGCAATCAGTGCAGGCTCACAGCAGCAAATGTTTATAAATTACCACCATATGCTGATTCTAATAGAGCAAATTTTATTTAAAATAATTATGGGACTTTTCACCTTTTTTAAAATGAAATTTGGGGTTTGGCAGGTTTAATATGAATTTAATATCTTTAGGATAACAGATGATCAAATAAGGCATAAGAAATTGCTCTTATTAAAAATCTGGAAACCCCATAACACAACAAACCGTGCCTGCTCTCCAGCTGGAATGTGCTTGCTCCTTATTGACCAGGCTACCAATCAACCATAAAATGCCTGACAGATGATGGTTTCAAGGCTGTGTCTGCACCCCAGATCACAAGGGAGATGCCATAAATTATAATTTAGGATGCATAGGAGTTACATAAATATCTTTGTTTTTTTCCCTTGGGTTATAATTACAGTGCAGCATGGAAGAATGCAGTTGATGTGGCAGGTGGAAAAGGGGAAAAGAACATGGGAAAATAATCCTGGAGTGAAAGGCATGGAACTGAAAGGCTGGAAGTGCTAGAGCAGACTTCCCTGAGTGTCACCAGACTTCCCTGAGCTTCACCAGGGCTGTGCCCATGCCAAGAGAGCTGAGTACTCACATGGCTACAAACTGAGCTGGTTTTGAAACCTCTGCAATCAGCTAAAAAAAAAAATTAAAAAATCTTATTACTATCCCAGAGTTTTATTTTAATAATCAGCAGTCCTGAATCTCTGGCTTGGAAAAAGCAAGATGCTCTCAGAGCTCGTGCTGCAGCCTGCAGCTGTGTGAAGCCAATGCTTTGATCCAGACTCACAGGAAGCAAAGGACCAGGATGCCTGGGATGCTTTGCTTACCCTGGGTATTCCTGCCCATGGGGCTGGGAAAACTAGGGAGCACCAGCCAAGGAATGCTTCAAATGAGAGCATAGAGTTTACTTTTGGGGGGGTTGTTTCACTGTCTTATCATCCTTTATTTAATGGAAGAGTGACAGTAATTTCCTGAGCAAGGCTGGGCAGGGAGTCTTTAAGAGGAGCAGTCTGGAGGAGAAGCAACAGTGAGTTGCAAAGCACTGAGCCTGGAGCTGTCAGTCAAGCAGTAGAAATTATCTTTCATTCCTGGAATAAAAGAGGGTGGATTTTCATCATCCATTTGATCTTGCAACAATGGCTGCAAATACAAAACCCTAATTTCTCGTATTTGCAAGAGAGGAAAGTTAAGTAGAAGGGTGATTACAGGTAAAGATCAGGGATTCATTTCCCTATTTATGCAAAGCTCATTCTTGCCATCACTACCCCAACCTATTTCAAAGCAGGCTTTTTGTTGGTTTTAAATTATATCATGCCTTAGTAATGAGCATGAGACTCCTAATGCTGAGGTAAAGGAAATGGAAATAACTTGTTCCCTTGGTTGGTAGAATTTAATAGTCTCTTGCCACAGACTTTTTATTTGTAAGAATGCTTAGCTCCAGCCCTGAAGACAGTGAGAGCCATTAGGCGCCAAAAACATCACAGGAAACACTCAGAACCTTGCCAAGTGTTTCCTTTCTTTGTTAAATTACAAAGCCATAAGTGCTGGAAGCATTGTTCCTACTGGGTTTTAAGTGAAGTACCAATCTTCCAAAGAGATCCCCCTGTTCCCATTGAAATACATGGAGCAGCCTGTGGGAAATCAGTGGGAATGTCGATGTGACTTAGATGTGTGTTCTCCCCGAAGTTATTCTTGGTGCTGTTCTCCTGGCAGGGAGCTTTATTGGAACGGGACCTGCCGAGACGGGAGCAGGGATGTCGGTGTGGCAGAGCTGCACTTCCCTGGGCTCTGCCTTGGTGGTGAAGTGCCAGAGCCCCAGGGGTGATTCAGGGAACACTCTCAGGGCTCTCCAAAGCCAGCAGCCAGCCAGGGAATCACTGTCAGCAGCTCAGGGCTGCAGTGGGAGAGAAAGGGATGGATAACCTGCTTGTAGCACTGCCCCATGTTACCATTTCCCTGCTTTTCCTTCAGCTCCTTGAGATCTTTTCTGCACAGCAGTGAATCTGCTGGATTAATGGAAGCATTTCCATCTGACATCCTGCACCCAAGCCATCCTCAGTTCTGCCCAGGCAGGCCAGGCCAGGCCTGGGGACAGTGTGGCACTCGGAAACAGAGGGCTGCTGTCAGGGTCTGCGCTGGAAACCTCAGTACAGCATCAGCCACGTCATCCTCTCGACTCCATGGCATTGCTTCCAGGATAAATAAACCCTTCCTTTGGTCTGCAAGTGCTTTGAATTGGTTGTCTGAAGGTTTTCCCAGCTGGCAGGTTATTTCTGAAGTGAAGGACACTGGAGCTCCAGGCATCCAAGGGCTCTTTGGAGCACCCTGAAGTGCATGCACTGCTCTTCCCATGGGAGTAAGGGCTGTGGGGTCAAGTCTTTGATGATATGAACAGACCCAAACCTGCTAAATTTGCTTCTGTAGCCAGCAGGCAGAAGCAGAGGGTTGTGTTTCTTCACCCACCCGGTCAGGGTGGGCATCAGAGCGAGCCTCTCAGCGAGGTTCATGCCTGCTTCATTCGTAATCTGAAACTCATTTTCTTTAGGCAGAACTTGATCCCAGCCACATCACCTCCAGTCATGCACAGGAACAGAATTTTGTCTCCTTAATTTTGTAGTGAAACTGCCAGAGTATAATTTCTCTGTGGAAGGAAACAGACACTGAGATGTTTCAGGCACCTTAGAAGGACTGTTTTATGTTTAAAGCATGGATAGAAAGGGAAATAAGAGCAGCTTATTCTATAAACAAATAGTACTGCAAACATTCTGCAAAATTCACTGACTGAAACTCAAAGGTCCAAAATCCAGTGCTCCTGAAACTTCCACAACTACTATTATTAGCTATAATATTAGTGTATAAAGCCAGAACTGAAGGATTCCAACCCTCCACGTGGCAAAGGGAAAATCAACTCCTGGTTGTGCTCATGTGCTTGTTCCACTCAGTATTTCTCATTTAACCAGGGGTTAACTTGGGAACAGGTATTAAAAACAGGTATTAAAAAAGGAGAGAATGTGCTCTGGAAGGCGTTTTTTCTTGGACTGCTCATAAGCAAAGGTTTTTTTCTTTAACTATGGCTTACCATTGGTGCTGGTTTTGTGGGAACGAGTTACTGATACAATTTTTGTACTTTTAGTTAAAATGTGAAACTCCCCCAGCATTCCCATGCTGTAATTACCATGTGCTGATGGGGCCGTGCTGGTGGCCAGCAGCTCTAACTGTGCCTGTCTGTTTGCAATTGCAGGAGCACGGAAGTCATGAGTACTGTCTCAGGTACACGAAGTACAACAATCACTTTCACTGTCCGACCCGGAGCCAGCCAGCCGATCACACTGCAGAGCAGGTCCCCAGACTATGACAGCAGGACCTCAGGAGCAAGGCACGCTCCCAGCCCTGTGGTTTCACCAACAGAGATTAATAAAGACATCCTGCCTGCTCCTCTGACTGCTTCTGCTTCAGCCTCATCTCCTTCTCCAACTCTGTCCGATGTATTTAGCCTACCCAGCCAGCCCCCTTCTGGGGACTTATTTGGCTTGACCACAGGGCGCAGCAGGTCTCCTTCTCCCTCAATATTACAACAGCCAATCTCAAATAAGCCTTTTACAACTAAGCCTGTCCACCTGTGGACTAAACCAGATGTGGCAGATTGGTTGGAAAGTCTAAACTTAGGTGAACATAAAGAAACATTTATGGACAATGAAATAGATGGCACACATTTACCAAATCTACAGAAGGAAGATCTGATAGACCTTGGAGTGACTAGAGTTGGGCACAGAATGAACATAGAAAGAGCTTTGAAGCAGCTGCTGGACAGATAAGAATAGCTATTTTGCCTCACAAACTTCTGTTGATAACTAGAGATGGGCTGGTACTGACATACCCCAAATGCCTTGTCTGTCTGCGAGTGCCAGCAAAATTGTGGGGGGGAGGGGGAAAACAGAAATTCCTGGTACTCAGGTGATGCAGACTGTCTGCTACATGCCCAAACACAAACCTAAAGATGCTAAAGAAGTGGGGCCATTTTATTTCAAAGATGTGGGGAGATGTGAGAGAGAGACAATTGTTAACTTTAGAACTCTTGATACTGCCCTTGGCTGGGACCGTTGCCTGACAATTTTCTTTTTAAAATTTCAGGTCTTCTTTTACTGAAAGAAAAAAAGATTTGCATTTTATTTTATTCTCTTCTTGACATTCAGTCTCCAAGCAGGCTTCCTTCCCCAGCCCTTGGTTCATTTTAAGAGGACAGGCTGCTCCATTACCACTCAAACCCAGTTTTATCAGTAGCAGGGATATTGAGGCGAGCACTGGAGTTGATATTCTTCTTTTTTTACTGGCATAGCTCCCTGATCTGTTGGCAGTGAAGCTGGTTGTTCTGCTGGAGTCAGTCCAAAGGTAACCTTGCTCTGTTTTACCTGGTATTTCTTTATTTCTGCAGTGGTATTTAGCACTCTTCCAAGGTGGCAGAACAAGTTCAGTGCACGCTCCATTGATGTGGACTGTAGGACGGTGCAGACGTTGAGTAAAGGCTGAGGAGGGACCACACTTAGAGGTACAGCAAAGTGAAGCTTTGTTGTTTGAACCTGAGACCCCCAGTTCTCAGCCAGCTCAGCTGCTGCTGAGTCAAAATATGAGCTCCACAAGCCAGGACAAACTTTGGTGTGCAGGTGGCTTTGGGGCTTGACAGTGAGACACTGAGAGATGCTGTTTAATTCAGTGAGTGGTGAGTGCCTGGGTATTTTGAACAGCAGGCTGAGAAGGAAGGAGAAGAGAGATGAATGTTCCCATTGAAGTCAGTGGGAAGTGTGCCAGGATCTGAAGTGGGAGAGGGATTTCAGCCTGTTGGGAATGGAAATGCTGCAGCTCTTTGAGAGGAGGCAGAGAGGTGGAGGCAAGATGGAAAGAGCTGTTGGGTGTCTGGGAGTGCTCTGAGAGCCAGGAGGGCTGGGGAGGGATCCAGGCCCTCCTTTTATCACTGCTGGCAGGAATTGGCTCTGCACAAGGACAGAGGGCCGGGCACTGGCCCCCAGCCCATTCCTTGGCACGAGAGGTGGGAGCACCCTGCCAGAATCCAGGGCTGGGAGTGGGGGCAGAGAGAACTTTCTAGGAGACTTCTGTCAGCAGGGGAGAAACACCCACGGCTGGTTTACACGGCTTTGTTTTTTAAAAAAAAATATATGATTATTATATTTTTTTTTGACTTTCAAGTTAACAAGTCTCTCTCTGCATGTTTGAACTCCCCCTTGTAATTAACACCTCTGAATATCTGTGAGTTTTGTAGGACTTTCTGGACAGAATATTCAAGATGTTCAAGGTGGGTAAATTGGGTGTGGATGGCTAAACTGCCTCCCTTCCAAACTTTCAGGTTCCCTTACATTTTGCAAGGTACCTGAACTTTCTTTCCTTGATATGGTCCTTGATATGGTCCAGCCTATCTCTAATTTTTTTATTATTGTGATTATTTTTTGCTCACAAACAAGTGTCTAATTAGGTCTGCAACAGCCCTAGTATGAGTACATAAAGTTTAGCATTTTAAATATCTTTCTTTACTGCAAGTTTAAATAGTTGTACAGATAGTTTATAAGCACAATATTTTAAGAAAATAAGTGGCTGGTCTACTGGGCAGCCTTTGTGCCACTTCAGTGCTAGGAAGTTAAAAACAGAAAAAAAAAACAAACAAAAAAAAAAAGAAAAAAAAACTTTTTGTGGTTTACTACTATT
This sequence comes from Sturnus vulgaris, assembly GCF_052056855.1. Lineage (NCBI taxonomy): Eukaryota > Metazoa > Chordata > Aves > Passeriformes > Sturnidae > Sturnus > Sturnus vulgaris. The sequence goes on from NC_142260.1 coordinate 6,414,847, forward strand.
TCTGTGGAATAATTATAAAGTCTTGACCTTTTTAAAATCAACCTCATTTGGATGCATCTGAACCAGCAGAGCTGTGTTATATTTTCTATCTTTGCTAGAACTTCTACAGAGGAGGATGAATATTTCTTCAAAAGTGGTTACAGTTACCAACGCATTGGAAACTCATAAAAATCAACTTATTTAAGCCTCCTGCCCCCTTTATGGAACAGCAAATCTTTTGACTTAACATCTGTTACTGTGCTCTGTTTGTATTTGGGGAGTTCCAAGGAACCTTGTAATAAAAACGAAGCACCGAGGCGTTTTGCTGTCGACGAGTGCTGAGTTTTTCCATGGGAGGTGTAGAAAATGGCAGTTCCACTCAGATAGGTCGATGCAGGCAACTTGAGGCCATCACACACTTTCAGAAGTGGAAAAAAAAAAAAAAAAAGGTAATTTAGCCATCGTTTGTCTTCCATTTGGTGATACGACAGAATTCAGTAAATAAACCACTGATGCCATGCTCTCTTTTTTTAATTTCTTTTTTTTTTATTTTTTTTTTTTTTTTTATTTCTTTGGGTACAGTTGCTATTACCTCTATAACACGTGCCAGAAACACGTTAGGAAATAAATACAGTAGTAAAAGAAAAACGTAGAAGTTGACTTTTCAAGCTGCTTTTTTTGGATCACAACCTTCCTGTTGGTTGAACTTGCCCTGAGCAAGCGCTGACACGCCCAGTAACTCCCAGGTGAGATCGTCCCTTCCTCACACAGGTGTGGCTCCTGCTCGTGCATCTCTTCAGGTACCCCGAGAGCAGGTGAAAGAGCTGTAAGGGAGTAGTTTTATTTCTCACATTGTGTCCTGTGAAGCAAAAAGGTAAGGAGACCTGGGGGGACCTTCTTGGACCACCAGAATGCACCTCTGCCAAGTCGAGTTCGGGTCTCCAGCTCTGAGAGGTGGTTTGAAACAAAATTTAAAAAAATAAAAAATTAAAAAAAAAAAAAAAAAAGAAAGCAATAGTAACAGATAACGCCGTGGCCTCCGAGTATTTTCACCAAGGGGGAGGAGAGAAGACCCATTTCTTTCATGCTACTCTGATAGTGAAAAACAAAGTCGTTAGAGATCTATGATATTCTGGGTTTTAGGATCAACTTTTGTTTATATACTGTAATTTAAATAAATTGCATTTACATGCCTAGTTTCTGTAATATTTGTGTATACAATACCAAAATCTTACAAGATGTAAATTGTGTATAACTGCACAGACTCCTTGCCCTAGGTGTCTGAGAACATTTTAAGTTTAATTCATATATTATAAACTGACTAGATGTGACTGTTGATTTACAGGATTTACATATCACAAAGGAGTTAATTATTTGTGGTACTTAAGTTAATAAAAAAATAGTGATTTTTTTTTTTCCTTTTCCTCTCAGTTCTTAAAAAGCATTACCCAGTTGATCTGGCGATGATTATGTGTATGAGCCACAAATATTGATAATTTTTCCATTACATTTTTTCTTTTCTTTTCTAGATACTAATATGTTTCTCGCTATAGTTTGTGTAACAACTTGTGTTCACGTTATCTATGTTGCTGTAATTTTTGTGCTTTAATTCCTCTTATTTCGACTGATGAAAAAAAAATCAAGCTCCTGTAACTTGCACTTTTCCCCAATCCTTAATACTCTTGTATGGCAACCAAAATTACTGTAAGAAATAAATATAATATTGCACTAAGGGTGTGGTTCTGATTGCAAACAGAGAACACTGTCTGGATTTTTATTAAAAAAGAAAAAAAGTTGCCAAAAAAGTTGCAATTTGTTATTGAAAACGCATAAAATGCTTTAACAAAATGTAGATAGAAGTAAGGGAAAATTATTGATTTATTGTTGGGAAAAGCATTTCCTGTTTATTCCTTCTTTTTTTTTTTTTTTTTTTTTGGTTAAAGCATTCCTTATGCCGAATGTTCCGTTCATTTACTGAATTTTAGGGGTCACGCTTGAAATCTGGAAAAGCAGGAAACTTCGAAGGGGAGAGGTAGAAAACCGCATTACCTGATTTTTTTATTTTTTTTTTTTTTTTAATTTTTTTTTTTTGCCTTAAGGTGGAATTCCGAAATGTGTGGAATGTTCTTTGTGCCGGGGGGGAATGCACACCCTGAGCTTTAGCGCTGCTGCTCCGCGGTTTCAGGAGGCTCTGGACGTGGGGTTTGGGGATTTTATTTCTCTGGGGGCTGGGGTTTCTCTGGGGCAGAGCAGAGAGGGAACAGCGCTCCTTGTCTGACTTTGTGCATCTTGTGACTTTAAAATCTGTACCAGCGGGCTCTGTTTGTACTGTGAATAAACAAGGCTGCGAATGGGAAAAAAAAAACAAACAACCAAAAAAAAAAAAAAAAAAGATAACAAAAAAACCAAGGAAACAATTCACATCTTCTTTTGGCTTAAGTTAAAAATTTGTTTTTCTATCTTTAAATGGTGATGCAATGAAGAGTATTTTTTATTTTTATTTTCTAAGATATTGGAATAAATGCCTAGAACCGTTGCCATTTGGTTTCATATGTTCCTTAACTACGATTCTCTTCTCAGCTGTCGTACTGGCTCCTCATTTTTGTAGCCCCCATTATTATTTCTCTCATGATTTCCCAACAACAATTACTTGGCAGCTTTGTTTTGTTAAAGACATAAACTAGAATCAGCCTGTTTTATTTACTTATTTCAGGTACTGTGGCAAACATCTGTGTATCTAAATAAAGTCAGGTATTTCCAGTGCAAAACAAAGAATGCTTTGCAATTGTCACTGCTTGTTGGCCAAAGAAATGAGAAGAGTTGATCATTGCTGTCGTTGTGTACATTGTATCAATGTGTTCTGCTTTATTCTTTGGTTTCTGTAATTTTTTTCTGTTTTTTTTTTTTTTTTTTCCTATATTTTCCTGTATTTCGTGGACTTTCATCCCCTCTGTCCTTGGCTGGGCCACCGAGAGTAGCACGATTGTAACAATGCTTCAGAATGTGTGTTTTTAAAAAAACAGAACAAAACAAAACAAAAAAAAATTGTATGTGCCTTATAATTTTCCACCTGGATCAGCTACACTGTATTTCACATAAAAAGCTTTATCTTCAAGGTGTTCAGTACCTGACAAACAGAGAGTGCTGGGGTTGGAGTGAGCTCTGTGTCACTGCTTTAGGAAGCACTGAGGAGCTGCAGTGATTCAGCAGCTTATCTCACCACATTTTTGGCATTGTGAGCCTGATTTCAAGTCTTCTATTCAAATCAAGCGAGCAAGAGGGGGAAAAGAAATGAGATGAGACTGTTATTTTGGGTTCAGTTCACTGCCATAAATCCTGGGTGGTTGGTTCAGTTGACGTGGGCTGTGTTTCACAGTCGAGGTACCGATGATAAATAAATAAACCAAGTGGACCTGATGCCATTAAGTCTGCCACAAACTGGTTCTGTGCCACTGACATCTAGTGGAACCTGATGGACACTGTCTCAGAGCAATATCAGACCTTTTAAATAATTATTTATTTATTTACTTTCAACTACTGTCATTCTTTCTACGAGAAGCTGTTTTAGAAAATTTTGTATTGTTATTATTTAGGTTGGCCTAAGTATTTAAGTCACAGAAAGGCTGACTGTATAATTACACAAATTATACACGAATGAGAAGTGTTTAATGTGTTTTCTGGTCTCTCTGTGCTTATGTTTTCTCAGTTTTCTGTTTTGAACGTCAGCATCTCCATGTGATACTTCATCTGCATCCGGCATGGTTTTTAATGGGAATATAGGTTTTGTCTCCAGTACTGTAAACCTTGGACTGTTTTGAACCATTTCTGACACTACAACCTGATGAACAACAGCCTGTTCAGCTCCAAATTGTGAAAAAAAAAAAAAAAAAAAAAAAAAGTGAGTTTTGAGGTTAGGAAGCAGTTCAGAACAGCTGGGGGGGGTTTCCCTGATGCGCTTGCAGTGCTGAAGTTTGGTTTCTCCAGTAAAATTCCAGTTGTTTTTTTCCTCAGGACTGATGCCAGGAGGAATCCGTGCACGTGTGTGTGAGTTCTTGTACGCTTTCAATGTAAAGGTCCTTGGGCAGCCTTAGAAACCAATGTACAGATAGGACACCAGTGTTGCATGTGCTTAAACCTGTACTGGAATCAATGTCGCCGTGTACCTGTTTGCTTTGGAAATCTGAAGAGAATACAATATACAGAAACCTCAAAATCTACCTCATGTTTTAATGGGTTCTTTTCCACTGGTGTTCTCCCGTTACCTGAATGTCTCTGAGCATTCCCTGCTGGGTTCAGGGAATGGCCAAGCCTGGCTCTCCCCACCCAGCCTGGCCCTAGAAAACCCCGAGTGAGGCACTGCGGGGGCTCTGTCATTCTTCTCTCCTTTTGTTGTGACCCTGTGGTGCAGCCTGGGGTCTCCTTTGGGGTCAGACCTGCAGTGGCAAGGCCGAGGTGAGAGCTCCAAGAGATCAAACAGAAAAGGGGCTGAGGCAGAACTCACCATTTTCTGATTTTTGTCATTGATGTATTTATCACTTACCATTTACTTGTCATGGTGCTGACAAGTGAACAACAATCACTTCATTGTTATCTGGGCATAGTCAAATAGTGCAAAGAAGTACTATTATGTTTAGAGGGTTTTTTCCAAGCTGTGCTGCATCCCCTGCTCTCCATTTGCTCTGTCTCAGCAATTTTCTTTCTTTCCAAAGCAGTGGGTGCCAGCTCTAGCGTGTGCAGCATTCTGTAGGTTCAGCTGGCTCACCTTTAAACTTTTAGTGCCCCAGTAGCTGACAGTTACAGGTGTACACTTCACCTGAGGTCATTTGAGATGTCCAAAAACACTCAATTTCTGCATCAGAGAGAAGGCACAAAGCGAGGGCAGGTGACTTCCTGAAGATGATTTTCAATTTTTAGGAAAGGAGTTGTCTTCCAGGGGCCAATTCCTCCCGTCAGTTCATTCAGAGAAGACCATGGACACACCTTTGGTCCTGTCCTGTGGGCACATCCCTGCTCCAGCTGCTGACCTTGGTGCTGTTCTGTCACCCTTGGGGACAGAGCCACCCCCAGCAGAGCTCATCCTCTGCGTGCTGCCTGTCTGTGCTGCTGACCTGGCTGTTTGTGCCAGGGAAAATCAGCTGGAAATCCCAGAGCCAGGGGAACAGGGAGAATTTGCTCGTAGCACACGCACCGAGCCGAGAACCCCGCCAGGAATTCACGGGACTGCTCTGTCGGAGGGGACAGGGAAGAAGAGAAATTTGGCTTGGCAAAGATGTGCACAATACCCAGGCACAAAGAAAGGCACGGAAATTTGAACAAGGAACAAATCCCTGTGGATGGCAGTGGCTGGAGGGCGTTCACAGGAGCGGGGCCAGCGGGATAAGGGTGGGAATCGGCTGCTGTGCTGGGAGCAGGGCCTGGAGCGGGGCTGGGAAGGACTTGCTCTGTTTAACCAGAAAACAGAGGCTGGAAGGAGGTGTGTGAGATTTCCCCTCATGTGGGAGGTGAACGGCCAGGGGAGGGGGTGACTGAAGGGAATGTTGGTGCTGGGGTGACCCCTCACCAGCTGGGGATGGATTCAGGCTGGAATCCAGGAGAGAGCCCAAATGGGGAGAGGAGGATGGGGCTGTTCTGGGGTGTCCTGCAGGAAACAATCTGGGATTTATTCCTCACGGCACACAATTTATCCGGAGGCACCTTCTGTGAGCTCTTCTGCCAGAGCTGTGGGCTGAGGAAACGGGATGGAGGGATCCCAGCCTCCTTTCCTGGAGCAGCCTGGGCTGCTGGAAAGTGTCCCTGCCATGGCAGGGAAGGGGAATGAGAGGGGCTTTAAGGTCTCTCCCAATCCAGACTATTCAGGGTTTTTTGATTCTATTGAAAACTATTAATTAGATTAATACTGAAGCACCGGACAAAGCTCTGGAGCAGAGAAAGAAAACCTGGGATATTGCACCTAAAAGATGCCAAACCTAAAGCCTGGCTGCAGCATTAATGAACTCGATGGAAAAGTTTGTTCAGGAAAGATAAAATTTCCACCTCTGCACAGCTCTGCATCCTCTTGTCAGCACAAAATAGGTGAAATAAAACAGTTAAAATAAAATAGTGATCTGCAGCTCCTTAGGGATTAAATTCAATGTTGCACAAGCCCCAGTGTTCCTGCTAACAAGTGCCATTTAGTCCCTACCTTAAGGTTCTGTTTGTTTTCATGGCTTGTTTCTTTTTTTTTTAAGAAAGAAAGAAAACAGCTGAAGATCATTGGGGGATTTATTCAGCTTGTCTGCAATGACAGCAGGAAATTTATAGCAGCTTCTATAATGCCTAAAATCTTTAGCAAAACACATACATTTCGTTCTTTTTTTTAAAACATTAAATAATAGATAAAGGAAATGTTCTAAAGTAAGGATGCTCCATCAGACTGGAAAAAAACTGTCTAATTAACCACAGTAAGAAACCCTGTGAGGAATTTCAGAGATTTGAAAAACGAAACAAATATTCATTTAAAAAAACCCAGAAACAAATGTGTGGCTATGGATTGTTCACTGTCCCCTGAAGGGCAACAGGGCCACTTGTCAGGACACCACTGGACTGTGCCAAATATTTCATTATATTGCTCACTTGCACTACTGAAAACACAAGTTTTATCTCATTATTTGAGGTTCTTGGATTTTTTACAACACTCAGTTTTATCCCTGCACTGTAAATGGAGGCTCAAATAAAACCTCCCACAGAAATAAGCCCTGGCTTGTCTGGGGTTTAAGTCTAAGAATTATTGAATTTTTTGTTTGTTTGTTTGTTTCAGGACATTCTCTTTTTCCTGACTGATCTCTTGTTCTTCCTGGATAGATGAAATTCCATTTTCCATTCCATTTCCCCTCATGATATCAAATCTAAACACAAGAACATTCAGATGTGTTTGCAGTTATCAGCTACAGGAGCTGAAGGCCAAGACTGATATCTGGGTTTTACAGAAGGAAAAGGTGATTCCAGTGCAAATTAGCAGCAATGCAATTTTAAAAGCAGCAGAACTCAGAATGATCTCACTGGAGGATCTGTTTCCAGATTGCACTGGAAATAACACCCAATATTCAGTAGAGAAATCTTGTTATCAACTTGCAATTCTCCTGGGCTGTGTTTGAGCCTGAGATTTTGATGGCCATTATTTTTATCAGTGCTTTGCTGACCACATAAAAGTTTTCTGCACTATTGTGCGAACACAAGGGAGGCAGAGCCATAAGAGGATTAGTTAATGAGGAATTTTAATTTATTTTATAGCTGCCATACAGATGAATTCAGGATAAGATGGTAGTTTGTATTTTTCCAGGAACTGTAGTAGCACTCTGTGTGCCTGGGAATAATCAAAAAATTCTTTAGTTTGGAAAAGTCCTCTAAGATCATCTCTTCCCCCAAGCACTGCCAAGCCCTCCACCAAACTATATCCCCAAGTGCCACATCTTTGTGGCTTGTAAATAATGGAATAATTTTACATAATTTCAATAATAATTGATCTTGAACTGGAGCTACTTCCCAGGCTGGGATGTGCCAGTGTCCAGGGCTGCCTGGCACAGAGGAGCAGGGATGTTGCACCAATACCAACACGTGGCAGGAGCAGGAGCAGGGTAAGTGAGCACACATTGCCGAGGGGAATGAGCAAGGAAAGGAAAGCACCTGGGCAAGGACACCTGGCTGCAGAACTGCCCCTCCTGCATCTCCCCCTTGGCTGACCCTGCCCACAGAGGCACTTCCCCTTTTATTTGGGGTGACCTGGCTGTGCCTGGCTCTGGTGTGGGACACGAGAGCTCTGAGTGGTGCCTGGGAGGGTGAACAGAGCTGCTCCTGGCTCTGGATCTGGCAGGGAACAGCTCCCTGTCCTCCAAAGCTTCAGCCAGTGCTGATTCCCAACCAGGATCCAACAAAAGGCTGTTTTGGGAATGTCTTTGCACTCCTGCTGACCTACCCGTGGTCACTCTGTCTGTGCTTTGCTTTCAAAGAAAGGCCAATAATTACTGGTGGCAATAATTATGGTACTGGGGAGGCAGGAAAGCAAAATCCTGTTTCTCCAAAGCTCCTCTAGGCCTTCCAGACCTTCTAAAAGAAAATCCAAATAAATGAGATTCCCAGCCAGGCCCAGCTCCTGACTCACTATTAGCCTGATGTTTATTCCTCACTTAGGACTCCTCCTCGTGCAGAGAATTAACAAATCTTGTTTAGCTTTCAATTCCTGTATCTCTGTCACAGTGATTTTTGCTGTACTGCCTGAAACTTCCAGAAGCCAAAACCTGGCATCAGGAACTGGCCTGGGAAGTCATGTGAGCCCAGCTCTCTAAGGATCGTTTTCTTTTTTTTTTAAATAGGGTTTTCTGCAAGAAACAGCTGAATTGGATGATTTTAAATTTTTGGCTACTTAAAAGTAATTATTTAATCAATTTTGCCTGACTCCACCTGGCCACTAGACCCTGTTTTTGGGGAAGCTGTACCAGAGCACCACACTCCTCCTTTTAGGGATGCCTTGCTGCATGTGAGGCACTTCCCAGGCAGTGGAAGATGCAATGCCTCTTTTGCTGTCCCAGCTTCCCAGATTCTGCCACAAATCTATCAAGTGAAGCTACTTTGATCAATCCAAATTCCCTTTTTGGAAGCAATCCAGGGCACTACTCTACACTTGGCCTCGAGATCGATTGATTCCTGCTCTTTTCCTCTGCCCATGGATTAATGTCTCACTTTCTCCTTCACCAAGGGACTTTGCAGCAGCTCCTGTAGAAATGTGCTCAGCGTGAGAGGAATTTGAAGCAGCTTCTTCAAATTTAGTACAAATCCAGCACCACTCCACGAGCATCCCATTGATAGATATGGACATTACTGCAGCCTGAGTTGTGGAGGCTCCACATCCCTCTCTAACAAGGAGAAGCCTGCAGCAAGGGGAAGAGTTCTTGAACATGACCCCAGCAGGAGCTGACTTGGAATATTCAATGTCCATGGGCTGCACTGGGAAAGCTCCTGCTAGACTGGATTGTCTCAGAAAAATCAGAGATGTCTCCAAGTCTGTGTTTGCAAAGCCAAACCAGCACTTAGGGCTGCTCCCTGTGCTTCACTTGGTGATTTCCCCTGACTCCTGCTCCAGGTTGGTTGATTCTTGCTATTGAAAATCTGTTTAAATTAAAAATCAACCACCAGCAGATTGGACAGTCAAGGTGTCTCATGACTGAGAATTTCTCCATTTTGTGAAACCTTCTCCACGAGATGAGCCAATCCATGAATAACAAGTAACATTAATCAGCAGCAGCATTAAAGAATCAAAAAAAGGCTGCTGGGGTTTTCTTCCTCAGTGTTTCCAGCGGTGCATGGAGCACCAGATTCCCAGAGAAGTTCAGGGTTGGAACTGTAAAATCTGGACAGCAAGGCAGGACCTTCCTGCTGGCAGGACTGAGAGGAGCAAAGCCTTGGGAATGACCCACCCTGCCATGAACATGAGCAGAACAGCGTTAAAGGGATGGAAACGTTTATTTGATGTAACCCACGACTGTGCTTGCAAGAGCACTCAGTGCCCTGCTGCCACCAGCATTCCCAAAATCCAGGAGCAGCCACAAACCCTGCAGCCCATTGCTGTTTTTAGCAGAAGTAACTGGCACATAAAAGACAAAGCTGTGCCTGATGCTGAGATTTTTCGAAAGAAAATTATTTAAAAAAAAATATTCCATGCAAATGGTTCAAAAAGTTTATTGAATATTTAATTTACAAAAATCATATCCCTATGAGGTGTTCTATGCAAAATTGGATAAAATAAACTGCATATAAAACCCAACCCTAGTAATGCAAATACAACACAGATATGAGACCATGGAAAGGAGAAAAAATAGTAATAATAATCATGACACACATGTGACATTCATGAAGGATTGTCCCAACCATCCAAGAATTGGCTCAACATGATGCCTTCTCCCTTGATACTCTGTACATTTCACCATTTTGTACAGGCCTTCCATATTCCATTGGTCCAAATTTAGAGTTGATAGAAGTCTTTGCCTTCTTTCTTGGCTGCTACACCAGATTTGCCATTTTCCTTTTGATCAGAAAGTGGGAACAGACAGTACAGACACTGAACACGTGCACTATTGGATGAAACTTGCTATCTTTGGTAGGGACCCTAAATCTGCAGTGGCCAGCTTTCTAAAGCAACAGGAATTTCAGTTTTGGCAAAAAAACCCCCAACAACCAAACAGGTTTAATTGTGTTGTTTAGTAGAACAGTACTGGCAGTTTTTGTTGAACATACAAAAAAAAAGTCTCATTTGGTTTAATAATGGAGATCATTGACATGGGTTTCAAATCCAATGATTAACATTCCTTGACTCGAAAATGGTTCAATAAAATGTCACTACTGCACAGCAGGCCCTTCCTTGTGTGAGCATGAATGCACTGCACAAGAACACAGCTGCAATCCCACCCCTCCTGCCTTTTCCTTCCATTTAAAGCAATGGGAATATTCCTGCAGATCTGGATGCCAGTTTGCTTCTGAACAAGCAGGAATCTCCTTGGGTGACTTAACACTTGCACAGTAACTTTTCCAAGTTTTCCTGGGAAACGAGGAGGGTGAAGCAAAAACAAAAGAGTGAAGGAATTTGGGACAATCAGTGCTAGAGAGTTTGCAGCCCTCCTCTGGGATAACACGAACAGGAGGAGCAGGACCAAGAAAAAATAATTAAAAAAGAGGAAAAAAAATTAATTCGAGAGTCAAGGAACTCCACTTTAAAAGAAAAGGAAAAAGTACCAGACTGTTTCCTTCATAACATTAATATTCCATAAATATTGGACAGTATTTGATTAACTGCCATTAGCTGCAACTTTCAAACATATTGTTTTTTTCAAGCACTATCTGGAAAAGAGGAAAGAAAAAAAAGGAAAAAAAGAAAAGAAAAAATATAATTCTGCACCTCCCAAGTCCTCCCCACTTGGTGGAAATGCAAACAGCCTGCATAGCCATGACTCTCTCATCTGCAAACGCTTAGTGGAAGACTAACTAGACTTGAACACGTGACTAAATCTGCTCATTTAGAAGTAAAACATGCAATATTACAGCAGACAGCTACCTGTCCTCCAAAAGGCTTGGCTAATTTGGCAGAGAAGAAACGTTTCCAGATGAAAATAAATCCCAAGAGCCTCGGTGAAAGGCGGAGTAGTTACAATATATTAGCGATTTCTGTGGCATCAACGTTTTAAAAAGCGTCAGCAAAGTATTAAATATAAAAGCCATATGCATATACCCCCTCCATCGTCGGGAAAGCCTCGTGGTCTGTCTGTAGTGTGTGAAGTGGTGTGTGGGCTGGGGAATTAAGGCATGAGCAGCAGCAGGAGGCCCTACTGCCTGAGCTCCACGTAGTTGGCAGGGAAGAGGCCGTAGCGGCCCTTGCACACCCCTCGCCACCAGCCGTCGTCGATCATCTCGATGTTGGTGATGATGTCGTCGGGGTCGAAGGAGATCTCATCGTCACCCGCTGCAGGGAGAGCCCAACAGGGTCAGCACCCACACAGCCAAGGGCTCACAGCAGCCCCAGCCCTTGGGTGGAACAGCTTTTTGGGAATTCCCACCATTCCCACAGACAGCAGCCAGCAATTTTCAATCCGCGCTCCTGTTAAACCCCCAAATCCCCGACTTCTCATTTGCCACAAGAGACATAAAAAGGCAAAGGAAAAAATCCAGATTTATCTCATGCAGAACAGAGTTTTCAAAGCCAAAGGGTGAAAACAAGAGCTTTGCTCACCAGCTTGGTAGTCGTAAAGGGCTATGGCTGTGATCCCAAGTTCATTTTCATACTCATCATACGTGTTTTCTTCTGAAGAGAGGAGGAAGAACAATGAAAACATGAAGTACACTATCACCCTCAGTTTCCTCCTGCAGTGATTCTCCTTCAATTGCACTGCTAACCCACACAGGAAGCAGGCAACAACCCATGCTAGGTTTCAGCAGTGCTGCTGTTCCTTCTGCATGGACTTTTTCCCTCAATCACACACAACTGAAGCATGAGAAGAAGCATTTACAAGAGACATTGAGTACAGACTACATAAAACCAATCAGCCCTGTACTGCTTCTGTAAAATGTGACAGGACAGCTGAGCCCAAGATTACTGTGTAAGAGAATAATTAATACAAAAGTGCATGCTGGGGGGGCAGAAAAGGGCCTGTTCTAAAATTGCCACGCTTTTGTATCAGAGCAGGTTCATCATTCACAGCTCATTTAGTAACCAGAAGAGGTGAGAAAAAAAAACAGGAGTTCAAAAGAATCTTACTCTTACAGTTTCATAGATCCCTACTCCACTCCCTCACAGGCACAGAACTCAACACATCAATTTCCAACTCCAGGAATTGTTGATTGGGTTTTTTTGCTGGCGTGGCACATGTTTAATCTCCAGCTTGGTGCTTTCTTCTCACGTTGATCAACATTCCATGGGGTGGGAATGATTACTCCTGAATTTCTTTTTGAACTGAGACCCTGGGGAGCACTGTAATTACTCCAACATCATCTCACAGAAGTTAACTAACTTCAACACCTTGCTGTATTTATTAATTTCCTAATTAAAAGTTTGTTGGTGGGGAATATAGAAAGCCTCATGGAAGTGAGAGTTTTGCAAACCAGGACAGTGTGTTACCAGCACAGCTGCTCATTAAGCTCTCGCACAAGGAAATAATTCTTATCCTGAAGGGTTTGCTGTGAGACACAAACCTGCTTGGTAGTGGTCTGCTGCTCCTGCCACCTCATAGACAGTCTCTGGCTCGTACTCTGCCTCCTGCTGGCTCACTGCTTCCTGGTAGTCCGGCTGTGCTGCTTTGTAGCCAGCCTCTGGCTCCCGGGCAGCAGGGTAGGATGGGCTGGAGCTCTTGTAGGCTGACCCTGCTTCATAGGAAACTGCATCCTGCAGGAAGACAGGGGAGCTCTGTCAGGGCTTTGTGAAGAGGTTCCTGTGCTCAGGATCAAAGCCCACATCCCAAAGGGAATCCCAACAAACCTGATAGACCGGGCTGGAGGGCGCCTTCTGCTCCGCCACCTGCGTGACAGGAGAGGCTGGTGGGGTCTGCTTCTTGGCTTTAGCTTGCTCCTAAATCCAGGAGAAAGGAAAACTTCAGTGCAGTTCAGTCACTGAGGAGGTGAACAAGAGACAGCCCTCCAGAAGGAAGGACAGGCAGCATATCCTGCAATGAACTGCTGCAGTCACAGGACTGGGCTGGCTGGGCCAAGCAGAGCACCAGAAATGCAGCACAGCAGAAGAGAAAAATCCCCATGGCACATAAGCATGCTGCATTTCTGACTAAAAACAGTCTGAACATTCTGTTTAAAACAGCCCCAGAGTTTTTTGGCCCATCTCCAGAGGAGCTGCAGAGTTTTGGTGCTCAGTGTATTCATTCTGCTCATCAGCTGGCTGGGCCTTATGTCCCATTTCAGCCTCAGCTTAAAGAACCTGAAGCCCACACATGTTCTGTTCTGGGTGCACAACTGATGAACTGCCTTTGATGATGCTCTGGCAGGTCTGCAAAACATCCTGCCAAGGCAAAGGACTGAATAGCTCAGACAAAAGTGGGTCCTATACAGTGACATTCAAGACTCCAGTGTTCAGAGTACAGAGATATGGTAGAAATAAAAGCAGTGTTGCTTTTGTGTTCTGTGACACAAACAACGTGGATCTGTTCTGGCACTTAAGTGCTTCATGCTGTGCCATCCCACCTGTGAATCCCAGGGCAATTCCACAATCATTGGAAAGCCACTCATTAGGGAGCCAGGACACTGAAGTGCAAGAAATGCTGTGTTGTTGTTCACATGACACAAAACACGGTAACTACTTCAACAGATAACTTTCATTTTGCCTCTCTTTATCACAGGGGAAAAGCAAATAATGAATCCAGAGCCAAACTGGTCTTCTTCATTTAAAAAAGGAAGAGAAGATGTGTGCACTGAGAATCTGTGCAATCCAGTAGTTTAGGCCCATCAAGCTGTAACACTCCAGAGGATTCTCAGGAGAAATGGCAGTACAGAGATGTAGTGGTAGGACTCTGTTGCAAAAAATTCTTCCTTTCCTTTGCTTGTCACAGGTCAGAAAAAAATACGTATAACAAAGTGAAAAGTGTGTCTTGAGAGCAGAAGCAGCTTTGAAGACAATTCAGAGCTTAGTGCTTTGCTTTCTGGAAAAAGTCTCTCATGATGCAAACCCTCCCCCACTTTCAATTCCTGTGCTACAAATAAAAAAGATAAAAAGGCACCAGCAAAGTGATTATTAGAAGTCAAACTTAAGTTTGGGGACAAATGAAGCAGTATCAATCCATTAATGATGGCAAATCTGGCAACAGTTTGACTGATTTGTCCTAGGAAATGGGTCTGCAATCCAGATTATAGTTTAGGATAGACACAGTGTAATTGTCATAAAAATATTTAAATTGCACAGTTCCCCTCAAGCTGGGTTTTGTTTCACGGTGAAATGCTCCATGTGAAAGAGCATCCTGCCTTTTTTTGCAAGGCAGCAGAGCACAGTGAAACCATGAGGCAGCATTGACTCAAACCCAGCCATCAAAGAAGAGCTCCCTGAGCACTCTTTGCCTGTGTGACATTTGTGAAAAGCAAAGCAGAACGAGGATTACCAGTAACCAGGGCTCTGGAAGGAATGCAGTCCATATATAAAATCCTATTGTGGGAGTGTGTATGCCCACATACCCTCTGAAAGTGAGGCTTTATTCTTTTGTGTGAAGAAGTTCACTGACAGAAATAAAGTTCACTCCAGAGTCCATCCCTGCCCTTTGCACTCTCTGTGGATCGTGTGGATCACATCCCTGTCCTTCCCCTGCTCAGCTGGGGAGCAAGGGGCACTGCCAGCAGAGCCATTCCAGTTCCCCTCAACCTCATCCCCCCTCTCTCTGTATCTGCAGAATCCCACAATTAACCATGGAGATGTTCAGGCTGTAAGAACATTAATCATCTGGTTACGGGGAAATTTAAATACCAGCTTTGGGGGAAAAAAACTTCAAATGTGTCCAGGCAACAGAATCTTTGATGAAGCACAAGAAAAATCCAGCATAATGCTTGGATTTAACCCACACTTACAGCATAAATACCAGTAGAGAAATAATGTAATTTCTGAGATAACAAAGTAATTTCAACAAAAGACAGAGCAATTAAGATCCCTTCCAATCCAAACCATTCCATGACCTCTTCCTCTCCCAGCTTTCCTCCAGCACAGTAAAGAAGCCCCAGGAGTATTTGGGGGAAGGTATTAGAAGTCCACGTGGAGGAAAGGCAGCATTAGAATGATGCATAGAAGATGAGCTCCCATTCAGCTCGTGATACATTTCTGCAGTGAACATATGCTCACACTGCACATCGTGATGCCATAAGGCAAAATAGGTGATAAGCTGAGAGACAGAGGGGAAACTGGGAAAAATAAAAAATAAAAGCAATCACTTTAGAGGAAGAGAGCCTACCAGGCACTCTTTTGTACTCTTACAAATTAATTACATCAAACCTTAGTCTCCTCTAACACAAACTAATTCAAACAAATATGCAAATTCCATAAGACAGATAAGATGCAGTTTCTGTCCTGGAATTATCTTGCTTATGAATAACACAAAAATCACGAAGGTTTTACCCACGCCAATGCAAAGTCAATTTTTTTAATTCCCTAACTAAGATTCAATTAACATTTGGAAGATTATCTTCCCCTAATCTCCTGGCTGTGTGCTATACCACCTCCATCTTCCAAAACGCTGATCCCAAAGGAACAGCATCACCAGCTCTCACCACGGGGTTAAACTTCGTGAACCTGCAGGGCCTTTTGAGGACCACAGAGCTCTCATGGGCTCCTCCAAGGCCAAAGGGAACGTGGGACTGCCAAAAGGCAGAAGTACAGGAGGAAATGGCCAGGCCTGAGTCAAACACAGCTGAAGCACAGGCACAAACACACACTTTGAGCTTTAAAGGCCAGCTGGAAAGAAGGAACCTTTTCTCAAAGGTTCCTGTTTCTCCCAGCATTGCATTGAAACCAAGCTGCTCCAATGGGATTTGAGTCTCACTGACCTCCAGTTTCCTCCGAGCCTCCTCCTGTTCCTGCTTCTCCCTGGCCATTCTTTGGGCTCTCTCAGCTTCTGCCTTCCTTCGGTCTTCCTGCTCTTTCTCCTTGGCCAGGTTCTCAAAGTTAGCTCGGATGCTGCTCGTTTTATTGGCAACTGTAACATGGAAAAGAATTGAAATCATGTTTCAGGTTTTATATAAAAGTAGCCTGGAATGAGTTTTTGCTACAAATTTCTGCTCTTCTGCCCTCTGAGCTTATAGAGAAATAGGATTTCCCTGGCTGAACTTTCTTCCTCCCCCTTCCCAGCTCAAACCTCTTGTGCACCTTATTTCTCTTCCAAAAAATCCTCTGTAATGCTTCTCTCTCTTCTCCTTCATGGTACAGCCTCCACCACTACTCCACACAGTTTATTCTCCCTTACTCCTTTCTTATTCTCACGCTTTTTATTCTCCCTTCCTTAACTCTGGTGACCCTCAAGACAAAAAAACAAACTGGAACAACCTCTAAAGGAGGGAGGGAGAGTATCTGAGACTGCTAAAGAGCTGCAAATACAGCAGCTCTCCCTGGATGACCCTTACTCAGCACTACTATCAGTATCCCAGGATTTTGGACATTATCACCTCCAAAGAAAGGACTTGGGGCCAATGCCTTACCAGCTTCTACTGGCTTGGTCTTCTGATAAGTTGATGTTGGTTTCTCAATATCTTCAAAAGTTGCTGCATTCTATCAGTAAGGACAAAAGGGATACATGTAAAAACCCCCACAAATTCACACAGACTCAATCTGAGATATTTTACTGTGATACTGTCCCTAAGGCTTTAAGCAGAGCATCAAAACCAAATCAGGAAGAATCAAAACCTGACAATCAGAATCTTTCTGCAAGTCAAGCTAAAAAGAATTAATCTTCAGAGGCAGTTCTAAACACATGAAAATCCTATTAATTAAAATTTAAAAGTTTGAGTGACTCATCAGAACTAAAAACAAGGCAATAAACATACATTGTGTAGCTGCTGCTGTTCTAATCCACATAAAATGGCATCAGCTCTATGTGTATAAATTTGCTTTTCAAAGGTTTAGAAAAGCACAAAATTCTACCCTTAGACTGGAGAAGTGTCCAGAAATAGAGAGCTGAGCAGTGCAGATCTAACCAGGCTGTTCTGCATGGTCAGAAGTCATGGCTCTTTGAAGCAACTCACCTTGTCCATCCGATCTTTCTGGACACCGTACTTCCCTCCAAATCCTTTGGAATAATCTAAAGGAAGGACAGAAAAGGTCAAGGCAGGGAGCTGGGTGCCCCTCCCGCCTCGCTGCCAAATGCAAAGAGCCACCTCAGGTGCAAAGAGCCATTTCAGCTGCATGCAGAGCCAGTGACAGCCACCAGAGAAAATGCAACTTGGCTTTGATGCAGAGAGGACACAGAAGCCCAGGAGCCCTCAGGAACACCAGCAGATAACAGACTGTGGGCCACATGCATTCCCTGAGTAAACATGAAGCTGAGGATTGAACAGGGATCAAGCAAGGAGTAAGGGAGGAGCCCTCCTGATGCATCACTTCTGTAACACAGCCTTTGACAGCAGCAATTCTGAGCCCTCTGCAGGAATCACAGAGCCTGAGCCATTCTGCTTTGCTCAAAGGGGTCTTCGGTGACCACAGAGGTGTTTTGGTTTTGGCTTTTTTTTTTTTTTTTGTACTTTGTGAATGGCAGGAAAATGTAATAAATTTCTCATTCCAGTGGGTTTGGTTGTGATACCCAGCTGGTGAACATTAAAGCCATTGGTGATAACTCCTGCTCTACACATGGAAGGGGGCAATTGCACAGGCCAGCTTTAGCTGCCTAAAGCAACTCACCAGCACAGAAATGGGGTGGCTGTGCTATCCCACAACAGCTCTGTGCAGCACACTCTTCCTCCCAGCTGCTGCTGCCCTCAGCACTTGTCACACTCCCAAATTCACTCAGTGACATGGATAAAAACAAACAAACCCACACAGGAGAGGGGTTTCTGCTCTCAGAGGAATGTCTGAAGAGCACCAGAGCAGCACAACAGCAGCAGCAAGAGTGTGTGGCTGGAAAAACACCTCTTTGTGGTGGCAGTGAGCTGTAGGAATGTGCCCTTACACTGTCCACGTTTCCTATCCATCCCTGGAATGCAACCCCTTCTCCTCTCAGCCCCCAAACCATTGGTTCTCCCTGCCAGCCATTGCAGTGCTTGCACTCGGGCTCTGGAAGTCTGAATATGTGTCACTATAGCACAGGAAAATATCAGCTATCAATGAACAACCTCATTTTCTTCAGCTTTGTATGTATTTTCAGCCACAATAAATATACTACACTTACATTTTCCTGCTCCAGACTCCTCACTTTAAGATAACGGAAAACCAGGAATTCATGGGTTGTACCCCAACTATTTCACAATGAATAAACAGAGCATTATAACAGCATTTGCTCACCCAAGAACCACAAACATTTTCTACTTCTTTCAAAGACTACAATCTTCTAAAAATCATCTTGCCACAGCCCATTGCTTGTTAATGGTTACATGCATGGTCTTTATCTGAATATTTTCCCACCAATTACCCAGGCAAAACTTTATATTTAGTCCCTAAAGCTGACTTCATTAACATCATACTAACAATAATGTTATTGTCACACCGCATGTACAGCTATTAACTAATTCAGGATTTTGCAGAGCTGTTGACTAAACACTGGGTATTTCCTGAACACAGGCTTGCTTTAGGTAATATTTTAAGGTAAAATGAAGAAAATTGCTGGATCATGATAGAATAGAAGCGCAAGAAAGTGTCTGCACATTCCTGGCGTTGCTCTACTCAGAAAATTATTTCAGACTGTGTAAGAAGTGGCTGCACTGGTAAGAAAGTAACAAGTGAAAACGGTGCCTTGTTGAGATTCATGCTTGGCTAGTTTCTCCTTGTAATCAAACCCCACAGCAGATGGGTCCTGCCTTTCTGTCTGTACACCAAATTTGCCTCCGAAACCACTCTTATAGTCTGAAAAAGCCACATGGGATACATTAAAACCAAGGCAGGAAAATAAAGAAGTTTAGTCAGAGACACTCAAAATAATTTTTGCAATATTTTCAATTATCAGCAATTTTGGATGGTGAAAAAGAAGAAATATCTCAAGATACTTCTGTAAAAGTAAACTGAAAAAAGTCTCAGCTTGAGGTGATTTATCAGATATAAGAACACCATTCTGAAGTCACAGAAAAAAAGCATTTCTCAATATTTTTCATCCATACTGCATAATGCACTTGCATTTGATCAAAGGTATGAACACAGACACACAGGTAATTTGTTCACCCAAACAAAACAACAAAACAAACAAGAGAATAATAAAATAAACACTAAAACATACAATGGAATCAAATGAGCTTCCTTCATCAGTGTGGTTAACATCTGTACAGAGAGCTGACTTTTAAAGAGGTGAAGATGGGCTCCATAGAGAACACCCTCCATATATTCCTTAAAGGAAGGAGGAATATTCCTGCTGCCACACAGCTTGAGGGAGAAAAGGTTTCAGCTAAGAGCTGATCATTCCCTAGTGCTGCCTAGGGAACAGCCCTTTACATATATATATATATATTTATTTATAGATATAAATATACATGTGTGTTATAAAATTACGGATGGCACAGAAAGAAAGGGCTTCAGGTAATCCTCTCATAACAAATCTGCTGGAGCACCCAACAGAACAATATTTTGAGGAAGTTTTAATTTCATTACTAAAAAAATATTAATTTCTTTAAGTCAAGAGCAGTGACAGGCAGAGGCCCTAGGAGCAATAGCTGTATTTTACAGGAAGTTTTATTTTTACTGGGCACCAGGTATTTCACAGAATAGGTACCCCACAGGCCAGGAAAAAGGACAGAATTTGGGTTAGACTCTTCCTGCATGGAAATAGGGATATACACACCAGAATCCAGACGGGAAAATTTATTTGTAGAAAGCACGAGGGAATTCCTAACCTGTTGTTTTCACAGCTCAATTGAAAAAGGAAAATAATCCAGCATGCTTGCAGGCTCATAAAGGGAGAATTTAGCCTTGAGCCTGGACTTTGAGGGGGTGGGTGTCAGCTGTGCCAAAGCTGCTCTGCCACCAGTTCAACCAGTGACAGCAAAACCCAGACACAGGAAAGGAGCCTCACATCAGCCCCTGAGGGGCTGTGCCCAAGACACCAGGGCAGGGCTCACACAGGCAACAGGAGGTCAAAATGAGGGCAGGCAGAAAGAACAGCAAGGAAGTGAGAGCTGATGTACCTTTCTGGGACTCATGCAGCTGCACCTTCTCCTGGTGGTCCCAGCCAAGGGCACATTTGTCTTGTCTGTCTGTCTGCACACCAAACTTGCCTCCAAAGCCCTTTACGTAATCTGTGAAGTTTTCAGAAAACATTATTGCAATCTGTAGCTGTAAACTACATTTAATAAAAAACCCAGGAATATGTTAGGGGGTGAGCTGCCCTGTTCACTTCATACATTCACTTTTTTAAGGGGATCCAAAATTTGCACACACACGGGGCAAACTCACATTTACCACAAAAATAACCCCAAACAAACTAAAAACTCCCACCCAAAAACCCCCCAAAGTATTTTTCCCAGGCTGAAAATGGTCTGAGCTACTATTTTTAAAGAAGATAATAAAAACCTTTCTGTGATTCGTGTTTTTCCGTTTTGCCTTGATATTCAAAGCCAACAGCACTTTTATCCACTTTGTCCTTGTCGACACCATATTTACCACCAAAGCCCTTGGAATAATCTAGAGATAAGAGGGAAGAGTTTTGTTTGTAAGTGTTCAGCAACAAAATCATCACCTTGAGAAACTGTGGTAATCAGGGCTGCTAACATTGCATCATGTTTTGAAAGCAGCACTGACATCCACAGTTTAACTTGATTTCAGACACTGAAGTCAGAAATCCTTCAGAACATATTCTCCAGGATGGAAAATAAAACTGCATTTTGCTGGGCAATATCAGCAGTTCAGCTGCCTGACTCCTCAATAAAATTCTGAAGACACTTATAGCAAAGTGAACTTCAAAACCCATGTCAGCAACAGCCTGGATGATTTTAAACACCCCCTGCTCCTTGCCAGCATTTCTAGAGTGCAAATATTTCTTTGGGATAAACAGAAAAACAGATGACAAAAATATCCCCATTGTTCAATAAAACGGTGGATTTTTGATCAGATATGCCTGTAAACTTTTGAGCAGCCACACAATATTAACTCTAAACACTGCTATGTGTTTTAATCCATAAACAGCTGATTCTTTTAGAAGCACTTCTCTGTGGTTGTTAAGCTGCTCACAGTCTGAGTACTTTGATTTACAGCTTTTCAAAAGGAGCTGTAAAAAACCCCCAGATAAACCTGTGTGCCCTAGACCATCCCTTAAAACCAGGTAGATTATTTTTAGGTTTTTTTGTTGTTGTTGTTTTTGGGGTTCTTTTGGTTTTTTGGGGTTTTTTTTCCAGAATTCAAGGTTTTCAGCAACATAAATTTAACCAGCGTTACCTTTCAGCAGGTTAGTAGTGCAAGAGGTGTAAAATATGAGTATTTTACAACATGGCCTATGGGCAGTGCCTACAGCACCAGGGAAGGAGCCTGCTAACACATGTGTGTCTATTCACCCTTCTGGGAGTCGTGTTTCTCAGTTTTCCCCTGGTAATCAAACCCCACTGCACTCTTGTCCACTCTGTCAGCCTGTACTCCGTATTTTCCACCAAAACCACTTGAGTAGTCTGCATTGAGAGTAAAGCACAATAAAAACAGCATGAAGGCAACTTGTCATGGATACAGCATAGCCTAGCAATTAAGGGGAAAAACAAGTTATTTCAGAACTGGAGTATTATGAATGTTTTAGCACATAAAATTCAGTTTAATTTTAAACACAAGCAACAGTCCTATAGCTTATGATGGTTCCCTTTAAATTTTTACCTATTTCCAATATGGTGCACTGAAGCAAAAAGAGCAACTCCCAGTCTTCCTGACATGTCCTTGAACCTCACTTCAGAGAGAACTCCTGACAACTATTCCCTACTTCCTTGTCTTAAAACCTCATCAAGTCATGAAACTGCTAGAAATTAATTTTTTCCTCCTCTGTTCCACCAAACCCACCATTTGATGCATTAAGAATGTCATGCAGAAGTCTCACTAATGGAGGTATTTCCCATACAGTGAAAGAATCTACTCTATTTTTTATAGAAAATGTGCCCACCGAGGTGACCACCTCCCCACTTTACCTTTCTGGGAGGGATGCTTCTCAGTTTTGCCCTGATATTCAAACCCAACAGCTGACTGGAAGAGAAATAAAATGACAAGTGTGACAGAGTTAGGCATTAGGAGAAAAACTGCACGCACTTCAGTGGACATAGAGCACAGCAAGATCCTGTGTCTTTCTATACTGCTCTGACCTTCTGGACTGGGGGCATAAATACCTCTTTAACTTAGGGGCCATATTAATTTACAAGATCATTCAGTGCATATGTTGATGGCCAGGCTTTTGTCCTCCCTTGCCAAGGCAGATTGTACCAGCAGCACACTCCAGTCTGGCCTTGCCAGGTCCAGCAATTCATTATGACAGAAATCCAGCATTTCCATGCAGGGATTGTTAGGCAGTCTTGGAACAGGACATCAATTATCCTGCCCAGTAACTCACGTTGTGATACAGGACAAACCATCCCCAGACATTCTACAATATTCACACTGACCTTGTCAAAGAACACAGAAAAGTAGTATTTTAACATCTCTTTTCAACTTTCTTTTCAATTCATCTCAACTTTTTTCTACTCTGCTTTAAACAGTAATTTATCTCCCTAGAAGTTAGCGTTAGCTTCTGCTAACCTTCAAAAAGAGCAGCCCACACCAGCATCCTGAGATACTGGAATTTTTCAGTTTTATGTACAAAAGGAGAAAATCAAACACCGTGGGTGTCTGCAGAAAGAGATGAAATCACTCACCTGGTCAACTCTATCGGTTTGTACTCCAAACTTGCCACCAAACCCTTTCACCGAATCCACTTGGGAGCAATGCTTAGAAAGTTTGGATTGGTATTCATGTCCAACAGCTGACTGGAAGAAATTGGTGAAGTTCAGAGACAGCAGCTCTACACAGTCCTGTGTGTCAGACAAAACACTGCACCAAGCAACCTGAGGGTGAGTTTTGTTACCAACATGCATCACTGCCACTCCTCCTGTTGAAAATGACTTCCCTGGAAATCTCTACTCACTTGGGAAGTCTCCACAAGGATGCTGCCATGCTACCAATCCAGCCTAGGCAAGGGAAGTGACTGCATTTTATGAGGACTACTTTATGCCCTGCATTTGCACTTCAAAAGCACAGGAATGAAAACAAGACAGGTACAGAGGGAGTCTTGATGGTGCTCATGCAGAATTTGAAGTGAGTTCTAGGTGAAACACACAGCCTTGTGTTTATTTAGGGATCTGTTTTAGCTGACAGGGGACTGCAACAAATAAAACAATATTGTTGTACAACAATACAAATACAACCCAAGCCAGCTGCCATTTGGTTTAGGGAGGCACCCAAGTCTCCTGCATAAATCACAATTAGGCATCTTCCTCATATGCAAAATGGTATTGAACATGAGGAGATGCATCCACACCTGTGCCAAAGGTATCCCAGCCCTGCATTCTGGCTCTGGAAGTTGAGCTGAATGGAGGCTGAGCTCCATCCACCCCACAACAAGTGGCAGGACACAGGGATATGTAATTACACACCCTGAAGTGCCTCCACACAGCCCTTGCTAGTGTTACACTGACCTAGTGCTAAGGAGCCCTGGAATTGATGCTGGAGCCTCACACCTCCAGCAAAAATGCTTTTTCCTTGCCCAGTGCCAACACTGGGAACTGGCCAGAGCAACCTGCAACTCACCAGTAATCCAATATTGCACAATCCTGTGCCAGGCAGCAAGACCAAGGTGAATTAATTTGAGGACACAAGGTGTCTGCACAGCTAAGTACCCTGGATTTGACAGTGTTTGCTCTTTTATTTCCACACAGGGGCTGGAGGAAACATTCCCAGCTGGTATGGAAGCAAAGCATTACTGGCTGAAGTAATTTGCCAGGTAACAGATCAAGGAGATCAAGGATGACAATAACAGGACACTACTTTAACTCAAAAACATTACAAAAGCTCCTTGTTTTCCTGACTGAACCACGCTCCTGTTCATTCTGCAGGTGTTCTGTAGCAGAGTATCTGTGAAAAGTGACAGAAAAGGCTCCCACCTCCCTTTATTCTTCTCATTACATTTATGGAAAACATGAAGCTCGGACAGTTTTAGGTTTTACATGGTTTTACCTGATCTCCCTTTTTTAAAACCAACTGAGGTATAAGCATGGTGTTTTCTTGGTGGTATCAGGACTTTCTGCATTTCATCAAATACCAAGCATTACAACAATATACCCTTTAGAAAAGACTTAGAATTTTTTTTTTTTGTAATCTGTATTTCAGACTAATACCCTCATAACTTTTCTATACATTTTACACCAGCTCAGGAGGTATGGCACACAGAGTGATGGAAATGTTCATTTTTACTCAGCACCAAGGTTTTGCCCTAAATGCAGCAAAACCCTGCTCCATGACAATGCTGCAGCAACCCTCATTTAATGGCCAAGCTTTCAAGCCAAGCTTTAGGAGCAGCACACCTGCACAGATACCTGCAAAGGAGACATCTCAGCCACAAGGCTTCAGAACTACAGTTACAAGGGAGAAAGATTTATTACAAACAGAAATCATGAACACCTCCTGCCACCAGCATCACTCACATGGGCATGACCAGCATGTTTTTCCCCATGATTAATTCTTGCCTACGGGAAACACTGCTGACTTTTATTCCTTTCTTTTTCCCCGTGGACACAGGTGAGGGATAAACTGCTGACACTAGAGAGCAGCAGAAGAACAGGCCTGGTGGTTGAATCTGCTCAGCAATTCATTTTCTCAGATTCAAAGGTTAGCCTACTTCAAAGGCCTACTGAGAATTGGACAGCAATTAACTCAATTAACAGCAATTAACATGAGAAAAAATTTATGGCTGTCAAGTTACCAAGAATACAGAATACAAATAAAGTAAGAAAACTTTCTTATTTAGAAATGTTTTGACTCTTATCCTAGCAGAGCTCATGAAAGAAAGCAGACAGAAGTTGATATGCTTATTTATCACATGACTAAAGGAATTACACTAAGAATTACATTTTTTTAACAGTGTAACATAAACAGCCATCAACTTCTTATCTAAAAATCTACCATCTGATTGAAGTACAATATTTTAAATATTTGTATTATTTGTCACTGTTCACAGTTTGTTCACAAGACCTGCACTCTGATTTTAATGCATTTCATTTTTTGGCAGTCTCTACCTATACACATAGAGGAGCTGGCCCAGCATCCAAATAAAAAGATCACCCCGGATTTATTAATGCACCAAGTCCTTTGTTCATTTAGAAACATAAATTTAAAAACTTGAATCCTGACTCCGGGGAAATCCTCTCCAGACTTGGCATCAATCAAAACCATGTGTGGCCGTAGCACACCCCAGAGCAAAGCTGGAACAAGCTCAGCTCACACACAGAGTGCTGCTGGCCAGGCTCATCACTGCACTGATCACCTCGCCCCAGGGAAGCCCCATCCACACTTACTTTATCCATGCGATCTTGTTCCACGCCAAACTTCCCTCCGTAGCCATGGGAAGCTTTTGGTCCTGTTTGCAGTTCCCTCTCTTTGAGGTTCTGGTGCTCTTGGAATACATTCTCCCTCAGCTGATGAATACTTTAAAAGACAATGAAGCAGCAACTTTTACTAAGCAAGTTTCAGCTAGCAACTTCATAAAGATGCAAAATATAAAGCTGACAAAACTATCATCTTAATTAGAAATAGGTTTTATTTTTCAAGCCCTTCCTGTTTTTACAGTGTACAAAACATTTCTTCATATTCCGAGACACTGTATTTGTCCCACTGCAAAATGTTGTTTAAAAAAAGAAAAGAAACTGCTGGTTTTAAGACTAATGTGGAAAGGAATTTTGGTCTTTTAACAATCCTTTACCTAGAATTGATTTGTGCCCAAAACATATTATTTTTCCTCATGTCCTAATTCAAATTCTTCCCAACACTTTCTATTTAGATGGCAGCTTTTTGGAACAGGGATCATCTCTTATCACACAGTCCCTGTGGTATCAGGGCAAATTCTAACAGAGCATTCTGGACAGCACTGTACTGCAAAATGAAAATATAAGGAAACTTGCACCTTCTCTTCCCAAAGTGATTCCTTAAAATTTGCAGGAATTGAACTGAGGGCAGTGCAGGCTATGAAAAGAAGGGCAACCCAAGGTGTAATCTGTACTTTAAGCACTTCCCACCTGACTTTTAGGCTTCTTCAGGTGTAATTCAGCCAGCAGGAATCCCCACTGCCCTCAGAATAGAGCAGAGTAACACTGATCCCTGAAGTAACCAGAGTTCAGTCTCCCTCTGTTTGCAACATCACACATTTCCTAAAACTGCTTTAAAGTTCGGTTCTAGACACTTTTTGTAAGAAATACAATATTTAGGAGATGGCATCATTTCTGTTTCACATATCCCTCTGTGATGCACTCATTTGCTTTTCCATCAGAGAGCTCAGTTTGTTACTTTGCCAGGGTTTTTATGAGTTTGGGGTAGCAGCGTTCTAAACAAAATGTAAGAATTAAGGGACCAAACGTTTCCTTAAAGTACCAAGCTGGAGCAGCTCAGATCCCTCAGCATCTCCCCTGGCACTACTGGCTCTTGCACCAAAACAGCACAAAGAAAACCTTTTCATCTACAGAGGCAGGAAAAATTATATTTCCAGTGACAAAGAAAGATTTAAGGGTCCCTGCACCATATTTCTGCTCTTAATTTCAGCTCTGAAGACATTGACAGATTTGAAAGACTAGCAATCTGACAAATAATCAATCTTCTACAGGGACTCTTGTTTTAATTATGAAGACACAAGGAACTGAGATCATGAGTTGATTAGAAGTCGCCTGGGACTGTGCCTATTAATACACTTCACAAGAGAGCTGCTTTACTTGATGTGCTCTTGGTGGCCGGACCCATTCACCGTTTTAGCTCCCCAGCGCTGTTCTTTCTCACTCACATCATTCTGTGAAGGACACACATAAAAAAAGAGTTAAAAACCCAGAGAAATCACTAGTCACACACATTTCAGAGCTCACAGCAAAAGTTTCCAGCAGTCACTGAGACCACAAGTGTTAAAAAAGCAGCTTCACCTCCCCTCCACTCCAGGGACACGCTCCTGACAGTTTACTTGGCCAAGACACAGCTCCCACCCTGCAGAGCTCCTCTGGAGCTGTCCCAGAACATGCTCCTGGTGGATCAGCAAAGCCCAAATCCATACCACAAAGTCTGGATCCGTCTCCCAGTCATCAGCTCCGTCATCCTGGCTGACAGACACGGTGTGGCCTGCAGTAGCCTTCCACATCTGCAACACCAGCAGGAGAAGCAGGGTCATGCTCCCCTCACATGCCAGCTCATTTTATTTGTGCAGAAGCTAACAGAGGAGATGCAATCCAAAATTCCCAATAAAGTATGTTATTTAACCACATCACCAAAAGCTGGGCTTGCAGTGAAAATAGGTTTGACCATTGGTGCTCAGGCTGTCTTCTCAAGCTGGCTTAAAAACCTGTTTAACTCTCCCATCTGCACTGTAAAAAGACTAGGAGCAATTGCTGTTTCAAAGAGAACAAAGTCACCTTTCTTTGCTCAAATTAATGTGTGCTTTTTGTGCAGTCACTGCACTCAAAGACTTCTGCTCACACAGGTTTCCAAGCCAACATGCACTTCCAAAGCCTGCTGCTAATTCTGGATCCTGTGCATACAATTAAGGTGTAGGAACAGGTGATTTTTTTCCCCCCCAGGCATTAAAAATGATGAGCACAGCATTGTTCTTCACCTGCACTACACCTGCACAACCTCCTCTGCCGTGCAGGGAGTTTCAGCACAGTGACAGAAATCCCAACCACTCTAAGAACTTGCACACGAGCCAGGCACTGCTCCAACAACAGACACAGGAGTGTCTGTGCTCCTCGGGTAATCCCCGGTGAGACACAGTGCACAAAAACTCGGCACCTCGTCACCTTTCAGGGGAAACAGAGGGTGACTGCAGGAAGCAAGACTCGTAAAAAAGGCAAACAATGACTTCTAGAAACAACAGCCAGCACTTTCAAGAGGTTAATGATTTGGGGCCTCTCACTTTCTGGAAACTTTATCCCCCATGGAGTATCAAGTTGGATGCTTTTAATTAACACTTCTGAATATAGCTAGTTAGCAGAATTCCTCATCTTCCTGGTGCTAGTGGCTGGATTTCACACCCTTTATTCTACGCAAATCAAAACAAATACATTCTAGAAAGCAAAACTAAAACATCAAACTACAAGCTGCCTGTTCTCCCAGCTTTTTCAGAATACACTTCAGAGAAAGGATTTTGTTTTTCTCTGCTATTCAACTAGAGTTCAGTTTTTTAACATACCATCATTATGTCCACTTACCTTTATACTTCTAATTAAGAACAGATTACGAAGATAATTATCACAGGCTATTTAATTCACACAAGCATAATTCAGTGGGCGGGATGAAAACTCACTCCCTCTTAAATGCATAACTAATAAACCCTGGGTAAAGTCCACAGCTCAGTCTGTCAGGCTTGTTCTGCAGCCTGGCAGAACGAGCTGATGAGCCACTTTAATGGAGCATTTCAGAAATTTCAGGACTACTAATATGAGTGAGAACAGCTGAAAAACTGACAGCCAAACACCAGGGTAGCAAATGCTGGAGTAGCCTGGAAGGAGGTGTAAAAGCAGAGCAGGTGACATCCTAACAGTATTAGCAGGCTTCCCCTCATGCTTTTTCAGGTCTCCCATCTCCAAATTCCTCTGGAAGTTAAGGAAGTAACCTTTACAATAGTACTTCATATCCAAAAAACCTCTGAGACTATAAGTTTATAACCCACTTGTCCAAAGCCTTCTCTCACATGATTGTGTCCGACTGTCCTACTCTTTTCCTACAAAAATCCAACCTCTCTCCAAAAAAAGCCCCCAAAGACCCTGTAAAGCAGAACTTGACCAGCTCAATAATGAAATTCAACACAGGTCCAAGTTCTTGCTAACTTCTCCTAAGAGGGATGCTTTGGATCCATTTTTCCGTGCTCCACCACGCCGTGCAAGATGTTTAGGAATGAAATTCAAGTGATGAGAGCTGACACAGGGGTACTGTGTATGGTGAATTTCTAGACGCTTTGTGCCAAACACAACTTTTTTCCCCAAGTACTTGTTTCTTACGCTCACTTGATTGATGTATTTTGTTCATTCAGCAGTACTTGGACATTTCAAAGAACAAAAGCTGGATCCTTCAGCCTAGGTGTCACTGCTTCCTCCTCAAGCTCTCACAAACAATAGCGCAGGGAAGAAGGATTTCACACGCACCCCCGTGCAAAATCCAGAATGCACCAGGATTCTTTGCAAATCATGCGCACAAACGCCAACATTTTTCCACAGCTCAACCCTGCACTCAGTGAATCCCACAAGGAGCAGAGCAGCCCCAGCGACCAGGGCTGCCAGTCCACAGCTAGCAGCAATAAGCCTGGTTTCCGCCTGCTATTCCAGCACCGATTCCAGGGCAGAACGAGGAGAAACACGATCTATTCATGACTCACTGGCTCACGTGGTCATGATTCCTGAAGGAAGGAGCAAATGCTACGGTTTGAACACAAACCCAGGCTAAATATATGCCTCGAATGTATGCGCTCCTGGGCGCTGCTATGACTAATCAGCACACACATCATCCCAGCCAGCGCCTTCAGCGGCCCCCTGGGCACCTCCCGCTGCCCGGGGCCTAGGGACGGGCTCTGGCCGGCAGTGCCGAGGCTCGGGAGGCAGCTGGGGGAGCCGGGCGGCGGGGCCCAGGCTCGGGAAGCAGCTGAGGGAGCCGGGCGGCGGGGCCCAGGCTCGGGAAGCAGCTGAGGGAGCCGGGCGGCGGGGCCCAGGCTCGGGAAGCAGCTGAGGGAGCCGGGCGGCGGGGCCCAGGCTCGGGAAGCAGCTGAGGGAGCCGGGCAGCAGCTCCCAAGCTGGCCGGGGCCACACGGCCTGAGCCCGGCACGGCGGGCGGGGCTGGGCCCTGAGCGGCTCCCGCAGCGGCGGCACCACGGGTGCGGGGAGCCCCCGCCGCAGACGCTTCCCTTCAAGTTCCCAGCTTCGGAGTTGAAATAAAACTGAAGAAAAAAAAAATAAAAAAGAAGAAGAAAAAGACACCGAGTCGCGACACCCCCCGGCCCTGCCCTGCGCTCCCCGGCCCGGCTCCCTCTCAGCCCCGCCGCGCTTACTGTGCCTCGGCCGCCGCCTCCTCCTCGGCGCTGGCTCCCCGCCGGTGCTTCCCGGGCTGGCGGCGGCTCCTGCCTCTGCAATTTCCGCTTCTCCCGAGCTCCCACTTCCTCTTCCCGGCTCCAGGTGGGAGCGGGACGGGCTCCGCTCCGCCCTGCCGGGAGGGGCGGCTGCGGGAACGCCGCCTCCCGCCGGGCCTGCGAGCCGCTCCGGCTGTGAGAAATGTTTGTTCCTGGAGCTCTTCTGTCTCGCTCTTTCTTTCAGCCGCTCATAAAATGCACCATCGGTAGTTTTGAAATGGCCACAGGGGAGTTGCTGGTGCAGTTTTGAACATCCTTCTTTATTTTTTAGTACTGAGTTTTTGCACCGTCATGGTTTGGAAGTCGCATCTACTCCGTCCCTAAGGGTTTCCATCATTTTTTATCAGTGGGCAAAAGGTTCCCCCGTGGCTGGCATCCCCCAGAGGATCCCAATGAAACGGATGCCAGAATGGAAGCTACGGGGTTTTAAACCACTGTGGTAGGAGGTGCTGGTTTGTCCGCTGTTAGCATCTTCAAGAGGAGCAAGGAATGACATTTCCAGCGAAAAAAACCCCATGTTCTCCAAATCCTGGCATGATAAATCACTACTGTCTATAAGACACTGCTACAGCAGTTCAAAAGACAGTTAAAACATATGTTTTGAGAGTCTCTTTAAACATGCAAAATTGCAAGTTTAAAGTTCACTCAGATAATTCTGAAGCATGCAGACAGGATGCATGGTTTAATTTTTACAGCCCTCTTTCCACCTAAAGCCTTTAAAGACATTTGGCAATTTACAAAACGTTGTATTTATTCAAGTATTATCTAAAGATCACTGCAACAGACCCAGGTGCCTTTTCCACATGCATGGTTTTTTTTCAGCAGGGTGTGTGGGAGTCATTAAAATTGAGCAAGACACGTTTTTCTGGATCTCTCCAGCACAGCTCTGCTGTGTAACTCAGAAGGAAATCACCACACACAGTTTTGCCAGTTTGTGAAAGCTTTCGCCATTTCACTCATTTATTCTACCTCTCGTGTCAGTTCCATTGTTCCATAACAGTTAAGGTTTTACAGCCTCGAAATAATAAACGCATTTTCTGTTCACATTTTACAAGTCTATCCCGCATTGGTTTCACTTTTGAGAAGCAACAATACATGACTTTGAACACCTACTATCACATCAGTGACCAGCAACGCCTAGGCAAGGTTTCTCTAAACAGCAAAGTTTAGCTGAGCAGTGAGTCAGGATTTCCTTCTGCAGTTCCATTTTAGTTTTTTTTTCTAGAAAGATAGATTCTCTGAGAATATAAAAGAGACTGCAAATGAACAGACAGCAACTCGTACAGACAAGCCAGACAAACAGAGATGCATCACTGAACAAGGTTTAGAGCATCCATGGCAGTGTTTCTCCAGGCATTCCACATCCTGCTGTGGAGGGCATGATAAAATACACTTCACTACTGCTTCCATTATTCTGCAACTTTATCCTTCTGTCTTCTACTCAATGAAATGGTTTACAAATATATCAAAATGGACAAGAACAGCCCTATTGTGACCCCATTTTGCATTTCCCTCAACTCCTGTGTTTCTCCCCAAATATCACTATGGCCATGGTCTCTTTGTTACCATAGCAAATGTTGCTGCTGACTAGGACAGCACTTCCATCTTTACCATGTGGACCAGAATACACTGAAGTTGTGTGACAGGTCTGGTTTATTATATTAAAAAGCAAATCATAGCTCTAACTAGGAGTAGAAGTAGGCAATAAAGCAGTTTTTTCCCAGAAAACTGGTATTAATGCATGTGAACTTGAACAATTCCAAAGAAAATGTCACATCTAATGGAATATACTGGAGAAAGGTCATCTCATTTGAAACCAGATCTACAGGGCAGCAAACAATGATTAAGATGCTTTATTGACAATATCCACTCACTGCAAAAGTTTCTGCCTGCATACAATTAGATCTTAGCTTTTCCATAGTGTTTTATTGGCAGTGGAAAATGCATCAGTACTTTATTGAAAGCAATAAATAATACTGTGATAAAAATAGTTCAAAAGTAGACTGTACATATTGTTACATAATCTGAAAATACACAAAAGATTAATAGAAAAACAGAACAGTAACAATGAATTTCAGTTTTACAAGCAAGTTAAAAGTGGAAAACAAAATAAGAAAAAAGACATGCTATATATATTGTTGCATAATAAATAATGCACCATCTGAACAGATTCTTGCTGGCTTTTTAATATGCCATTTACAAGTGTCAAGATACATTTTCTACTCATACAGTCCAACATGGCTACAACCATCCAAATTAAAGTCCAGACAAGTCTTTAGAACAAGTTTACAAAACACATAGGATGACTTACATAAGAAAAGTAAGGCCTTTATTAGAAGATGCACTGCTTTACTTTTCAGCCCATTGTACCTTCATCTTTCACTACTCATTTGTGAGGCTGCAGTGCTTTAGGATTGGTCCATTAAAACTGGTTCCACCAGCATCTTTCCACCAAGTGTTTTCAAGCAAAAAGGTCTAGGACAAAAAAAAACCTCTCTGTGGCCTGTGGCTCACGACCAGGAATCATTATGAAGTCTTTCTTCCTCAGGGAAGGGAAAGCAAAAATAAAAACAGTCCTTGGTTTATGGCTTGTTTTCAGTCACTGCGAAGAGTCGCTACACAAACACAGCAGAGGGTGTTAGGACTGAGGCAACACGTCCTGCAGGGTTAAGAGTTCCTCCCAGCTTTTCAAACCAGTTCTACTTTAAATAAAGACAAATTGCCACTACTTGACACATCCTCTGTGTGGAAAGGTACAGCTCTGAGAAGAACAACACTCGTGTACCGTCCCTCCTACGTCAAGAAAGGCTCACCTGAAAAAAGCTGGACTTGTTTTCAGATCTAAGCTAAGAGCTCCAAAAGACAAAATATATACTGCTCGGTGTCATGATACTTTTACAAAGGTATTAAAATCCTTTTCACCTTCAGTTTCATTATTAAAAAACAATGATAATTACAGTAACTGCATAATTTACAAAAACCCTATACTGGTCATAGGGACATATACATACAAGCATTACAGTACATTCAGTTGGAAAGACTAAAATTAGAATAAAAAATCAGCAATGATTTGATTTGTAGACTGAATAGAAACAGAAAAAGTAAGTAACTATATAAATGAGAAGTCACATAAATATAAGAAACATTTAGATTCTAAAATATTTTCTCTATAGTACTCATGAATTTATTTGCTAATTAAAAACTCTGTAATAAAATATCTCAAAGTGTCCATTTAACAAGTATTAACAGGTTAAGGGTTCCAAATGTTCAAAATGCTGCATATCACCGGTAGAAATAGTGTGGGTAAACTGCAAAAACAACAAACAAAAACAACAAACAAAAACAACACACAAAAAGAAAAAAAACACAGAAGATTCCATTAGCAGGTTTTAACAACTATTTCATTCCAAGAGTGTCACAAACGGCTCAGCAGTGATGCACTGAATTACTGCCATGCCATATGTTGGATATCATTTTATTGCCTCCTGCAATCTCCAGCTGCAATGCAAATAAAGCAGTGAGGGCAAATGTTCTGCCTTGAGGATTTCCATCCCACATCATCTGACTACAGAAAATCCTGAACCAGGGAGGAGAATCTTGGGGAGAAGAGACTTAAAACTTCCATTTCTTGCAACTAAAAATACTTTAAGAGAGCCCCTGAGATTATGAACTGACACACTCATATGGTGCTGTGTGCAGGAGTTTCTTCTCTCAGCATTTCATATCTAAGAACTCTTTAGAACTCAACTCATACATGCAAAAAGGTTCTGAGTTTGAGGAAGCAAACACATGAGTTGGAAGGGATGCTACCAGTAAGAAGAAAGAAGCTGCAAGCAGAGAAGACACACAGCTTACAGTCCATGAAAGATAGCAGTGAGGGGGAAAGATCCACTGAATTGATTTTTTTAAAATTCATTGTAGTTTAAAAAAACAAATGTTTCCAGACTTGCTTGCAAAATGAGAGAAGTACTGTACCAAGAGAAAATACAGCAGAGGCTGCTGCAGAGACATTCCAGATCCTGGAGAAAGACAGGACTACAGACCTTTCACAAGCCAGAATATTTGTATTTTCTGTTACAACACATTAAGCTGCCTTTTATCAGCAGCACTGCTCCCAGCTCCCCAAATTGAAGCTGCAGCTAGCTAAATCCAACCAGCCAGCCTAAGCCATCACAGTAGCATGGAGTGTCCAGGAACTGGAAATATCCCTGTAACAATTCAATACTGAAGATCCCTGTAACAATTCAATACTGAAGCATGTTTTAGTGGGACAACTCCGGCCAAACAAAGACTTTGAGAGATCAATAATCTGAGCTGCGGTGTCACACACTGGATGATTTTCTTTCCATCCCTAATTTATTCTCTTCTCCCCCTTTCCACTTCCACTAGCTGTGCTTCATCCAATCTTTGATTTCAACACTTTCTGCAGAGCTATTTTTAGCACAGGTCCTTTTGGAAGCTGTTTAAAAAAACCTCACAGGAGGAACACAGTACTGACAAAACCCAGTATTGCAACCCTCAGTCTTTGTTGTAAGAAATAAAGTCGGGATTTCCAATATAATAACCTACCCTGAAAACCTGGATTGTTTTTAAGTGGGTAAAAGCACTGTAGGAAAATCTCTGCTGTTTTATTTAATAAATAGCTGCTTCAGTGTTATTCCTACCAGCTTTACTCACCAGGAGAAGGCTTTAACAGGAGTAGGTCCTTACTGTAGCAGAATCCAATCTTTGTGTTCCTGATACACTGCCTATTCCAAGAAGCATGGGAAGACATGCAGAACACAGCATGCATGTTAGTTTTCAAAACAAAAAAAAAAAAACCTCCACAGCAATGGTGATTACAGCTTTGGTACTCACCCAACTCTAAGGTTACAAGTTAGAAAAGCAGAACTAATTTTACAGTTGGTATATTAACCACTTGTTGTTCCAGGGGCTAACAAAAAATTCTAAAAAAAAAAATCTGCTTGCCAACTAGCACAGAGAAATTGGCAATTTTGTACATTATTTAATACCTTATGTAGTTTGTAAATATCTAATATTTCAAAAAGAAAACGGTTTATATGGTAAAGACTTGGCTTACTTTCATTTACAGAATTTTCCACATAAATTCTGGTAAATATTTTGTGCTAGTGGCAGTATCTAAAATTTAGAAGAGCTTACTGAGAGTAGCATCACATGCAAAAATTGGTTTTTTTGAGCTTTATGAATAAATAAGTTTTCAGAACCTCAGGCAACTCCAACAGATTGTGTTCTCATCCTGTCTGTTCCAGTACAAAAAACATTTCATATTTGTTTCTATGTGTCTTTCATAAACTAAATTAAAGCCAAAGTTTATTCTTATGCTGCTACAGATACAGTTTTTAAACAGACAAGATCCCTCATGTGACAGGTGATCAATTTCCACTTCCAGATGGGATTTTTGGGGTCTGCTTTTGTTGGTTTGGTTTTTTTAAACTCATATCTGTGTGTGCACACATATACCCAAAGATCATTAAGTACACAGCAATGAATTAAACAATGATTTCAAATATGGTCAATACTGAACTGACCACTGCAGGGGGAGTAATGCACCTATTACTGAAGTTTTACTCATCTCAAAATTATCTGAGAGGGTTTACTCACATCATTTTTGAATGCTTTTTATTGCATTTCAGAAGTGGGGCTCATATTGGTCTAATTGCTACTAATCAGCAATTATGTATCATGTGATTAAAAGACTCTTACTAAGCTGTCACATTGTACTTTCCTAAATTACATTTCTATGATTCTCATTTTGTTACTCCAGTGATGTAAAAAACTCCACTCCTAGTACAGCTTCCTGAATGACAAAGCACCCTATGGTTAAACAGTGTTACAAATGAAACCATGCACAAGGCAGATGCTTTTATGCAGCAAAAAGGTCATTTGGACTTAATCCCCCTGGAATCTCAGGCAAAAAAAAAAAACCACAGCATGCTTAGAATTATACAAAATCAATACCATCAATCTGCATCTTCTTTGGCTGCATAGAGGGTGAAGACATGGAGGTTGTAACTCTGAAATTTGCAGGAAGAGTCTCTGCTGATCCAGCAGCTAAACCTCTTATGTCCTTTGGTCTAAACTTCTTTCTCCACGAAGGTGCTCTCCTAAAGCTCTTATCATCATCCTGTCATATTGACAAACAACATTAGCAGTGCAAAAAGTGTGGGATTGTTACTGACATTAAAAGGATTACTGACAAACTTAAGTAAATGTATCACCACTGAAGGAGGTGATTGTGAGGAAATAAAAAGTAAGTGTATTAAATACTGCATTGCCAAGCAGGGTTTTCCTTAAGCACTAGGGTAAATGTAACTTAATTACCCAAGTGCATTTTCTTTCCCTCATTAATATATTTGCATCTTTCAAGCAATATTCCCACCTCAGAAAATATAAAACTGTGTTTAGTAAGTGCAGCATAAGTCCCATTCCCAAAACCAGAGAAAGTATTATATCAATGCAAATATACCCACTGGGCAGCTCCATTTGCCAACTTCCCATTTAGAAACAATTCAATTCTTTGAATGCCGTTTTACCTCAGATTTATTCCCTTGTACAATTAGGAGATAAGTGTCTACATTATTTGAAGACATCTTCATGATCAAACTGCCCTGTGCCACTAGAACAGAGCAAACATCTGTTCCCTCAAAGCTCCTTTTGCAGTTTGAAATCTCCAAGGAAAATACTTTAGAAAACCATCGATGCTTTCTGATGGGTTGTTAAAACCTTGGTAAAGATGCAGATGGGAACAGAGCTGTCAGGTGCTTCCCCTTCCCCTGTCCTTTTCCTCATTGCAGCACCAATGATTTTGAGGCTGGTTTCCTGAGCTGGTTAACCACAGAAGGGTTTTGTCACTTCAGCTTTAATCTGGAACACTTTTGCCTACATGTGCTACCACATCAAATCCCATCAGCACCAAAGATGAGGCAGCACAGAGTTAATTAAAGCTCTCCTGGGGAAGTAACACCAGCTTGAATCTGTCCACTGAGCAACTTACAAGTTTAAAG
Organism: Sturnus vulgaris; assembly: GCF_052056855.1. Classification (NCBI taxonomy): domain Eukaryota; kingdom Metazoa; phylum Chordata; class Aves; order Passeriformes; family Sturnidae; genus Sturnus; species Sturnus vulgaris. Next base: position 6,452,339 of record NC_142260.1, read on the forward strand.
ATGGAAAAGATGGAAAACTCTCCTGTGTGCTGTGGGTGCACAGAACAGCTTCACACTTAGAGTTTTACACTAATTTCAATGCAGTTTATACAACAAGATCACAGGCTGCACAACAGAAATTACTTTGTGTTAACACACCTGGTAGTCTTCAGTATGAGTGAAAATTAACACGAGATTTCTTTAAAACCCCTCAAAGCTGTTTCAAATACTGCTCTTCAGAAAAAAGTGCCTTTCTCTATCACAGTTTGTTCATTGCAATGCTGGTCACTAATTTTCCCATATTTTAGGTAAAGAGGATTCAGCCCAAAGCACTACTATTAGATACTAATCATGTGAGCTAGAAAACCAAACTTGCATATCTTCCCAATACTTTCATATTCAAAGTCATCTTACCAAAATACACAAACCATGCTGTATTTAGAAACCCTCAGAGACAAGGAGTTTCAAGTTAAGGTTTCTGTCATTATTCTGTCAAAAACTTGAAGAGCTTCAGGCTAAATTCTTTCACTGAGAAGTTCTGATAAAGTTTCCAGGACCATAAAATGGGTCAACAACTCGAGTAACTTACTTCATCAAGTCTTCTGTCAGTGCCCATAGCAAGAAGGTTATTGAATTCCCTCTCCAGAACAGCACGAGCCTAAAGTTTGTAGCACGAAAGAAATGGAAGATTAGTAATTAGTAACCTATAATGATTAAAAAAACACAACAGGACTCAAATTGTTTAGTTCTTTCTTATCATATTAATAAACATACTTCATACTTGAAAGGTCAGTACTTGAAAAGTTACAATTTAATTTGTAACTTATTAAAAATTTAAGGAAGACTTAACAGCTCTCCTCTAGTTGTATCATGAAAGTTCATGATTCTGCCTCGAACTTAATTATTTCAGAGTAAAAACTAGCACACAACAAAAACGATGAGTTTCACACTACTGTTGTGAAGATGAACTGTGAGGAAAATATTAAAACAATTTTTTTCTCAAGCAAATTTACCAAAGAGAATTGCTATTAACAAGTAGAAAACCATTAGAAAAGCACAATTTTAAGTTTTTGTCTTGTGCGACAATGGACAACTTTGCCCTGTTAAAGTTTCTAGATGTCTTAACGGTGAAAAAAACCCAATCAGCTCCATTTTTAACCTTCCTAGGAGGCCTAAAGTGCCTCGTCCTTGCTTACCTGTGTGTTTTGAGTGGGGATTTGCAGCAGGAGAGCTAATGCATTGTAATCGAAGGACTCATCTAAGGCCACAAGTGCACCGTGAACGCCGCTCTCGAGCAGGTTATTCGCGTATTCCTTAAGGCCGATGGACACCACCCAGTGGATCATCCTCTCGTTGCTCCACACGAGGACATCTAGGGAGGCAAAACCAGAGCCAGGCTCGTTATAACACCACTCCTCTGAACCAAATCATCCACAGTCATTAACTGAATGATTGGACTGGTGTGGAAAGTAATAGAAGTCTGCTGGGAGAAGTTTCACACTGTAACTGAAATATCCCAAGGAGCAGCTCTGTAAAGGCAAGAGAGGCACCCACTCCATTTGGAAAGCTACAAACAGCCCACCAGCCACAACTCTGGCTTGGTTGCTGCCAGTTAGTTGTGACTCCTGGGTATGATCTCAGGCACAATTAGCAAGTTAATCACCAAAAGGTATCAAAGCTGTAAAAGGAAAGGGAAAGAGCAGGCACAGAATCTTCTAAGCAAGTTTTTAGATTCAGATATCAGAAAATACTTCTGCTGTTAGGCAAGGAACAAAATTTGTATGGGAAATCTTGAAAAAACATTAATTCCCACCCCAATTTCTCTTATTCTTTCACTCTTGTACAATAATCATCATGAATCTGTAGGATATAAAATACCTAAGTAACTTGGATATTTTTTCATCAACTGCTGAGCAATCAAAGTTACCAGCCACAAGCAACAGTAAAATCATGCAGATGTAAAGTTAGGTCAAAACAGGGGGAAAAGAAGAAAATAAAGATACCCCCCAACTTAACTCTCATTCTCCTAAACATTTAGTTTCAAACTTCAGAGCAGTATGAGTTTCAAAAATGTTCACATTTGTAGCATAAGTAAATGATTTAATGATGTGTTTTATCATTCAGTGTTCATAACCCACATCTACACATGCCTTGTGCACTTGATATTTTATAAATGGTTCCATCCTCTAAAGACTTTTCTTCGTTAATGAAGGCTGATCAGTGAAAACATGGCAGAATCAGACTGAGGTGAAGACAGTGCACTAACCTTTAATTTCATTCTGGCTTTCTTCTCTTTTTCTTTCCAGTTCTTTTCGATCATAATTCAGTCTTCGGAGGCACATAATTCCACATTGAAAACTGTTCCTGTTTGGACAGAGAAGAGAAAAAAAAATCGGAAAAAATATTTAGAGATAATGGAAACACTTAACTGTGGGTGAGGTCTCCAGCTTCAACCTCCTTACCTGTGAAAGCTGTCCACCATTTTCAGCTGCCCACGCAGGTCTTTTTTAGTTAAGTGGTCCAGCATCCGAGCATCCACCAGACATTCCATGAAGTAGCTGCGGTACTGAGGGAGCCCCAGGCTCGGCAGCCACTCGTTGCCAATCCACTCGTGGTTCATGTCACCATAGGCTAATGTCTGGTTTGGGAAAAAAAAAAATTAAGGGACAAGCTTATTGAAATGAGAAATGAGAAGAGAAAAAGCTGTTTTAGACAGCATAGTTTAAAGAAATTGCTTATTTGATTCTTAGTCTATAAAGATAAGCACATTACTGAATACTACATGTGGGTTTTCCAAAAAAGTCACCCCCATGAAGTAAAGCAAGTTCAGATATTCACATCAGCAAGTAAAACTGTCAATTTATATCAAGAAATAGCATGACAAAATATGCAAGAGCTAATAATATTTTTTAAAAAGACTTATCTACATGGTCGGATAGCAAAAGTCATAGAATTTAATTGAGATGTTGCAAATACTCTCAAAAACTGGGGGGGAATCTTATTTTAAAGGTGACTTTATACAGAAAAGATATCAGAAAAATAACTGCAGGCCTTTTAAAATACAGTTATCTATTTTCAGAAGCTGATAAAATCCTGCTACTGACGAATAAGCCATTCTAAATGCTAGTCCTTATCCTAAAAGAGACTTTTCTCATTACAGTTTTGATCTGCAACTCACTAGGCTTTTTTTAGAGAAAACATCTATCAAGATGAGAGCTTGTAACCATATATCTAATCATTCTTTGGGCAACAAAACCCAGAAGCTCCTTTTTTCAAAAGCATAAGAATTGATTTTTCTGTTAAATGTCAAAAGTTTTATTTCTCCTCTAGAGGAAGCACCTTCCAGAAAGGAGCAAGGCCACACGGAAATGCACCTCTCCAAGCCATCAGAAGGTGGAAGAATGAAAGAGCTCCTTACTCTGGGCTTGTTATCACTGACAATTAACAAATGAGTAGCTGAGATGTAGTTAATGGGACTTATTAAATCAGGTTTAAGCTGGAGGGCAGCCAAGCAAGAAGAGCCCATACTGTCCAAAGATATGGATTATGGGTAAATGCCAAGTTTTGTTTCCATCCCTGTATAAATACTCAGCTACATCAATGCCTGAAAATACAAATAGGATTTGCCACCACTTTAAGGCAAAACAATCAATCAAGGGGGATTACAGAATTAGTGCATAGAAATCTACTTAACCATCCAGGCCCAGGGTATCTTGTGGCACACCTGGGATGGTGGCTGGGTTGGACAGGGACTTTCTGCACAGAGTAGATATTCCTCTTGGAATTCTGGCTTCCTCAGAGAGCCATCCCCCCAAAACATTAAAATATTCAAATCACATGTATTTCCCAAGTGTGCATTGTAGTGAGATAAGCCTGCAGGCTTCCCCCTCTCCCCATCCCCAGGTCAGACCCAGAATCATTAGAAGATGCTGGCCTAAAGGAAAAACAGATTCTTTCATGCTCTAATGATTATGACAGTTTACATACAGTCTGTAATATTAGATAAAGTTTCCAACCTGAGCCCAGCTTCCCTCCTCATCTTCCTGTTAGGTGGTTAAGAAAGCAAAAGAACACACACATATTAGTGTTTAAGTTTAGTAGGGAGGTCAAAGTTAATGGTGCACTGCAAGACTCTAAATCTACTGCATACCAAAACAATCTAGATAAAGCAAGCATCATGCAGTGTAAAAAATTATACACAAGGCACTTTTTTTTGTATGAGAAGTTGCAAGCCCCATCTACTGATTAAGTTTTCTGGAGAGAAGAAATTTCTGCACCAATAATTCAATTTGTCTATTTGTCAATCAAGTCAGAGGTCCATTTTATTAGATTTTTGTTTACAATCTTATCAACATTGATTTTTTTTTCCTCCCTTCTGGAAAAAAAGCGATCAAGATGCAGATTACAAGGTTAATAATTAGAAGAAGCAATAATCCAGAATTTTAGTGCGTTATTTTGAAGAAAAAAAAAGAAAAAGAAAAAAAGACCAAAAAGTACTTGATTCAAATGTTCAAGAAGTGGGAAAAGCACTCTAAGGAAGAGAAGTGGCAACACTGTAAACTAACCGTTTGTTGTGTGGCTGTAAGATTTTCCATCTCTTCATGTGTTACCCAGACATTTCCCGTGGTCTAATATGAGCCCACAGGGAATCAATCCCATCCAGTGAAAGGAAAGCAGTAACAAAGAGGAGAGGTTGCAGAACAGATAAGCAATCGGTACATGTAAGGAGCAGGCATGGGCAAAGCAATGGTCTCTAGGTCAGGTACAGCTACTGACAGTCATGGCATGCAATAAAAGCCTACTCACAGGGATCAACTTCCTTCATACATATTAACAGATATTAACAAAACCGAGCAGCAGAAACGGCTGACAGCATTTAATTAATGGGTAAACACTCGGCTCTGCTCTAATCCGAAAAATACATTTGTAATCTAGCACATAACTCCAGGAACAACTTCAGACTGCAGGGCAGCCAGACTCATGAGAGAAAATTCCCACTAACTGCCTAATTTAATTTTAGAGAGACAGGTAACTCCTAGATGATGTAGTTTGAGTTATATGGAGTTAATGGCTTTATAGCTGCATTAAAAGAGCCTCCAACTATCCTACAAATTTCTGTACGCAGTTGTATGCTTCATCTTGTATTTTAAATTCTCTGGAGGCCAAAAGATGAGGCAAATAACACATACTCTAAATACTTTGGATTGCATACTTAGACTGAAATAAACTTCTCTCTTCCTCAAGAAAGAAAATTGCAGTTATTCCTTTAATTAATTTCCATGAAAGGAAGGAACAACCTATATTTAAATAATATGTTCCTTTCCAGAAATTCTTAGTAGAAGTTCAGTTCTAAGTTAACAGTCAAACAGTGGGGAAATTCTAGGTGTTTAATGGTGCAGGAGTTTCCTTACCGTCCTGGAGGTGGGAGGGGCAGAGGGGCTGGTTAGGGACATGATTTCCTGGATGGCCAGGCGGAGCTTGAGCCTGTGCAGGGGATTGCTGATGCCGATTTCGCGCTGGATTTCCGTGTCAGACAGGGCTGACATGATAGCACCGCTTTTCACATTGGCTCGGCAGGCAGCCACGTACCAGGCTGGCATCCCCACCCACAGCTGGAACACAGACAGAAGGAAGTGAACGGGATATGGAAAACATTCCTGCCTCCAAACCCACACAGTTTTTACAAGTCTGTACCGATGAGGGGCTTTTTATTCATTTTGGGAGGACCACTCACCTCCAGCCACACCACCACAGTGGGCCCATCCCACTGTGCAAAAGGCAAACCTTGTCTTCTGGCCTCCTCCAGCAACTCATGCCTACAGTTACAGAAACAGGCATTAGTTAGAATGGACAGTACAATTCCAGTGCTGCACTCACTTCACTATCTTCTTTCCAATAATTAACTTATTCCTTTCCCAGCCTTATATGATCCACCCTCCTCAGGCAGGTACAGCACATGTACAAAGACTACACAGGGATGAAAGCTGAGCTGGGCAGGAAATCTGAGAGCAGCAGAGATGTGGATCTTGCCTTTCAGAACCTGGTGTCTGAAGCCACTACTGACACTCTACCCAACACTCTCAAGCCAAAGTGGAGATGTCAGGCTGATTTGGCAATCAGATTCTCAGCTGCTCCGTTTTCTGCCCAGCAAAGCTGAACCAAAGTAGTCATTTCTCCTCAGCGTGTACATGCCTGTCCATCAGGGCTGCACACTGGGACAGTGACCATTTCACTGGTGAACCTCAGCCTGTCACAACATGAGGCACAGCCTCACACAACCAGAGTCGTGTTTGGCAATTCTACCCTGACAGGCTTTGTACTGAAACTCCGCTTTTATCTCCCCTGATGACACCATTTCCTTTGTTGTTCTGGAACAGAAGCGTCTGAGGTTTAATATTGACAATTCAGCTTCCAGAGACAATGGAAGCTCACAAGGTCCCTATAAACAGCTGCCGAAATTGTTTGATAAACTAAAGGACAAAAAACTAGAACTGTGGGTATAAGCATGCAATGCTGCTTGGATATGCCTGGCTGAAAACATGGAGAAAACAAAAAAACCACCATTTTACACTTCCTTTGAAAGCCAGTTGTATATGGTTAAATCCCCACTCATTCCCCTTTGAAAATCTGAAAAAACAACTTCACCTAATTAGACTGATTTTACTGTTCTTTATTCATGCCTGTAAGTGTAGAATTAAGATACGCAGCAATGCTACAGATTTAAGATCCTATATTATGTATTTACCATTTTCTTACTATTTAAATCAAATAAAATCTTGCCTTTTCAACTGTCTCACTGGATAGATCTAAGATGATAACACTTTTAGAAGTGTATCAAAATACACAAGGCACCTTTAAGAGAGATTACTGACAGACAAGGAGCTGTTTTGCTACTCCTAGAAAATGGAAATGCAGCATTCAGCTCTTTTAGACATACCTAGGATCCTCACGTTATATTGGCAGGTAACTAAATATTAAGAATCAATCAATGAAGCAATAAACATACTAGCAACTGCTTTAATAGCTAGCAATTCCCCACCTGCACACCAATAAATTCCTATTGTTCTAAAAGAACCTCCCAGTAATTTGTCCTGATTAAATGTACTTCCCAGGAATGGGAAAAGGGGAGGAAGGAAGGCACTGCCGGACAACTGGTTACAAATAATCCTTCTAGGTACCACTTTGGCATCCATCCATTAGGGTGAAACAATGTTCAACAGTCAGCAGCTCAATTGCTGAATTTCACTCCAAAGAAGACTGTAAAAGCTTAGACATATTTATATACTTCAGAAAGAAACATATATTTCTAAATTGGGAATAAAGGATCAGCTATTTCCCTGCTACTGTGGAACACATTACATTCATTCCACAATTAATTAGCCCTGAACACATTTAGTTCTACTTCTCTTTGTTGTTTAAATATTTAAAAATTAGAAAAGTAAGTTAATAAGATCATATGAAACACTATTTGGTAAGAACAGAATAAAGTGCTTAATACTGTATTTGCCAGAAAGGAACACACAGTTTTTTCCAAGTACTTTAGCTTCCAGATTGGTGTCAATGCCTTTCTTTTTGGTGGTTGTATTGTGTGGAGTTCGAGAATAACAATATCGTTTCTGGTTGTTGTGTTAAGTCTCATTGCATACTTCATGGTAACCATGGAACAGTGAATCTTTTGGAGTAGAATACAAAGAATACATCAAAAATTTAAGGAGAAGTTATGATGCCAACTTGAAACTCATAGTGGTATTGTAGGCAGAAAATAATTGTGTGATGGAGGAAAACACATAAAAATAGAAACAGGGAAAAAAATGTTTATGAGATTACTTTATGCAGAAATTATTCAATGGATCCAAGGAGGAAAGCAACCATGAAGTGGAAAATTAATTGCAGAATTTGTTCACATGCAGTAGGAGATAAACTTGCTTGCACAGGAAATCCTTAACCCCAAAGCTCAAGATGTAGCCCAGGCACAAAACATCTCATAGGAAGAATTCAGAAGCAGCTGCTGTTTCATCTGCAAATGATGCATTGATGTTTTTTGCCTATAGCAGAGAACTTCCCTTTTGCCACTATCCCCTTCTAACTCCACCAAGACACTCACTGCATTCCAGTAAAATGTGATCAGATCCCTGAAAGATCACAACTTTGTTTGGCCAGGCCAACTGAGTCTCACCATTATCCCCAGCCATTGTACCACCTAGGAAATAGGTGCAAAATCCAGAATATTTGTGAGGAAAAAGTATTGCAGTGGCATCAGCAATTAACAGGTGGTACAAACCTGGCCCTGTGCCAAAAGAGTAGCTGGCTACTGGAACAACTCCTAGGTGACAAAACCAAGGGAGAGATGTCTGGAGATTTAATAAAAAACCTGGCTGAGCTTCCCTTGGAACAGGAGCCCAAACATGCTGCTGCAAGGGGGGAAGGCTTGTTGTTAGACACATTCCAGAGGCATCTCAAGCAGCTGGAGGGGACAAAAGCTGTGGTCACAGGAAGTGAGAAATGATGTCAAAGCTGCAGGTGGTGCCTGATGCAGCAGAGAGTGCACAGCACCCTCCAGAACCGTGTGAAGTGTCTGTGCTCAGAAGGGCTCTTGGCAGGAGAGCACACACTCACCCCACAAGGAAAATAAAGCAGCCCACAGCAAGCTCACTTTGTCACTGGATGAAGACAGCATGGGAATGGATCCATGCAGAGCTCATAGCCAGAGGGGAATGCTGTATCCCAGATTTCTTGGATGGAACTGAAGAGGACTGATTTGGAAGAAGTTCAGAACACAGTAAACACTGCAGTGTGGGGAAGAGAGTGATGCTGATGGAAGTGACAGAGCTTCAGGGTGTAAAAACTGAGAAGCAACAGTTGTAAAACATGAGATGGAAACAGGCAGAGCATGAGGGGATAGTTAATATCCTTACTCCAGACTGAGCTCGGGGGATGTAGTAAGTGTTTGGTGTGTGAGAGTTTTCTTTAGAGTAAATTTAGGGTTGCCTTCCTTTTTGATTAATACAGTACTGAGTTGGTTGTGCTGTACACAGAAAAGCACAAACACAATTGTGGCAAACATTGTCACTACCACAGCTCACACCAGAGAGGAACACAGCACTATAAACAACTAAGGCTTAGTAAACACCAAACAACACTTTTACAGAAATACATCTACCTTGGAAACACAAATACCTACTACTGCTAAACAACGTTCAAATCCCAGATTACTAAACTAATCTAAGAGTCTAATATTTCCACTATAAAAGCTTCACACCATGCAAATTAAGACAAGACACTGAACTACCTTTCATACTGAACTAGGTGACATTGGATTTATTTCAGCAACATTTTCATAATACATTCTTTTGAATCTAGTATTTCCTCTCATGATCATACTTTTTTGAAGAAAGGATAGAGGTTTTAATATATTGCTAAAAAATCCAAGTGACTTTTATCATACTTGCACAACAATCCTATATAAAAATAAATACAAACTTACCCTGATTTTGCACTACCACATCAAATGGTAAACAAAAGGAAAATAAAATAATGAAGGACAAATATAAAACTAGGATTAAATTGAACTCAAAGGCATACAGAAACAGACAAATAATGTGTACTGTAATTTAATTCTGTAACTATAAATAGGTTTTTGTTAGCAGACACTGAACACTGCCCTCAGCCTGTTTGTGCACATGCAAGCAGAAACCAGAAAGATAAATGAGCAAATAGGGATTAGAGACAGCTATAAATAGAATGAGCTCTTGTTGTTCCAAGCATTCAGGTAGCTGGAATTCTTTTTGCTGAATACAAGGTTTTGTAAGCAGTCAGTCAAAATCTGTTTTAACTTATCCTCCTCCAATATCAGAGTGAAAAGCAATTCAGAGCAGCTTTCCCACTTTTTCTTTTGATAAGGAGCATCTCAAGAAGGCAGCAAGGGATCTTTGACCTCTTGTGATAATATTGCTTCCCATGTTCAGAACACCCCTCAGGATTCTGAACAGCTGCATGAAAGCACCTTGGATTTTTCAAATGATCGTTCTAGATTGAACTAATTTCATTGAGTGCTAGAGAACAGAAGGCTCCAGGGAGCCCTTAGAGCCCCTTCCAGTACCTAAAGGGGCTGTGGAAGAGATGGAGAGGGGCTTTGGAAGAGCTAGGGAAGGCAATTCCAAACTAAAAGTTTTCATTTGTTTAGAAGAGACAGCTGCCTTTTAAGCAATCTGCAACTTGCAGCCATAAATTATGCTTTAAGTAACACCAGTATATTTTTGAAAAGCAGAATGTTTACAAGAAAAGCCATGATTTATCTGCAACTGCACTTCTTGCATTTCTTAAAGCAAGACAGTATGGATTATTTCACTTGAGAATGAAACTTGTGGCTGGTATTGAGAAATACCTATATTGCTCAAAGAACAGACCTTACCACTCTTTAGATATGACCAGACTAAAACTATTTATTCAACCAAGATGTGGTATGACTTTAAAGCGCTGTAGAAAAGGGAAAATACCAGCTCATAATAATATATGATTGCCTTCAGAGCAGCAGTCTGAAGAAAAACAGCTGAGCCTTCTGTTATCCAAACAAACCCACATTCCATTCCAACTTTTCAAACCAACACACTGCTGGTTTTCATTAGCAGCCACCAGGCATTATTCGTATTAGTTAACAGAACTTAGGTACTGCAAGAAATCCCTCTCAAAGGGAAAATTAGCACCCTTTCTTTTCAACATTTACTGTCTGTCCTCAGAAGGCAAGGAAAGTCTGATCTTCATCAGTTTTTTGACAGCTGAACAGAAGCAGCAGAAGTTTAAGGTATATGGCTCAGCACTGGGAGAAAAAAATGCAAGGAATGCCTGATCCTACTAATATAAATATGAGTGTTTCCTGTATCCCCATATAAGCATCAAGTCAGGATTTCTACCAGTAGCAATATCTGTTTTTCACCTATGATTAGTCTTTGCTTCATGTGTTCCAAGTCTGGAAACAACAAAGCATGCAGACACTCCAAAGCTAAGCAGTAAACTAAAGATTTTCTGGGACAGAGTGAAAAAATTCTCATGACTAGGAAAGGGTAACTGCATACAAGGTGCCAAAAAAAAAGGAGTAGTCACAACTGATTAAAAAAAATTGAAGAAACCAGGGCTATATGGTACAAGGAAAAAGATTTCAGCAGACAATCTTAAACAAAAGTGAAAAAATTAGTGGAGAAGCTGCCAGCAGCTGCAACACAAAGGACAGAGAAAGGAGACAGCAAATTCAGACAGAGGGATGTCTGCACACAGCATCTCATGCTTCCCTTCTGTCAACTCCTCCACACTGGAGAAAAGAACAGCCAAGGGCAACTTTTGGAAAACTCTCATTTGAATGAAAGGTATTTTTAATTTATTATATTTAATACCTCCCAAAGCAGGTATGAAATATAATAAATTCAGGGGGAATTTGGTAAGAGTCCACTTCTATCTCCAAATTTCTTTATTACACCAGTCCAACTGTAAGTTTTCAGCTTAAATTCCTTTCAAACTTACCATGACCTATGCTGCTATTAATGTTCTGGAAAAAATAGATCTACAGAGGCTTATTAGCCATAGCACCATATTAGGCAAAAATACCCCAAAACCAAACTAAAAAATAAAACCACAGCATTTTTAAACAAAGCAATACATGAATAACACAGGATTACAAATATTTGATAACTTACTTTTTCTGCATTTTCCTGTTTTTCTCTGCCTGACCTCCAAGTTTGCTGAGACCTAATGCATCCTGAGAGGAACCATCTGCTTCTCCCATGCCACCTACAAAAAAAACCCCAAACTCAAGTCACTCTCAATTTAATCCTTTGTAATATAACTGATCAGGAATGTGTAAAACCAAGCCCCCAAGGCCATCTCTCTCACTGTGTAAGGAAAAGCAAACCAACCTTGTCCTAGAGCTTCCTTGCTTCCTTGGCCAGGTCGTCCCTTTTCCTTCTTGCCAAACAGGCGGCCAATGGAGGATTTGATCCCCTTCTTTTTGGGGGCTTTGTGAAGGGAATCTTGGCTGCTGTTACTGCTGCTAGGATTACTTGTTTGCCCATCTTGTGAACCTGTTGAACTGTACCAAAAAAAATTAAAAAAGAGTCATGAAGGAGCCCACGTACAACAAATTCATCAGAGGTAAGTTCAGGGTTCTGTTCAAGTTAATTAAGTTCAGTAACTCACTAATGACATTCAATTCCAGCTTTTATGAATTATGAAAAGAAATGTTGATGACACAAGTTCCTGACTGAAAGGGGCAAATGAAACACTTGAGTGGAATCCATCAGATACTTAGGTAGTTTGAAAAGAATATCTGTCAATCAAAGTGATGGCAATTTTATGAGTTATTTCGCAATTTATAGCTAAATTACAACTTAAAAAAGAGTTATATTTTTCATATCCCAAGCATGAAGCAAACTTAATGCAGACTTTGAGTACCAAAAGAATTCCCACGAAGCCATTTCTAAGCATTAGCAAAATCTACATTCCTAATGTTTATGTAACACAGTCACCCATTCATGTGTTCACACTCCTGACTTTGGAGAAACATCTTGCAACACTCAGACTAAAATCCTATAGGCTGAACAGCTCTGCAGTTTGGGGCTTTATTCTGATGCTGTGGAATATTGAATTCCTGGTAGGTCTGAGTGATTCCCAGCTACTTACTTCCTAATGTCCCTGATATCTTCGTGGCTCACTGTGTGCAGAGCTCCTTTCTGGACTCTGTCCAGACGCAAAGACCGAGGTGAAGAAGGTGGTGATGTCTCACATTTGATGGTGGTTTTGTCGTCTCGTACCTCTTCTCTGGAAGCTGGAGACTGATGGAAAAGGAAGGAAAACTTCAGGGGTAATGTCAAAACATGAAGGCAATACCAACACTCCACACTATAGTGAAAGGAAGAATCTTATTTCAGTGTTGAAGGATCACTCTTGCCCTTACCATTCTGCAGTTGCCTATTTTTTGCTTGATTGCTTTATGAATTTCTTGTTATCTTCAGTGACAAACTACTAAATTCAGTCTTAGCTACTGAAATGAGAAAGTAGCACTTATCTTTTATTCATTTATAGGGCTAGATAGTGAAGTAATGCCTTCAGCACCATAAAAACAATATACCTGTCCCCAGTTTAAGCAACTGCAAAGACAGAAAAGCTAAAGAGACCTGAGGAAAGAATTATTAGCAAGATTATTGACTCTGTGAAGTCAGTTTCTACACACCTGTGGCTACAAAAGCTTGAGTGGCAGAAAGAATAACTTATTTGTGTGTGCAGTGACAGCTTTTAAAATGAAGCACTGATGCATGAAGCCTGCAAAGCAGTGGTTGCAAACAGAAAGCAGCACAACAGTCCTCCACAGCAGCAAAAACAGGCAAACACAAAAACCCACAAAACAGACCCACACTCAGGCTAAAATGATAAACCATAATCTTGTTTTAATCAGAGCTACCCTGCAAGTGCTTTATGTTCCTGTTATCCACTAATGAGTTTGGGGACAGGGAGGGAGACGAAGGGGCACACCATGAAATAAACTAAAGATTTTTACCTTTCTACGGTGTTTCCTTAAATCACTAGGCTGACAGATGCATGCAAAGAAAAAAAATTTGGAAAAGCTGTATTCATTGTAAACTGTAGAACAGACTGAAACAACTAATACAGACAAAACATCTTAGGGAGAATATAAACAACAATTACAACAATGGCACAGAGAAATACTGGGTGTGAAGTTCTCCTTAAATCACAGATTACTTAAATATAACCCTGAAGTGAGGAAAAAAGGAAGCAAAAATAAACACTTAGAGTTGGTTATCTACCAAAGTACCAGAGATGCTTGAGTGTATTGTACTGAGTGTCTTACCCCCAGTAAAGTGCATGGGGGTGCAAGATTCTGCTTTGAAAAGGTGAGGACCTGCCTTGAACCTCCAGGGCAGCCACAATAAATCATCTGCACTCATCCGTCCTCACAACCCAGGGATTCCTGCAGCTGTTTCCTACACTGCACAAAAAGCAGCCAAGACTTTAATAATGGCAAAGAGTGCCAACAATAGCCCATTTCTATACAGTAACAGGATTCTGTTCTTTTTACAGCTTTCAAGTGCTGGAATGTTTGAGCAGGAATTCACCACCACTTTTATTTTATCCTCCATCCACTGTACCTCACTCCCCAGGGAGTGCTCACCTCTGCCAGTGCACAGAGCAAGAGTTACACAAACAGCTTATTCAGACTGATGCTGACAAAAGTTAAATTTAGATAATTTGTTTAATAGCCCTCATTATTTAAAAAGGCTGTAACCAAAAATAAAGTTGGCCCCCTTTGAAGTGGGACTGAGGGGAGGGATGTTGTTTCCCTCCCACAAAGGGTAACTTTTAATTGTTTTTGATTTAGCATACATGTAAATTTTGCAGCATTAATATGGAAAGTTTTGTTCAATCTGACTGTAGAGTACTACATTAATAAATCATAAGTTCACTGAATCATAGAAGGGACCTTTAAAGATGATCGAGTTCCTCCTCAAGTTCTTGACAAAGCACTGCAGACTCATTTTACCATTATTGGATCTTTCATCCATTAAATCTGATGAGCATAAAAATGAAAATGTTCACCACATGGAATGAACTGCCCACAAGGGCTGCTCAAGAGAGCTGTAGGCTTCACCATTTATCACGTTGATGCTTTTTAATCATGAGGGGCCTTCAACTGACTGAGCTGCATAACCACTGGCATTAAGCTAATTTGCCTACATGATCAAAAACTAATGCAACTCTATTAAATTGGAAGACACAGCAGAACTCAAGTCTAATAATTCATGATAGCTCTTCCTAAAGTTTCTAGAAAGCTCTTGTTCTCTAACTCTTGATTTCAAGCTTTCATAAATCAGTTGCCAAGTACAAAATCCATGAAATACAACTGAAAACATTAGATCAAGTGACTTTGATGCACAATTAGGATCTAAAGTGAACTTAATTACAGTTCACTTTTCTTCAGTTGCATTGGATTTCAGACAAGACACGTTCTCCTGATCTAGTTTTGGGGGAATGAGCTACTTAAATTTGTATACTGTTTTCTGCATGAGAAGTATTTAGTGTAACTAATTGTTGTGAAAGGTTAGAAGATAGAGCACTCCACAATCAGAATTTTGGTAGCTTTTTTTTAGAAGACTGCTTGACCCTGGATATATGGCTAGAGCTAGTACAATGATTTTTATTTTAATGCAAATAAGGCAAATTTATTCCCTTTTGTGAAAAAAACAGCTATTTTGGTATATGTATGCATTCATTTTAAAAAGCCAGCAAAATTACTTAGCTGAAAAACTTGTTTTTAACTGTTCATTTTTAATTAACATTTATGTAAAAACCAGAAAGGGGGAAATTTGTATCTTAATTTTACAGATGTGTTTACATGCATAAAGCAGCTCAGAGAAGGATTAATCTTCCTAAGAATGTCAATAGAATGAAAACATCTTTCTCTACTCTCTGAACTCCTAAGACTAAACTACTTTATCACCTACAGATAAGGTCTAACATATTTCTTTTACCAAGCAGGCTTTAATAGCCAAAAACAGGACACTAGCACTCATTAATATTCAAACAGCAGCGATACCATCCCAGTCTTCAAGATTAATATGCAAATTGCTTTTTAGCTGAGTGTTTAGTGGAATAGTGGACTGCTAAAAATAAAGTTTGAAGCAGAGGGCGAAAGTGGTTGAAAAGAAAACATTTCTTCTAGGAAGAGGAGTCTGAAGAAAGAAACAGAAGGGATAAATACTTAGGCACAAGAGGTTGACCAAATAATAGACTTGAGCTCTGACCGTTTTTCCTAATCTATAAAAAGTGTAAGATACATAATGAAGTTGAAAGGAAACAGTGGGAAAACCTAGAGGAAGCAAAAATACAGCTGAGTAATCAGGAGAGGAAAGAAGGGGCAACCGAACCGAAGCGAGGAGAACAGGCACGTTGCTGCGAGGGCGCTGCAGGCCGCGGGTACCCACCAGGGTCATGATGCCCAGCCTGTCCACCTCCCTGGCCGGGCTGTGCGGGACGCGGCGGGGCGTGGAGCGGCCGCTGCCGGGCGGGGAGGAGCCGGCCAGGGCTCCGCCGTACGCGGGGGCGATGGAGCCCAGCGAGCGGAATCGGCCGTGAGCCTCCAGGCTGCCGCTGCCCACGCGGCTCTCGATCTCCTCCGCGCGCTGCTCCGTGTTCTCCTTCTCCTCCTGGATCAGCCTAGGGGGAAAAAAAAAAAAAAAAAAAAAATCAGCCTCAGTGGAACGGGCGTTCCAGCAAGGAGCACGCATTGAGAGAAGCGGCACTTGGCAGGAAAACACGGGAAAGTTACCATTTCCCAACGGGATTTTAACAGCACACACAGACCGTACCTGATCTCTTTGTTGATTGCATCCAACTGTTCCTGCAGCATTATGGCCAAAGTCTGAGCATCAGCCTGGCCACTTGGTGACAGCAGGTCAACGGAGCTGAAAATGGTCTCCCTGTCGTCCTCCACGTCAGACACATCCACATCACTCTCAAATGCTTGTGCCACGTTTGCCAACACACTGGCTTGCTGGGCCCTCTCCCACTCCTGCTCGTTCAGGGTCTGAACCTACAAGAATCCATTAAAGAAATAAATCCAAGCTCAGATGGGAAAAATGTGACATCTCTACTGCTTATCAAGATGTTTAAAATAATTTATGTAAGTCCACTTACGTGCTGAACGCATCCATCCAGACAGCAATGTTTGGAGAAATGTTAAAAGAAAAGCTATAATTTAAGTATAATAAAAGCTACTATTTGAAGTAGGAAACTTGGAATTTCATTGAACTGCAAGATGCAGAACAAGCTCATTGAGTCAATTATTATACCACATATTTTGGTGATAAACGCTTTTAATTACAGTAGAATTTTGCTATCAATTCCATGGGAACAATGGAATCAGTTTTATGTAATGAGTACTCATGTCCTGAAAGGAAATGGAAATTGCTTGCAGAACAGTAACGTGTTAGATTAAAAAAGCAGGATTGTTTCAAATTGTCCATTAAAGGCTTATCAAAATTTAAAAATAAAAACAAAAATTAAAAAAAAAAAACAAACAACAACTGGACAAAAATTAAAAAAAAACCAACAACCCAACAAAAAATTGGAGCTCCAAACCATAATCTTGCAACTCTTTGCTAACAATTAAAAGGACCAGCAGCTGTTCATGAGTTGGTAATACAGGATCTATAAAATCCAGGAGTTTATTGCCAGGTCCTCCCAATTCAAAAACCTCCTTGCACCCCATTAGCCTCATGCACTGACCAAATCTGGTTTTTTGTGTTATTTTTATTTTCCCTCCTCACCTTTGAAGGCTCGTCCCTGAGAGCAGCCAGACGTCCCTTCTGGGGCCGCCTCAGCACGGAGGAGGTGCCATAGGAGTCAGTGTGACTGTCCCCCACAGAGGAGGATGGCACAGGGAATCTGAAATCCTGTCTGCTGCAACACAAAACAAACATTTCATCCTTACAAAAGGGAGAGAAAAAACCAAAAAAATGTCACCCAAGGGATTCCTCTTGTCCCACCACTGCCAGTTGGTTTTAAGCAATATAAACATTGCTTTGTGTGCTCTATAAAAATGAATTTTATAGCCATGACTAAAACATTTTCGTTTATAATCTACAAAATTCTATTTAGTGACCTTAAAGAAAATAGGAAAAAACAAAACTACTGCTGGTACCTATGATGAAGTGATGTGGCTCTGAGCCTCACTTGGTCGTTTTCAGCCCTTAATGCATCAACATTTAATACAAGCTGATCCTGGAACAATAAACAGAAAAAACATATAATATGCTTTTTTTTTTTAATAGTATCAAATATAAATTTATAAACTAACATTTAGGTTTTTTATCTCATTTCTCTGAAACTTGGAAATAACAGATTTTAAGATATAGCCTTCAACTATTTAAACATTGTTTTTGCTGTACACAATACAGGACTGTCACAAAAGGGCATCCCAGAATAATTCTGTTGCCTCTCTACCCTGACTCTAGTAACGACAATATGTATTTTAAATCAGCTATTAGTTCACATGCTACTAAGTTCATTATAATTAAGTGACGATAAGAAACAAGATTTGTTCAAGCTGTCTGCACAAAAGGATGTAAAAGCATTCACTTTGAACTTGGACATTTTTATATGCTCTAGAAACCCGGAATTTAACAGCAGAGAAATACAATTAATGAGAAAACAACAAAAGCATAAATAAAATAAAAAGTGGTTGATAACGAACATCTGTAAGGAGGGACCTTGTCATTTCCAGGACAAGAACACCAGGCAGCTGCTACTGCCAAGGAGCAGCCAAGTCTAATAAATATTTCTCCCTCTGCTCCCCAGGTCTTAAAAAATATTTGCAGTTGCAGAAGCATTTTGTGATATTCAATGCTTTGAGTTGAAACTTTAAGGAAAAACGCCCAACATTAAAAGTATTTCTTGTTTGGTTGTGCTGTTCAACGTCATATGTACAACAGTATAAAAATTCTACACAATCTCCAAACTTTGGCCAATTGCCAACATATCCAGGCACTTCACATATTCAAAAGTGTGTTAAGTCTTGGACTCAAAGGTTATGTATTACCTATAAAATCCTCCTAAAACTGTGGCACACAATACCATAAAATAAGCAATAACAGCTCATTTCTCTTAAACAGAGCAGGAAATGTTAAGTTTTATGAGTAATTAAAATCTGATACTGCTATGTAGCAAGGCAGCAATTAAGTTCCAAGATAATATTTCAGAAATGCAAAGTCTACCTTTTCATGTTGAAGTTCATCTATTTGTTTTTTTGCATTTTCAATTTCTCGAAGAAGTGAATTCTGAAATTAAAGGCATCACAAATTAAGCCACTCATAAGCTTTACACTTTTAAACTATAACCATGAGGAATATAAAAAAAAATTGCAGTCAACACTACACAAATGCAACTTAAATTACAGATCCTTGATTGTTTCCATCATTTCATTTTGATTATAGCTGAAGGTGTGTACAGCCCTCTAAATAATGGATTTAGTAATAGTACTGGTTCCATAAATCTTTAATAGCAATAGCAGCCCTTTAAAGCTCCATGTCACAGTCTAACTAGTAAAAAAAAGAGAATAATTATGGAATAATTTGAAGTCATTCAAGAAAGAACACGTGATCAGAACAAAGTCTTAAAATGTCATCTCTGTGTTTCTTCCCAACTCAGCATAAAAGAATGAGCTGGAAGCCTCAACAAGAACACTTTTCTAGAAGCTGTTAACTACAGTAAAGGAAAAGTAGATTTTCCTCATTATTTGCAAATGTAGTTATGGTTTGGAAGATAAAGAGTCAAGGTTAACCCTCAGACATCACCTATTCCTCAAGCATTATGCATGAATGCAAGGGCAAGCAAACATTCAGTAAGAGTCTGGAAACACCATTTCTATTCCACAGCGTTTTACTGCCATGACTTTAAAACCAAAGACACTCAGCTTTTCCTGAAACATTTCCCCAGATGGTCATTTTACCCTCTAGTAAAAGAAACCAAATATATTTTAATCCAAGACCAAGTAACTCAAAGTCAGCAAATCAAGCAAAGTGCCACTTTAGAAGACATTGCTTAGCTGGATGGAGAGCAAGGGATCTAACTTCAAGCTGTGCATGGAAGAATAATCCATAAGGACCTGGATCCAAAAGCAGAAGGGAAGAAAAGGAGTAAAAAGTGTGTCAGAAGAGATTAATTGAGTGCAGGGGAAAACTCCAAGATATGCACTGACAATGCAGGAACAGCCCATTGACATTCATAATATGAGTCTCAAAATGAAGTACCTGAGAAGAAAAGCAAATTGCAGGAATCCCACAATGACTCAGGGGAACTGGTACAGCCAAAAGCAGTGGGAAACAAAGGAAACTGAACTGGAAAGGTCAAAGTTCCAATGCTTTAGGCTTCCTGTAATACACTGGATGAGCCTATTTATGTAATCTGCACTGGTCAAGTGAAAAAGGATAAAGATTCTCAAAAGCTGCTTCTCAACACCACAGTGCAGTGCCTAGGGACAACCTCAAAAATTATTTTTAAGAGCATATTTTCAAAATCCATGCTAAAAAAAGCCTTAACAGCAACTACTTATTAATAAGGTGTTTGTGTTTATTTGCTGAAGTTACAGACACATTGCAAAAGGCACAAATCATTACAGAATTACACATTCATTACTGGAATGTGACTTGTTACCTTATCTTCCAGGGCAGCCATCCTCTCCTTGAGATGAAGCTGAAGCCTTTCATTGGATTCAGACAGGAGCTTATCAACAGTTTCTGACAAACGTTTATTATGCTCTTCATTCATCTTCTCTCTCTGTCTAGCCTGAGATACAAAAAAGCTACTGAAAAAACTTGACATTTGCAATACCTCTAACAATTTTCAGCTTATGAAGGCAGCAAGCTTTCTTTAATCCAAATGCATTTTCTCTAACAGCAATATTTTTCCACAGTGTTCCAATGGAACACTGAATGTGCCTCCAGGGCTCTGTAAAGGGAATCTAAGAGACACTTCAGACTTTAATAAGTGATCCAAGATCAGAAGTTTAAAAATCTAAGCATACCTTAAAAAAAAATTAAAAGACACAATTCAGAATGGATTCCATTATTTATAACCCAGGAACCAATTTTTCCATAGTCATTTAATTCAGCAAGTTTCTTCAAACTTTCATTGGAGACTTTCAGCACATTTTCCTTGAGATTTAAGGTTAGCCACAGTACAGTGACTCACTATCAGCCAGCCTAAAACTCTGGCTTTATTTTAAAGCTGAGAAATAAAGAGGATTAGGTTCTTTCTTTCAGCTTTTTGTCTTTGTCAAAATGATGTGCTGTACCCTTTGCAGTTCTTGATTCTTCTCTTCAAGCTGTGCCTCCATCTGTCTCAGTCGCTCCTCGATATTGCCATGTCTCTCCTCAGCCTGTCAATTTGAGAGCAAAATTAGAATTTGGGTGGGTTTTTTCAGGCTTCTAAAGCACAGAAACACTGAGGCACAGGAATATTTCTAACATGCTTTGCACAACTGCCATTTATGGTAAAGGACAATGCAGAACAGATGCTTTTCTGTCACCAAAAGGACCTTGCAAGAGTTCAAATGGGAAGTGGCAAAATGATGAAACCTCTCACCCCTAAGTACCATGAATCAATTACTATTTGTAAATGAGCTTGCAACAGCAAAGTTCATTCAAATTCCCAAGAAATAAAACCAAAAAACAAATAAAAATAAAGACTGAGTGCATTTTCAGTTTCTCCTCACTAGCCTGGACGATGGGACCCTTTGTTAGTAATCATGGCAAAGCAGAAAGCAGCAAGCAGAGACAAGGACTAAGATACAAATTCTACCTTCCTAAGCTTGGTGGCAAGTTCCAAAACTTTAGCATCTTTAGCAGCAGAGCTCCCAGGAGACAAAAGGTCAGACTACAGAGCCAGTTAGGGACAGGAAAGATAACAGGGAAAGAAATGAAACTAAGGCTTTGAAAGAAAGCAGATACACACTTGAAAAGGCTCATTTGTAGTTAACTAAATACAATACTTCAGATTTCATTACTCCATTTGCAGCCCTCTAAAAATCTTGATATTTTCTAGTACAACATCTCTTGCTCTCCACTTGCTTCACTTAGCAAGCACTGGAAGAAACTTAGGTTTCTCTTTCAGAAACAGTTCATGTTTAGAAGATTTTATACCTATTATTGAATAATTTTAATAAAAAGCACCAAAATAATAATGCAGAGAGATATTTTTATGATGTAGAAGAGTTAACAGAAAACCCGCTCAAGTCCAAAAGAGTGAAAACTAAATAAAAAGAGATTAAAATTTTTTTTAAATAAAAAATTAAGTAAATCAGAGTGTCTTCAGAGAGATTAATGGAAAACAAGTAGGAAATAAACAAATATTTTCTGAAATATTTGTGGGAAAACTGGAAACCAACTGTAATCAAACCAACACTAGGAACAGATTTCCTGCACTGGGACACCAGTGGAAGAGGGAGTCTGGAGGACACTGTGCCATCACCTCACCTTTGTAAGTGCTGCCACTCTCTGTGCCAGCTCAGCCTCCACCTCTGGCAAAGTCTCAGCTTTTCTCAGGGTCTGCTGCAGCTTTTGCTCAGCCAGTTCCAGTCGCTCTTGCAGTTGCCTGTTCTTATCTTCACTCTGCACAGGTTATGGCCAGTAGGTGTTGAGGGTTAAAGAAGTGATTAGTTAGAAAGTGGTTGGCTAAACAACCATTTCTGGCTTATAAAGTTGGACTATTTCACATCAAGCACTTGACCAACTTCCTCTCTCACTAAGGCAATAGCCTGTAAAAATCACTACATGCTATGTAAATCTTCAAAGTTTAGCTCAAAATGAGTAATTCTCACCCACAAAACTAAAGATGCTTGGATACACACTCAGTAACTTAAAAATCCACAATTAATAGGGACAATAGCCCTGCTGCCCCAAGATGAAGTGCACTAAATTTCTCAAAACCATTTCCCCTTCCCAGTAAAGCTCTCTCATCTTTATTCCCAGGGTAAAAATCTCTATAATGTATGACTCCAGCTCCTGAAAAACAATCACTAATAACAGCACATTACAGCTGATATTTATCTTCCTAAAAGCAAAGTGCTTCAGCACGGCATGAACCATAATTATCTCCATTAGCTTTATGCTGAGCAAAATGTACTTCATCTCATTTGAAACCACAACCTGTCGGTGCATGGAGTCTTTAGTGGCAATTTCATTTTCAAGTTTATCATTGAGGTCATGCACGGATGTAGCTTCACGTTGTGCGGCGAGGTAGCGTTTCTCCAGAGTGGTGATTCTCTCCTCCATGTCCTCCTTCTGGGCCAGAGTCTGGGCAAGGACAGAAGCCAGAAGGTGAGAAATAATCATTTAGTGATCAAATAAAAAAATTTTTAAATCAGGATATTTTTCTCAGTAGAAAATGAAGTAGGCGGAAGTGTTTTTTTAAACAGTGAATGATTAAGAACCACTGGTCTTAAATACCTTACACCACAGATCTGCTACGCTCCTTTCCAGTGGTACCCAGCAAATTCTTGACTTGCTGGGGATGATCAGAGAGTGTTCTGGAATTTAACTAAGCTCTCTTTCCATTTAATAAGGATATGTGGGACCCTGGAGATCAGGGATTCAGCAGTGACAGGAACTGTCAAACACCACTGAGATCAAAGGGATTCCTCAGCCAAGTGCATCTCTTAAGAAAGGAAGCATGAGCAATAAGCTGAGCGTGTATGACAAGATCAAGCATCTCTTACAGAACATGCCGAAGTTGGCAATAGTAAATCTCCAATCTATTAATGAAATATCTAGTTAGTCATAGATGTATCCTGAAGATAAATTCTCTCAAATGACTGGTCTTTTAAACAAAAAAAAGACACCAAATCATATCCTAAAAAACCATTTTCTTCTCATCTATCAAACCAAAGACTTCCAAAAACATAAAGGTTCAACTGAGCACCTAAAATTTTATAAAGTAATGGCATTTGTGATCCCCCAGATCCTGACAGTTCTTTCCTCACCTCTCGTACATCCCTCTGTAACTTTGTGTTCATTTCTTCAGATTTTATTAAGTCTTTTCTTGCTGTGTCTAGATCTTCTTCCAGCTCTGTTACTCTGCTGGACAAAGCAGTGAGGCGTTCTTTCATTTGAGTCTGCTCTTTGTTTTGCTTATCTATGATGTCTTGGAGTTCAATCACTTTAGCAAGGTTTTCATCGTGGCATAATGAACCATCAGAGGATCTCTATTAAACAGGGAAAAAAAATGTGTATTAGAATGATGCAAATAAGATTGAAAAACAAATTGTTGCTCACCTGTAAACATCCCTCCCCAAAGATAATTTTAGTACTGGATAGACTGCAAAAGCTGAAATTTCAATAACTAAGACTTCTAAATTGGATGATCACTTAAAAATATTTTATTATGGTTTAAAATTAAAATGTTATAGGTAATGATTAAAAACCAGATGTCAGCTAAGCAAAGCAAATAGCTGTACCTTCCCATTTGTAGTTGGTGTATTTTCTTGTTCATGATTTATATCCAGCATCCCATCTGGAAGTGTTTTCTTCTGATTATTTTGCTCTTTCAGAATCATTAACTGAAAGAAAAGTTTACAGACACATGTTTCAAGTCAATTCCTTTCTCACTAATAATATAAGGAACAGCTGCAAAAGCAAAGGAGCAAAACAACAATTACTGATCTTACTGCCAGGTATGTATTAATAAAATCTGGCACAGGCACTCAATTTATGCCACTGCAAACCCTTATTTTAAAGGCACAGGAACTCTTTTTGTTGGTTTGGTTGGGGTTTTTCTGGGGGTAGAGAGGGTGTCAGGAGGTTGAGGTTTGGCTTTTTCCTCTCCTGCTCTTTCAAAGCAGCTAAGTTAAAAATTAACAATTATTTCATTTGGCAAGAAATCAAAAGGAAGAAGTGAAAGTGAAACTTAATAAATTACTCTGTACAAATATTGACTGAAACACCCACAATGGACACATGAAGCCTTCTTTACAGGCAGAAACTTACCTCTTTATGGGTAGTACCTAGTTCTTCTTCCAATAAGCTGCATCTTTCAAGTGCTACTCGTAACCTCTCCCTTACCTGAAAGGGTAATTTCAAATTATTTGAAATTATTCAAATCAAAAAGAAATCAATTTCACTTGCTGCCATGCCTTTACAGATAATAAATGACAGTTTCCATTACACTTAGCAACCTTCTTAATATGGAGTCATCACTAATTACAACACAAGCTACCAAAAAAAGCCAAATAATGTGCATCTTATAATCTAGCTTTTCTTTTTTTGCCATAAGCAACATGACCTGCACATTTAGGCACTAAAGAATTAAACATACCTAGAATTTTCTTGACCTTCTGCAAGGCACAGACTGTTTGCTTTTTCTCATTTACAACATGGAAGAACAAGCAAAATTCCACTTAAAATCATTTGCCAGATTTTATATACAAGGGTCACAAAGTCAGGTAAACCACAAGTTTGCAACAAAATTCACAATGAACTTTAGCAGTTGCATATCCTGCTGTTAATATCAGGCACAACTGACGGTAGGAGTTCTCTTAATTCAGATTTCTATCCCAGTGTAAGCAGATTCCCCTCCTCCTCTTCTCTCTAGTCCATTTCTTGTATTAGATAATCAAAAGGATAAATCCTGATGCTGTACAGGTAAGCAGCTGTGTGCATTCCAACAGCAAATATAGTGCCCTTGAACCATGCTGAGTTTACATTAATACAGTTAATAAAGTGCTTCAATAAACCACAGCACCCTAATTTAGTTAAATCCAGCATCTTAATTTAGGAGAGCAGTTACTAATGCAGTTACACTGCAGAGATTTCTACAACTTCAGTACAAAAACTAGCTGGCCCACACAAAGGAATGAGGATAGAAAGATGTTAGGTACAACACTTCATTACCTTTTCATCAAGGGCTTTGTGGTGCTCAAATAAAGATTTTAGTGCTTTGAGAACTTCTACTTCACTAGAAACTCCTGCTGGAGACTGAGCTTGCCTCTTCACAACAGTCATCCTGAGGGATCGCTCATGCCTGGAGACAAGACACTCCAAATGTTCCAGTAATAGCTAAAGCAAAAGGAAAAAAAAAAAGAAACAATGTTTATTCCTGTTCTGTAAAGCTGCAGAAAACTTTGTCTCCTAGAACATCAAGTTTAGAGTTCTGAACTTCAAATTTCAGAGACAAAGGATATGAGTGTAAGGACTGTTGTTTAGCATTTCAGCTGTATTAGCAGTGTAAGCTGCTCAAACAGATCACCACAACCTGCCCACTGCTCCTCTGATCCCAGAGCTGCAGGATTACAAAACTTTAATAACAAGAAATCTGGATGGCAGATAGCAGTGCAGTCTTACAAGCTTTTCCTGATACTGCACAGCAGCATTTGGAGCTGTGCACAAACTGCCAAACCTTGATGAACACACACACATTTGCACTTCCATGGGGATTCATGTACAAGTATCAGGAAAAAAATACTTTTAGCTTTTCAAATTCAAATTTTTTTTCCCATCTGTGGCTGGATGCTTTAACAATGGTGAGTTTGGAGAAGACAAGGAACTGACCCTTGTATTATTTCTTTCTGCTTTTAGTTCAGCAATTTCTTCTTCCCTTTCAAGCAGCTGCTCCCTGCATACATTCA
The DNA here is from genome assembly GCF_052056855.1 of Sturnus vulgaris. Classification (NCBI taxonomy): domain Eukaryota; kingdom Metazoa; phylum Chordata; class Aves; order Passeriformes; family Sturnidae; genus Sturnus; species Sturnus vulgaris. The sequence goes on from NC_142260.1 coordinate 6,478,497, forward strand.
GCTCTTTTGTGAGTGCTGCAAATTCCTGGAACAAACCAGACAGAAATATAAGCACATCAAATATCAGGATACAGTGAGAGTACATATGAACACTTGACAGTTCCTTGAAGCATTCATTTCAGATGTGCAAAGCCAATACAACTGTAGAGTCGTGCTAAGCCAGCTTCAGTTCAAACACGTAAAACCTTTATGCTGCCAACTGTAAAGACAAAAGATGTTTGACCAGGACTTTGAAAACTTGTTTGTGTCTCAAGGCAATCATATGACTTGGGATTTCCCTGGTAAGCAAAGGGAAAAACAAATATGTAACACACTTTGTTATGGTTTCAAAGATTTGTTAGTTTTGTGTGTTTTGGTTTGTTGGAATATTTTTTTTTTTAAACAACTGCTGAGGGAGACACAAAAAAACAGAGCACTACGCACAGCAAAATAAGGAAATCAACAAACATGACAAATTTCAAGTCAGTATTTAACTGTGAGCAACAATGCATAATCCTGACATGTACCAGAATACAGCTAAATACAGGAATTTCATTCATGCCTTCCTTCCAATCTCTCAAAAGGAAATGAAGCAGCCCTTTCCCTACAGTCCTCCAAGGATTCTAGAAATCTCCGAGGATTAGAATCAGAATTTTCTGAAAGCTGAGCCTGGGGGCTCAAAGCCCTCACAAGACTCACCCTTCAAATTCAGTAAAGATTTCACCAAATAAAACCCAACCAAAGTGAAATAGCACAGAGTGAAGTGTCATCAGGGAACAGGAGTGGAGCTAACTCACATCACTTAGTGCATGCTCATTACTGCAGTGAACACAGTCAATAGGAAAGAATATCCTCCTACAGTTTGGGGTTTCTGTCAGGAAATGATTATCCTAATATCTGCAAGAGCCACTGCAGCCTAAACCATTTCCCCTCACTAAAAATACTTAATATAAAAGACATTTTAATGTTCTATAACCTCAGGGAGCATACTCTGAATAGAATAAAAGGTACAACAATACACCATATTTAGAAGCAAACACAGAGCATAATTTTGTCTACCCTTGCAAAATTTAATACTAATCTGAACCATGCTGGACATGAGAATTGACAGTGTGAATGTGAACAAGTCAGTCCATCCTTTAGAAAAATGCCTTGCAAGAAAGCAATTCTCGTGTCTTGTCAATACAACTTATAATGTGAAAATAAATATGCCTCAGTCACTCCAGTGGCCAGTGAACACCTCAGGAGCACTTGGAAAAGAAAACATCGAAATGCTACGTAAATAACACTCCTTTCTGCTGTCCAAAATAAGGAAAATACTCATAAACAAGAGCCTTGCCTAATAAACAATGGATTTGTGATTAGCAGGACAAGGTGAACACAAATAGCCAGCTAAGTGGAGACACAATTGCTGCTTCTCTACTATTTCCAAACTCTGTAAGACACACTGCTTATCAGCCAGCAGCTGCATATCAAGTGAAAGCTTAAGATGGAGTTGTTTTGCAGCAAAATTCAAAGTGACAGAATGCACATGCTTAAAGGGCCACATCAACCAATTAATTATACTAAGCACATCTGCAAATTCTAACATGCAGCTAAAATAAGACAGTCAAAAGACACTGCAATTTCCAATATTCATTTGGTAAACTTCATTCTAAAATATACACATGACTGAAAAGACAAAAAATACATTGCACAATATACACCTGGAGTGAACTCCTCTGGAATTACTAATGTCTCACGCATTTAGAAGTTGCTGTGATAAAGACAGCAATACCACCACCATAGGCGCAGAATCCATCCCTGTAACTCCTCTTCCTAAATCAAAATCTCCTAATTGGAAAAAAGTTTCAGTCCCTCCACTTAGGAAAAAAGGAAGATTTTTTCCGTTTTTTTGTTGATTTTCTCAACTGCTGAATTATTTGATTGCTCTAACACACTTAATAATTACATTCATATAAATATTACACTGCAGTATTTCATTTGCATTCCTTAAAAAAAAAAAGGGGGGCCTATTATTTTCAAAATGGTCAGGAAATACTTCCAAAACGGTCAGGAAATACTTCCAAAACAACCTGGTCTGTAAATACATCTACCAGTTACACACACAAAAAAAATTACAAAACAAATTTTACAAAAGGGTCTTGAGTGCAAGGTAAATCAAGAAAGGAAAAGCTACTTCAAGCTTCACTGCAGCTGACAGAAGTACTGACTGTACTACAAGCTTTCCCAGTAGAATACTCCTTCACATCCAAGCTTTTCCTGCACCTTCAACACTCCACCTGTGGGAGCTTCCAAGAATCCCAGAGAATTGGCAGCACACTCCCCTTTTGCTCTCACATGAGATCAGCTAAACCAGAAACCAAAGTTGTTATTTCTCACTGCAGTCCCTGCTCATCTTTACAGATTAGATAATTATGTACTACTGAGAAGAGCTTGGTACAAACCTACTTGCTTGCTGTGTTTCCCTTTCCAAATTTATAATATAAGAAGAGTAATTTCAAAAACCCTAAAAATGTCAACATCGACATTTAGAAACACCAATATTGCCCAGCTCTCCAGGTGACACTGGCCTGACATGGGAAGTTTTAGATTTTTCCAGCCTCTATCTCAAGTCTCGAGAACAGGATGAAGAGCACAGCAAGGACTACCAAACACTGTCTCACCATCCTTTTTCAACTTCCAATCACTGCATAGCATCAATCAATATATATCTTTTTATCTGCATGAGCCTTCCCATGTGAAAACCAGCTGTATATTTGAAAGGAAGGTTAGCCCCTCTTCAGATGGTTATAGGACAGAGAGTTCCAGTCCATTGCATACTCCTGTGTAAATATAAATTGTAGCACAAATAGATCCCAATTGTGACACGAACCATCACACTGTCAGCTGACCCAGAGCAAGAGTGCACACAGGAATTTATATTGCTGCTGCATAAATACACTGACAGGGATTGCTGGCATTGCATAACACCTCCATTGCTGTTTGTTTTGACAAAATAAGAGTTGCTTCCAGTCCCGTGAGCTGCCTAAGAAAGAACATTTGAACGTCCTTAGTTTCAGCTGACACTGCCAAAAGACATGTCCTTTCTAGTTTTAATACTTACCTTCAATGGGAGACAATTTGTGATTTCCTTAAGCAGTTCAAAAGCAGAGAAACTATTTGCAGCTTTATAATCTCAAAAAATTTCGAGTTGTCTAATAATTTCTTCCTTGGCATTAGATGAATGTACAGAAAGAATAAAAAGAAAAAGGAAAGAATCCTGAGAAACTTTCCCACTTGTCCACAAAGCTGTGTTACTTTTCTGTAATTAAGAAGACTGAGAGCAACAGAATGAAGTTCTGCTCTGCTTCTGGCTGCCATCAAAATAATAAATACACAGCACTGGGGATTGACAAGAATGGAGCTCACAATAAGCACTTCAGAGCACTCACACAAATAAGTGAGAGAGTGCTGAATTTACCAGGGAAAAATCTCCTGCTGATTAGAACATTCTGGCAAACACCCATACTCCACACTAAACTGAAATGTTTACTGAAGAAAGTAACTTTCTGACCCAACTGAATCATTCCAAACACGTCACTCTTGCTGCCAGAAATAAATATTCTCAATAAAAAGCCACATTGAGCAAGTAAGCTGGTTCTTGTTCAGTAATACATTTTCTGGGGTTTCTTTTGTTCCCAAGCTCCAGGATTTTTTAAAGCAATAGTATTTTTTCTACCTCAACCTTCAGAGCTGACCTTCAACTTCCAGTATTTAGATGCCACAATATAAACATCCTTCCAAGAGCCTGAGCCATCAGTACTGAGCTGTCAAGCCTGGCTGAGCTGACACACTTGGGAACTTCCAAGATGCCAATCCAGGAACATTCCAGCCTTCAGTGAACAGGTTTCCTTTATGTTCATTACAAATATAATTCATAGGTCTCTCAGACAGCACATCACAGACCAATAAATGCTACATGACAGGAAGATAGCATTTAACCTAGGGGAACCACTTGAAAGAAAGAGGTAATTCCCAAAAGTCTGTTAATGTAAGTTGTGTATTAGGGATGCTCTACAAATAACTAAATTTGCTTGGAATTTGATCAAGCAAAAAAACCTTATTACACAAGAAAATGCAACACCACTCAAGTGCACAAGAAATCATGAATTATAAGCAACCACATGGCCAGAAAATTTATATCAATGATGAAAACATATGTAATAATAAAAGAGAAACATTTAAAATTCATCAAGTATTATTGAATACTGTGAAGTAGTAACTTCAGGCAATAGAAATATGAAGTTGTGACTGTTGCATCTCTAGGAACATTTCTGACAGAAATATATGATTGGAATTTATCTGTTTAATTTTCAAGTGATATTTTGGTTTACTGTTAGTAGACTGAATATCAAGCACATCACTCACAAATCTGAGCAACTGAAGAGAGCAGGAAAAGAACAACTGGGGGAAGTATAGGACATCAGGGTGAAAACCAATGGCATCTGAGATAAGTTTCCATCATGATTGTTTGTACTACATATAAACCACAATTATTCCAAATGATGACTGTATGCAAATGGCAAATATACAGTCTAAAATAAAACAAGCAAAGACAATTTAAATGTCTAGGCTTATTTCTAGGGTATTTAACAGTCAATTCACTTTAAACCTAAGGGGCTTAGGTAGCACACAGTGACCAAGAGCCCAAATATATTTGAAAATTTCTAGCAAGCAAATTTTCATACCTATTAAGTCACAGGCTTGTTTTGGGTTTTTAGGCTAAGAATCAGAACTATGAAATTATGGAAACAGTTCAAGAGTATCAAGAGTTAACACTGAGGAGAACTGACTTGTTTTCACCATTAAATCCCGAATTGGAAAAAAACAGTTACACATCAACACAGATTATGCTTTGTCTGTTCCATGTAGTAAAACACATTGCTTTCAACCTTTCCATATCTCTGGCATGTGCTAATGGGAAAGAGAAAAATCAGTCTAGAGTGTGCAAAGAAAAATATTTTCCTTTTCACCTCATGAAAATAATTTCCAGTAAGTATGGAGCAGCCTGAAATGACTAAGCTAGAAACATAAAACTTATTTCAAACATTAATAGAATCCATTCTATGAAACAAGTTTTATCTTTCGTTCTCAAAACTTCCAGAATTTAAAAAGGAGTGTGAGAGTACTTCAAGTAATACCAAAACATGGGTATGTCAAATTCTTGTGTTTCCAACACTGAAAGGCTTTTCATGCTCAAAGTAGCTGTTTTTCCAAGTGGAGCTAACTACCCACCAGAGTGAGAACACACTGGAGCTCATTACATAATTAGTGTATTGGCCTCCTTTCATATTTCTGTGTATGCATAAGATGTTTTATAACTCAAAAGACAAGCACCAAAACAGAGGTGCAGATTTCTTTACGGTCAAAAAAAATTTCCCTTTCCAACTAGTGGCACTGAGATATAGAAGAGGTTTAATATTAATATCACCTTTAGTTAACTCTGAAAAATCTGTATTTTCTTTGAAAAAAATTACCTTTTTTTCCCCCCTCTGTCAAGAAATGCAACACTGCATGAAAACACTAAAGTCAATATTGCTATTAGCTGCCAGTCAGTGATCAATACTAAACCTGAGTGACTTCTTATCATTCCAGACCTTTTTTTTTTAGCAAAGTCTCCTTCTGTGTCCCTCTCGGACTGACCTATCTAGGCTTTGTCATTAACGCTGCTCAATCCTAAACAGGCAATTAAGTTTTAACGTGTTTACAGTTGCATAATGTTATTGCTCTGGAATGAAACTCTCGTTGTTCCCAGTCCACTTTGGAGCTGGAAGCAGAATCAACTGCTTGGCATTGGACAAGCCAAGAGAGCCAAAGGACTCCTTGCTCACAGCCAGCAGGTACCAAACATATGCCCAAGAGCAAAATGGAAAAGCTTATAGCAAGCCCAAGTCTCCATGGCAATAAGTAGGTTTCCAGTTACCATCCTGAGTGAGTTGCCTAAATTTATGCACAGCGTTCCCAGAGCCTGAACTACAAAGCACAAAATCCAGACTTCAGTGCTGGGAGCTTCCGGAAGCGCAAGGAAACATAAATGGAGAAAGGTAGGATTTGGCAGCTTGGCAAAAGGAATGCAGGAGCAGCAGGAAAAGGGAGGTACAAACACATCAGCTCCATGTTCTCCTCCCTGTAACTCCCCTTCCCCAATCCAACACATTTCAGAAATGTCCTGTTTGGGGTGCAGGGGGTAAAATACCGGAACCCAAACCGGGATCCAGTCTCTTGCTCCTCTGAGAATGAGGGGTTTTCCTTTCACCACATGAATCCCTGCTCAGACCTCACTCACACAGCAGCAAAGTGTGGAGAGGGAGCCTGCAAGCCCTGTGCACAGAGCACTGGAATCATTAACCACAGCCTGTCCAAACCTGGACTAGCAGAACCCTTACAGCCTGGCCTCCTGCATTTCATTGTCATTTAACCCAGCAGAATGGTGCTGTTATGTACACGGGGACAGGGGCAAAGCCTCGTGCAAAACCAGATCTTCGTGCATCACTGGAGAGCCAGCATTCCCTGATCACACACCGTGTATGGACTGCAGGGACACAGGGCAACCTTCCAGGCTCCTCCGGTCTACCCAGACCTCCATCCACCCACCGCGGGGAACACAAGTCACACATGTGACACATCACACGGTCCCTACCAGCCTGTTTGCAGGTAATGTGCTGCAGGACAAAACCAAGCCACAGCTGCATCCTACAACTGCTCTGCAGTCTGGGAAACTAAGGAAAGAGAATATGAGGTTGTTTAAACAAGTCAGAAAACCTCATCCAGTCACTCCTAAACCTGCAGATTGCTCTGCATCTTCTGTAGAGTAACCAGCCTTGGGGTCATCAAAACAGTCAGAATCCCTAATTTCTCCAGATAGTGTGTTAATCTTTTCACCAGCCACAACAGATCAACACAGCTTGTTCAAAGCAGGGTAGATCACACGGGGTGATCAATTAACCCAGAGCAGACACAACTCGTTTTTATGCCAGCTTTTTAAACCCCTTTTAAAGATACAGATGTGTATCAAATCAACCAGTGAAAAACTCTACCAAAATACCTCGTTTTCCCCCCAGGGCTTTCTCCAAATACTCATCTGAGGGGGTAAACCCTGCAAGTTAGCAGAATGCACAGAGGATTAACACGAAATGGACATACTGAGCACGAACTTGAAATACCAGTTTTAAGTTATTTTCTTCATCTGTCTTTGCAAAAATACTTACGAAATGTTGCCTCTATTCAGGCAACACCGTGGATCTTCTGAGTAAGAAAGTTCAAAAGCTGAAGCATTACAAGAGAGCAAGAACAGGAAATGCAGAAGCAGCCTTCAGACTTGCATGAAACTTGGCATCTATTCATATGCAATGGTAGCAGAAAATCTTTATCCAATCACTTCACTGTGGTGTGGCTATGCAAAGAATTCCACCTTAGCTGCTCCTCAGTGTACAGGAATACGCCCCCTGAAAGGGCAGATAAGGCACAAAAGTATTCAGAACCATACCGAGCTTGTTTTCCTTGGAAAAATGTCCAGATCAGCTAAAATATGCACCAGGAAAACTTTAGTCATCGTTGAAAAACAGGCTTTTCAACTTGGGATGGCTACTTTGTGCAGAGCAGTAACTGTGAGAACAGCTGATAACAAAGTAATCCTTTCCAATACTGTACCACTCCAACCACCAAGATTCCAGAATAACAGCTTAATTTAACACAAAATAAGGCTACAATACTTGGGGGATGTTAGAAAAACAACTGCCTCTCAGTGACACTCTGAATCAGTGAATTCTAGGGGTTTCACAATCAGAATTACCACATTCCTGCACCCCCAGCCTAGTCTATTTTGATTAGGAACTAATACAGTAAAGTAGCAGCACAACTTCGGTGTAGCTTTAGGCATCTCCATTTTTGGAGTCCATGTGAAGAAACTACCCACACCCATACCCACCATGGCAAAAGGAGAATACACTTGTACTTAATTAAAGAGCAAGAATCTTGCATTACCAGTTTGACAAGGTATGGGACAAAACCAGTCTCCATCTTTAATATGACAGTAGAGGGATTTCACTGAAGTTTTTCCTCTCCTCACACAAAGCTGGTCAAGATTTCCTGGGATTCCATGCTGGATAGCACAGCATGAAATCCTCCTTGGGGATGCCAAACTAGAAGGACTGCAAGATGTACTGAGAAGATTTAAGAAGCTCTGTAATCTTCCTGGGACCCCCATTCTGGAGACTAAGCAGCTATAACAAGGTCTTTTAAGTTGTAAAGAACACTGAATTGTAAGTTTACTTGGGCAAGAAAAAAAGATTTCTGCACATCAATTCTCAACATACTGCACTCACAAGAAACAGCACAATTCTGGCTCAGCTTGCATTAAATATTAAATTCCTATTGTTTTTATGAATTAAAAATTATTTAAACCTGCATACTATGTTCTAGTCATCTTACATGACTAATACTGCACAGTTCTTTTACAAACAGACCCAGGACAAGACCTATCATGCACAACTATTTCAGTGACAAGATACTCCTGCTTGCAAAAACCGTGAGCAGCAACCGAGGCCCTGCCCTATTCTAATCGTTCATCTTGGCCTCTGGTTGCCAGCTTCAGTTCTGTGGCTAGCAGCTAAAAAGTACATTTTTCACACTCTGTTAAGAGGGAATGCTTGGGAATATCTGAATAAGGCTGGCCAAGCCACCCTCATTAAACAAGCACCAGCATGTACTTCCCCCTCAGTGCTCTCCTATTATATACACATGTATTTATTATTTTTGCCAAGTGATGAACACTTCAGTCTCATAATTTCAAACTTGTTTAAGCAAGTAATACTCACTGAGGACAGATACGTGCCTTCAGCAGGAAATTCGACTTACCAGTTCTTCAGATCTCGTTTTTTGCTACTTCTATGTACTCTATCACCCCAGTTTACAGTCTGTGATTTATTTGGCTAACTGAAGTTAAATATGTCCAAATCTGTGATATTCTGAATAAATTCTACTGGACCATTCCATGGAAAAGTTACTCCATTTTAGCAAATATGCCAAAACAAAGCAATTCCAAAGTCCACACAGAAAAAGCAGTCTCAGGTCCTACAACAGACACATCTTGCTGTCTAAACACAGAAAAAAACCAGCAACATAGATTAAACATTGAAGAGCTGTTTTAGGGGGACAGTTAAAGCTTTTTTTAAAGTAGAAAGTAAATTTTGTTTGCCATAAAAAAAAATCCATAATGAACAGTTCTGAACTTGATGACTCCCTGAACCCAGACAGCAGAAGGAAACCAGGGAGATGAGCAAGGCTATAATGCAGAGAAGAAATAATAAAAAAAAGATAAATAAATGAAAAATAAATAACTGAATAAAAGACAGGGGCAGACTGTCAATATGGTGTTACCACTAACAAATGCTGAAGTGAAAGATGGGTTGGTGGGGAACCTGTGAAGCTCCTGTTCCACACTGGACTAAAAACAAGGCAAAGATGATGCAACAGGGAAGCCCTGCAGGCTCCTACTCAGTTGAGACAAAAGAAGAGCTTGGCCCATTTCTCCTCTACTTCCCAGGACTTAATATTTTATAACCATTGCACAAAATTCAGGAGAGGGTTATGCAGCCTCCACAAACTACAGCTGCAATGGGATCAGAGTTACACCAACTTCAGTATAAGCATAAGAGAGACCCCGAGGGGGGGAAAAGGACAGCTAGAATCCTAAAAAGCTGTCCTTTCACACTTTACATGAAGCAAAGTAATTCCAGATTTCTTGAGACAAAGACTCAGCTTTTGGAAGATAATAGTCTGGAGCCACACCCTCCAAAGACATTCTGAAAACTCAAGGTACATGTTTTAAAAAATAAAGTACTGGATGCACCTGCCTCGTGCTCTTTAACATAAGGCTAAAAGAATGTTATGACCTTCCAAGCCTTTTCCCATGAACTACAAAAAGCTGGTCATGCTGCATGAAAAATTCATTACCCAAGAGTAACAAAAATATTCACAGTGGTATCCCAAGGTATCCCTGAAATTATCTAAACCAAACTTTTAGTCATTACCCCAATGACTACAGTAAATAGAGAGAGCTTTAAAGGGATTATCTGAAATTAGAAATTTACCTTACACAGGCATAAACATGTGGAAAGGCCAACTAGATTCACCCACACATCCAATATTACCCCCCACACGGGCTCTGCTCTTCCAGTCTTGGGTCTCCTGGGTGCAAAATCATTCTCCACATCCAAATCAGATTAACTGAAGAACTCTAAACAAAAGAACCCCATTTATTAATTTTAATTTGGAGCAGAAGTTTCTTTTACTTCTAGGTTTCCACAGGAGCCCATGCTTTAAATCCCAGTAGAAGCAAAAGATTCAAGTGTGAAATGCATCCAGGACTTTAAATACCCCACACAACAGAACGTTAAAGTATATAAAATTAGAGTCCAACTTCCCACTGGGAAAAGCAAATCCACAAGCACAAGCTACAGCGAAAAGAACAGCAAATAACAGAATTTAGGTCTGGTACTATTAGTTCAGCAAGGTTAACAGAGTCTCATGACTCCCAGCATGTTCAGCTCACGGGTTTCCCAATTACAGAGAGGAATGCAAAGAAAATGAGAGTTTTGACTCTAACATTCTACTGACAAAAGTATATATTGCTTAATAATTGTGGCAGGCTCACATAGGACAATTGAGAATCCAAAACTCAAACCCACAAACCCACAGTTTAAACCCTGCCACTGATCAAGACAGCAGTCCTATCAGATGTGTACAGAGCTCCCTTTTCACCCAGTTTTCTTTTTCAAGGCAGCTCAGTGAAAAAACTTCATATCAGGCATTCTGTAAAGCAAATGAGCAATTCCACTTTTCATGACTGTGTTTGAATATTCAGAATTAATAAGAGTGGTCACTTTTATGGAGATAACCAGAGATATACTACCAATAAAAAAACCCAGGAATTTATGATCCTCTTTACTGAGTGAGTCCTCTCCACACTGAAGAATGTTTAGCTTTCACACCAAAGATTTTGGTGGCCAAAATTCGTTTTCAAGTAATTCAAAATAAACCCCATTTCTCAGCACTGGACACTGTCAGTGCTGAAGACAATGATCAATAGACTTCACCACCTGCAAGGCAGTTCCTTTACATGAGCACTCACAGATCTTTCAACCACACATCAAGGCAGTCTCAACTTTGTACAGGTCAACATAGAAATTCTTTGTTTAAACTGCACGTCTTAGGGTGGCTTTGTTTTGTTTGGCTTTTTTACCTATGTAAATTACTCAGCTCCATAGGCTTATATAATTAAATACTTATACTGTGCACTGTTCTGTAAATTTGAGGTAGGAAAAGAAAATCTCACTTCTCTCTGCAGTACAGTGTTCATCAATCTCCACGCTTTACTCATTTTTACCAGATAATCTACCCTGCCATTCTACATAAAAGGTAAATATGCCTCTAAAAACAATGTTTTAAGTGTATAGAACAAAATTTTATAAGCACTGATGTGAGAGGTAGGATAAAAAAAAAAAAAAAGTAAGCATTGTGCTTCAGAGTATTTCTTTACAATTGGATACCCAACTCTACTATACACTAGCAATAGGAGAAAAGCACAGCATGGCTCACACCATACCCAAAAAGAGATTACTGTTCTACAGAAAGAAAAAAACCCAAAAAAGTGCTAATTGAATTAATAAAATCAAGAGCTGCTCATTTGCCTATCACAATGAAGAAAATTGCTTATTTTCTAAAGTTCTTTTTTCTCCCTAACAAAACTCAAAAGGTCACAAATTTTCAAATTTTCCAAGTTTTTTTCCAAGTAGCCCTTTAAACAAGTCCTTGTTTAAAATCCGTCCCGAAGATATCTCATTATGCTCAATACTGCTCTTTTCATTAAGGAATCACAAAATCTGAGAACAGTTTGGGTTGGAAGGGACCTTAAAGTTCACCTGTGCCATGGGCAGGGGCACCTTCCACTAGATCAGCTTGCTCAGAGCTCCATCCAGCCTGGACTTGAACCTTGGTGCACTTCACAGAATTTGTAAAACAAAAGACTAATTCTGGATATTTATCTTTCTGAACACATAACCAGAAGATGAATTACAGGAATAATATGCTGTTATTCATCTGTATCCACCAACAGCCATGGCATATTTCAGATCAAACCAAAATTATATTTCTGTTAAGATTTCCACCACCATCCTCGAAAAACATATCCTCACTAGACAGGAGCATAAACACATGAGCAAAGTTCAAGGCCACTGTGGAACAGCAAAACAGAAGATTAGGCAACAAAGCTTCTCTTCTGAAAAATGCTGCAGCTCCAGACCACAGAGCCTTGTCAGGCTGATCAGAAGAAAAGGAGCTGATTTTCAGTAGAGCTTATGTGAAACCAAAGGTCAAGTCTGAAACAGATGAAGGTCACGGGCAAAAAACAAAAGGAACCAACTACTCACATCAGCTTAGAAGAAAACAACACATCAAAATGAAAGTGAGCTTTAACTTGGACTTACACTCCAATTCTAAACATCCAAACTCCCAGAGCAATCTCCTCAAGTGACCTACAGATTCAGCTCCCTACACAATCATCTGGAGTTTCCAAAATGTGGAAACATTATTTCCCTGTTCCTCTGTGAAAAAGTCAAGCTGAATAAAAAACCCACTCTATTCAGTAGCAAAATAATAAACCTTCTTTCAGCCCAGAGAATGTGAAAACATTTTTCCTGGCAAAAATTGCATTACACTTACACTTGGGGAACCCACAGGCAAGACTACAAAAAAAGACTCTTGGAAATTTATGAGCATCCAGATTACCTGACAACAGAAATGCATCTCTTCTCAGTATTTGTAGCTTGAGATGTATATACACAAGAGATTATGGTGAGTATTTTCTAATATATGTCAACAGATACCAGCCAGCCTTACAGACTTTAAGTGACTTAAGCTGCCTAAATTGCCACAAGCAGCTTATACAAAGACCTCTGTCATATTCCTTTAAAAATGGAAAGCTAAAAAATAAATCCTCAAATTCAATTGTGAAGTATATTCATGGAGTTCTGAGATGCAGTGCTAACTTAGGGAGAGGTAAAAAAAAGAAATTATTAATAGCAACTTAAAAAGTTCTTTCCAACAAGTCAAGGCCTCGGACAACACTCTTAACTATAAGGGGCCTGCATATATTAAAACACAATGTGTCTTCCTAATTCTATGATCAAAACCTACAGTGAATAAAACCAACATTCAACTCTCCTAAATACATTACAGAAAGTTTCAGGCCAGGGGACATTAAAACACCAAGAATGTGTCAGGGGGTAGGGAATTGTGTTCTTAATTCATATGAAGTCAAGGGGGTTGGGTATTTTTTTTCTGGAATTGCAATTATGTAGCCACATTGAATCTTCAAGTTGCTACTAAACATCTTCAAGGCACTTTTTAGTTACTCTCTTAGAAAAAAAAATGGAGGGAAAAAAAAAAATAGGTAACAGAGCAAGAATTCCCTAAATACCGAGAGACACTACCTGTTGTACCAGAGGAGACAGGCAAGCTAGCACTGATGGGAGTACACACGAAATGTTCACCTGGTTCTAAACATCTATTTTAAGTACTTTGTTTTGATTATAGCTCTTTTCATCTAATATACAACCTGTTTTTAGGCTGCAGGTTACACTAGAGCACCCCAAGCATTAATAAACCCACTGTCAGACATCTGTCCACAGTAGCACGAGAGTAGGAAAAAATAATCACTAGCTCCTGTTTCAGGGCCTCATCCACTACTAAGAACAAATAAAAAGCATTTCTGTGCAGTCACCAAAACATTCTTCCTACAAATAAACCAAGGGAAATAAAATCAATAGCTTCGGACTTCACCAAATCTGCTTATTAAGGGGATGGATGAGACATCATTCAGCAGTAAAACAGCAGTAAATTTCACCCCAAATTTAACAGCAATAAAATTTACCCTCAAATACACAGAAACTCAAAATGAATTCCAAATTTAATCTAGCTAAATGGTCTATTTATAATCTAGAAAACCTAAATTAAAAGCACCGTATAAACAGCAAGTTGCTAACAATAGGCAAACAGATGTCTGCTGGGCAGGGGTGGGATGTTTCAATAAACAAACCCAAACATATCCACATGAGAAACCAAGAAGACAGAACCAGTGCTGGAGACTCAGTGCTCAATATACTCCACTGCATTATTTCAGTGCAGCTTCTCCTTTTTGCCCAAACACAGAGCATTACTTCAGATAAATTTGTACTTTGAAGGTTTGGAGCAAAATGTGTCTGTTTCTATGTCTTAAAGGAAATATTAGGGAAGATGAGGTTTATTGATAATCAGTGAGGAATTCTGAATGTTAACTGCTCTCTCCATCTGACCTAAACCAGTGTAAAGCCAAATCAGTTCAGTAATTTACTAGCAGTAAGAGCCAAGTAAGATGTAGCAACTGAAACACAACATAAATGTCTGAAAATGCAACAGGAAGAGTCCTGTTCATCTCTGCTGTCAGAACGGGGCAGGAGCAGTGGAGGATGTGAAACCCTTTGGCACCTCCAGGATTCCTGGGCACTCTGCTGAGATTAATGACTGTTACTCAGAAGTCAGCACCAGCAGCTGCCAGAGTAAGAAGTGCAAGCTATGGCACCTCAGGGCTGAACATCTGGGAATGCTGGAAATGGAGCTGCACTGCAGGTGCTGAGGAAATTTCAGCTGCTGCAGAGCCTGTCAAGGCCTTTGCTTAATGGGTTTTCTGCCACTGTGTTCTTCGTATTAGGTACAATTCAAAACCTCATTTCTACATCTATGACATCCTGTATTACTCAAAACTTGTCTGGAGGAAATCCAAATACCACTATTCATAACATGGCAACAAAATCCTTAAGTCCATCATTTCAAAACAATGGGCAGTCCTTTGGCCAGGTGTTTTGGTATTTCTTACATGTGAGACATTGAGTATTTCTGAGATTGTCTAAGGAACATCACTCTATAAGGACATACCTGAACTTCACTGAATACAAATATGAACTGACACACACCATTTTTAACTGAAGTGTGAAGTAATGATAAAATATTTTCTATGGATAGAAAGCAACTTCTACTTTAACCTTCTATTTTGCTCACCTTGTACAGAAAAAATAAGGCATGATAAATTTAACACCAAAAAGATCAGAGGCACAAGATTAAGGTGGACCTTAATATGTGTAGCTTCATATTTGTATTGTATTTATCCGCTTATAAAATTAACATACATATTAAAATGTTCATCTTGATAACAACTGTTGTGAATTCACCAACTGTGTTTTTATTTGTGATAGGCACCAGAGTCACTGGAGAATAAAGTCTGGTCTTCACAATTCAAAACAAGCATCATGTTTTCATTTACTGAAAACATCTACATGAAATTCTATAAGCAAAATGGACCCTGGCCTGCAACATTTTAATAGCAAGAACTGTAGTAACTTGGGCGTCATCTACCTTAGGTTCAAAATTTAACCTTTAAATACAGTTTTACAGAAGACCTTATAAATTTGAAGTACACAAATCTTGAATTTAGTAGAATGCACTCTAAAAGTCACATAAAGGGCATAATTAAATCCACTAAGACTGTAATTAGAATTGTAACAATGTGTTTATGTTATAAAGCTCTTCAAGTAAAAAGTTAAATGTTTTTTTCTGTGAAAAATTCTAGAAAGAATAAAATTAAGTTCTAGCACAGCAATTTGATTTCCTCAACTTCATTTTCCAAGGTCAGAGTACAGTTTGACTAGGGTAATCTGTAATAGAGGAAACTCCCAGAAAACAAAGAGCATTGCCAAGAATCCAGTTATTTTATCAAGGCAGTGGTGATTTATTTCACTTCCAGCTGTCCACACTAAAAACCCAGAAAAAGTCAGCTTTACTTTAAGTAAATGTAACAGATAAAGCACATCTATATACGATTAAAATTTGCTCCTCTCAGTGAATCAGACATCCACAAAAGCTCCCTTACCCTAAATAGCTGTCCCAGGTTTATGGAGCTAGAACTGATGCCTTAAATTCCCAGCTGCCCACCACACTAAGAAATGCGACCATGAAATGTGCATCACTGCTGCAGAAAAACTGTATTTACTTTTACAATCTCAGAGGTGCAAATACTGATTTGCCATTTTGAAATTAATTATATGCACATACACACACCAGTGTGAACTTCTTTCTTATACAATGTAAGGAATTAAGCACAGGGATGACACCAGAAATTGAGTGTCTCCATAGAAAAACCAGAGTAATTCTGATATAGAAGAAATTCATCTGGCATTCCTGCTTTTATACCAGGACTTTCCATCAATCATCAGAACGGTCTAAAACTGGCTGGTTCAGCTAAAGTTCTAAAACAGGAAAAGTACACATAGAAACAATTCAATCCAATACATAGAAACAATTCAATTCAATACCTGTTAAGATAAAGTAGTCTAAAATCAACTACAAAGACTTGTTACAAGCCAAGTCTGAGAAGAAATAATACTTTGGTTAACAGTGATTTAGTAATTCATGAAATTACACTGGTCTTTGTACAGTTAGTTAAATTAACCTCACAGATCTACTAAATTAAAAATAACTACTATGTTAAAAAATTAAATTCACAATAATATCCCTTCTTTGGTGAAAAAAATAAAACGGTTGCTTTATTAACTTTAAAGATATCCTGAATTTACCCTCCTTGAAATCCACAGCTAAACAACAGTTCAGTTGAGGCAGTAGTTCAAAAGAATGCTCAGCTTGAAATAATTAACAAGAAAGCTTGAATAGTTTCAAATATTAGTCACCATAAAGTTTTGACAGTGAACACGTGCTTGAACTTTTTTTAAAAAATTGTTTCACCTCATCAAAAATTTACACCCATAAAGGAACTGACTCTACTATAACAACATCAAAAACTGCCCAAATACAGAAGCTACTTCTGATGTAATAATAATGAAAATATTTCTGATTTTTGAAAGCAACACACTCACTTGAGCTGAGCACCACTGAGGACAAAAGCAGCAGTTCCACAAGATGAAAAGAGTATTTTCTAACAGCAATCTACAAAAATCCCTACACTGCTGTATGTTTATATAAAACTGCAGTAAAATTTCTCCCTCAGCTGACTAGCTTTTCCAACAGATTTCATATGAAACCATGCAATTATGGCATTCTTGAAAAGGGGAACTGTTTATTAATCTTCCAGAAATGTTTAGAAAGTGATGGTTACATGCACATAGCCTCCTAGATTCAGGAAGGAAAGCTGAGAACTGAAAAAGCAAAAGGGGAACAGCAAAGTTGAGAGCTGGGACGATTCTGCTCAGCCACAAACTCAGGTCTAACACTTTGCAGGTCATGCGAGTGGTTAATGGCCTCCATTAATGTAGCAGACCTGACACAGAGGATGAGGAGAAGCCACAATTATTACAACAAAAAAACAAAGAACAATTTTTGCCTGCAGCACACGATTTAACATGGGCAGCAGCAAAGGTTGGAAACTTCTCCTTTCTGATTTTCATCACTGTAACAGAACTAGATTAACACGTGTAACATTTTCGTTTCTATCCCTCAGTAATTACCAGCACCAATTACCATACCAAGAGTCATACAGTCATTACCTTATAATGAGAGCAGTGAAACAGAAGGATTTAACACCATTGTTTGAAAGGGTATAAAGAGTAACTCCAATATTTAAGGATATGGGAACATTTGTAAAAGGCACAGCATCATTGTGCCACGATTGGGACAACAACTACTATGCCAGGAAGCACAAGGCTGTCAACAGTTAACCAATATTTGAGAGCAGCTCCTGCTTTGCCTAGAGCCAAATGCTCCTCAACATGTTCAAAGTCCAGTTGTATTATTTTTAACTCAAATGGATAAAGCCCAAAGAGTTCTGCAGACACCAATCACCTTTCCTAACTATGCTCCTTACATAACAAACCTAGCACTGCAGACCACGTGCATCCTCCACAAGGCACTAATTAGGAAATCCTAGCAGGACCAAAAAAAAACCCTCAAAAAAAACAAATCCAAACTTTTCAAAAGTAACTAAACAGGTTAAACAACACAGTCAGACTTCCATATTGTCATGACAACTCAGCATGCATTCACAAGGCAGCAGTCTTCAAATTTTTAAATCAAAGTCCACAATAGTGTCAGAATGGTCTGTTTGGAATTCATAGAATGCCAGAATGGTTTGGGTTGGTAGGGACCTTAAAGACTATCCAGTTCCTGCCACGGGTCCCACTAGACCAGGTTCTTAAGTACATTCTTAAGCACATGAATGAATGAATTAGGCAATTAGGAAATAGCATTTAAAAAGTACTAGCTGCAGAAAAAAGTCCATCAAGTTCTATTGAACAAAAGGATGTAGATATCATTCCACGTTTATGCTAAGCCAAGGAAATTCCAGAAACTAGGAAAACAGACTGAAGGGAAAGGGCTGCTCTTCCCTGCTTTTCTTGCTTTTGCATCTTTCTCAAAGTGAGCAAGCACCAACAGATCCTTCAGGATAGATTAATCTTCCCCTAAGTCAACCTGACTCTTCAGTAAATCAAACAGACAACAAGCCAACAACAGACCACGAAGAACACAAGAATCACTGAAAAACCCTTTCCTTCCCAAACATCCATACCTGTGGAAGTGCAGTATTGAGCTGCCTCTGCAAGGAATCCCTCTCATGGCCAACCTCATGCAGCTTGCCCTGGGTGAGTGCGAGCGTCTCCTGAGTTTCTCGGAGCGTTTCCAGCAGGCGATCCCTTTCTTCCAGCATGGACACCATTAACTGCTCAAAGTGGGAATCAGCATCCGACTGCAACGGGGAACCTGAACCGTGGCCTCCATTTCCCCCGGCGGGAATCTCGGCCTCACTGATGGTTGGCATCACCTCACACATCATCTTGAAACAAAAGGAGACACAACAAAGGCAGAAATTTCGGTCAAACAAATCTAAACAGGAACTTTGAGTGCTGCCCATAATACCCACTTAGCTCTCCCCATGATAGCATCAGCAAAGGTTGCCAGCACCTTGGTGTTTGCCACTATTTCATTAAGAGTGAAGAAAAGGTACACAGTCAACTTAATCAAGGCTTCGCTTCATAATGAGAATCTTGTGACTTCTTGCAAAACCAGATTTTTGCAGCTACGTCTCAAACTGTGACCTCATTTTAATGGATTTATGTTTTTGTGAGGAGTAAACTGCTGCCGAGATATTTAAAAAAAACAAAGATAAGGCATGCAGCCTGACACCAAAAATTATAGACTTTACCCAGTAACTGATTACACTGCACATTTTGGGAATCATTATCTGCTTCTTCCATCACTTCAAACGTACAAAGATTGTATCTACAACACTACTTCGAGCTTGTGTTGGCTGTAGAAGGTTTATGGTGGTGAAAGTGATGTATGGTAAATGAGTGTTAAATCCAAACAGTCCAATTCGAGAGATAAAAACATGTAAAGGAAGGTAAAAAGCAAAAAATTCATTATGAAGTAGTAGCAGCTGTCAATGCGGACAGCAAAAAGAATTAAAGGCAGAGCATGAATACAGTTAACAATGCAAATGAGAGCACTGCACTACTGGAAGTGAGGACACTGTAAACGGGGAGCACCTTTAAGACACCCTAACAGAACCCCACCTAAAAGCTAAGGCATCAATGTTTTAAAAAGCATAGAAAAAACCCACTCGTGTAATTACTGCATAGTGGACCAACAAGAAAGTTCCTCAGGCAACGTCTCTCAAAAGCACAAACCTACAAGAACTTAAGGCAAAATCAGGAAAAGTAGCTCTCCCCAAACTCTCAGGTACCACAAGCTTTGTTCTCAGCCTTAAATTTCGCACTCATATCTGAAAATTTTAAAAGAACAATTCATTCTGAGTCTTACTGTGGGTCCTCTCAATCCCTTGAAAGACTTGAACAGTCTGAAATGCTTTGTAACAGTTTCATGCATGATTACTACAAGCCCTGAATTTTCACCACTACATTATTTACCTTGCTCAATAAAACGAAAAGACTTGGAAAACAGGCCCCAGGTTTCCTGCAGCACCAGTTCTTCTCTGTTTTAGCAATTTTCTGTTATCCCCCAAAACCTTTGGATTGCAAAGCATCCATCCAGCTCTGGTCCAATGCCTGTTTAATCGAAGCACATGAAAAAAAAAAATAAAATAAACCTGCCGAGGAAAGAGAAGATCCAGTAAAAAGCAGCAGCTTCAGCTAACTTGCCAAGTCCCCGGCACAGAAGAATGTGAAAATAAACTGTCTCAGCTTCCCATCCCTGTATTACTGGCCCATAGGTCCTGCAACAGCTGGGATGGAGGAATCATGTGCTGACGAAAAAATAAAAATGTAGTCCGATGCAGAGGTGCAAAAAGCTTCAATAGTTCATCGCCCATAAATTCCACTCAGGTCACAATCGCATTATTAAACAGAGTACGGACAGCAGGGGAAAACAGCACGAGCTTTCTTGTAGAGGATTTGGGAAAGCCTCTCTTCTTTTCTCTTCTATTAATTCCAAGGGGAAGCTCTCCTTCCAGTTCCCTGGGTCTTAGTTCAAACATTTATAATCCCAAGAGCAAGGCGCTGGCGTCGCTTTGGAAGGCGAGCAGGGAGCGAGACCTGTTGTTTCCTCTGCACTAGTCCCGCAGACGATGCTCCGCAAGCGAGAGCAGGGAAATAAAGGACCCGGCAGCTCCGGGGGCACGGGCCCGGTCCCGCCGCTCCCGTTCCCCGCCGCGGGCCCGGCTAACAAAGCTGGGGCGGAGGACGCGGGGCTGGCTCTCCCGCTCCCCCCGCCCGTCTCGGGGAGCACCGGGCCGGGCCTCCCTCCTCGCCTCGTTCGTTCCCCGCCGGAGGCCCCAGCGGCGCCGGGAGCGCGGCCGGCCCAAGCCCCACGCAGCCCCTGCGGAGCGAGCCCGCCCTCGCTCCGGCCCCTACCGAGCGGCGGGGGCTCCGCCGCACCGGGACAGTCCCCTATGGGCCGGGCCCGGCTCCGCCCGCCGCCGCCTCCACGTCCGTGGTGGCGGGCGCGGGGTCGGCTGAGGCCGGGTGGGTGGTGCCGGCCTCCCGGCGGTGCCGCCACGGCCTCAGGGGGCGGCAGAAGCGCTGCGCACCCGGAGAGCCGCGATCGCCGCCGCGGCCCCGCCGCTCCCGGCCCCGCTCCCGGCCCCGCTCGCCGCCTCCTCCCGCCGCTCCCGGCGCGCTCCGCGGCCCCGCATAAATCAGTGCGGCGCCCACAATGCACCGCGCGGGGCGGCGCGGCCGCTCCTGCCCCGCTCCTCGCCGCCGGGGACCCGGGTTCGAGACCCGCTCGGCGCTGCCTGCTGTGTGAGCGATACTGCCGCCGCCCACGCTGCCCGCCCCGAAGGAAAGGACGGGAGAGCCGCAGCGGAGCCGCGGGCGGCAGGCGTGCTCGCTGAGGACTGGGAACAGGGCAGGGCTGGAGTGGCCCCGCAGTCGCAGCCCGTGCCGGGGCCTGCGTGTGGCCGGGTGGGATCGCAGCGCCTCGACTTCCCCCGGCTGCCCGTGCCCGCTCCGAGCGCCTCGGCCAGCCCGGGGCCTGTGACCTGCCCTGGGCACCTCAGTTCCGAAGGCTATGGAGGGCCTGGAGCGAGTCAAGAGCAGGGAATGGAGCTGGGGAAGGGTCTGAAGCAGCAGGAGAGGCTGATGGAGCTGGGAGGCTCAGCCTGGACAAAATCAGGGGACATTATCACTGCACAACTCCCTGAGAGGAGGTTGTCGCCACGTTGGTCTCTTTTCCCAGACAACAAGTGACAGGACAAGAGGATAAAGTCTTGAGCTGCCAGGGGATGTTTAGGATGGACATTAGGAAGAATTTCTTCACAGAAAGGCTGATCAGACATTGGAATGAGCTGCTCACACCGGTGCTGGAGTCAGCACCCCTGGAGGTGTCTAAGGAAGGACACTCAGGACGTGGCACTCACTGCCATGGCCTGGTTGACACCATGGTGTTCAGTCATGGACTGGACTCAATAAGAAGTATTGAATCTCAATAAGAATAAGATTTCTGATCCCAGAGGTCTTTTCCAGCCTAATCTGTTCTATGATTCTGTGGACTGGAGCCGCCAGATCCCCAGCACAGCGAGGGGTGACTTCAGTGACATAGCTTGTTCTGCACAGGAAACTGGGTTTGGCTACATTGGCTATTATTTTTCCAAAACACTATAGAAATGTTTTTCCACTTGCATTTCTATAGCTTTTACTCCCTTCCTGGAGCCTTCACCTTGCCCATGAACTGAAAGCTGGAGTCTGCAGGCAAAGCTTAGAAAACTCCTCTCTTCATATTTGTATCACCACCCTGAATAAAGTATTTGCATTTTGGACCCTATTGCTTCTTTTACAGTGGAAAGCTCTAAAAAGCATCAAGGGCCAGTTAGGCAGACAGAGGCAAGTCATGCCAAAAAGTGGCAGTCCCTGCACAGAAGGTTCTGCAGATTTGTGGCTGGATTATGTGGGTTAATTTGTAAGCACAACATCTCCACACCTAGCACTGGATAGAAAGGATCACTAATGAGTCAATCTTCCTTTCCCCACATAGGAAATTCTTTATAAGTTTACTACATTGTGCTCTTTTGTGCTCTGTGCCCTTTTTTATCTGAGCCTTTAGACTGAATTCAAGTCACATTTTTTAAGCTTTCCCTGTACAGCCATGAGGTCTAGATTACTTTTTTTTTTCCTCCTGAAGTTTCCAATATAATGCCATGACTCTGGGAGCTGGAACTTTGAGAAAAAAGCCAAATATGATGAGGAACATTCAAATCGCAAGTTCTGCCAAATATTGATCAGCACAGATTTAATGCTGAATATCTGAATAACTGAGGTCTGACTTTTCAATGTAGGAAGAGTAGCAAAAAGATTACAAAATGAAGTGTTATGAATTAACCTATATGTAGATAAATGCTTTTATTTATAAGCTTTGATCCAGATTTTCAGTGGATGAAGAACACTTCAGGCTAAGCAGCTGCCAAGGCAGCATCTTCAAAATAACCTGTTCCAGCAAAACCAAAACAAGGCTGGAAAATAAAGAGAAATTTATGGCTGTGTGAAAAAACATCATTCCACTTCAACTCATCACACATAATAAAATGAAAATTTATCATGTTAGTAGAAAGACTGAATTGGCTTGATCTCTGATTTGTATTTAACATGTGAGTCAAATGGAGACTTTGTGGATGAAATGGCAAAAGGTTAAAGACTGTAATGGGCATGGAGTTGATAATCTCTCTGAAACTGGACACTGCAATATATCCAGTCAGATTAACTTATCTCAGAGCCAGGTCATGTGGAATAAATTAATAAGTGAACCTCAGTATTCATGTAGATCCTAAAACATGGAATTACATTTTCTCTCAATCTGGGATGCCTTGGAATGTGTGTCTTTCTTTTGTAACTAAGTTTTGTTTAGTGCTTAAATAGTTAAAACCAAAAAATGAAGATTTGTACCATGCTATAATCCTGCTTCATTATGAAAGCGAAGAACATACCACACAATCCTGAACTGAGAATAAATATGGATGAGCTCCATATATTAATTTTCACTTCACCCAGTTTGTTAACAAGGCACAGACATTCACATGCAGCTTGTTCAGCTCCTCATTGCCACAGTTGGATTTCCCATCTAAGAGGCAGGAGGTTTTATCTGCAGACCCTCCTCAGCCTCAAGGAGTTGCCACCTTCAAATCACTCTGTACACAAGTTTCAGAGGAGGGTGGAAATGCCAGTGGTTAGGCACTTTCTTGAGAAATGGGTTTCAGCCTCAGGTGGGAACAGAGTTCCCATAGCATATAAATGTCTGCTATATGAGAAGGAGGCACTGCACAGAGCCAGGTATTTATTCATGCCCAAAAGGATGGCTTAGTCCAGGAGGGAACCTACATCCAGAATACCCTAGCTAAGGAATATGCCTTCCTTGTGGCATACTGCAAATACCTTCCTTAGGCACCACTCTGTGAATGCCACATAGAGCTCAGACCATGGATACAGCAGAGTTTCTGAGGTGCCCCAAAAATATTTGAATAGCTTGACTTTAAAGCCGATTGCTACTCCCATGTGCAGTCCACCAAAGCTGGGACCAGACCAGTGGGAAAGGCCGGCCAGGACTTGAAGAGGAAAAAGTGAATAACCAGATCTTTGCATAATGCTCTGCACTGCAGAAAATAAACATGGAATGATAAAGCCAGAACTCCCAAGCTCAGCAAATACCAAAATATTTCTCAGTCCCATTTACTTTGTAGTACAAGGAAAACAGTTTCCTCTTTTTTCTTCCTCCTGGGCACGTAACTCAGGATATACCATCCGACATGAAGAGCACCAGCAGCTCAGATCTTTTTAATTAAATGAGTGTGATGTCTCTTTTGTAAGTTCAGCAAGAGGTCTGGCTCCCTGTCCGTGTCATTTAGTGAGATGTAACACTTGTGGATGTGTCTGGAAAGAGCCCCACATACATCAGCTGACAGCAAAGTAATCAGTCCAGAGACCCAGGTTAAATCTCTCTCCATCTTTGCACCTCCAAAACCACACGCTGAAATTCAAACAAAGGCTGTTAAAAACAGGGAGGGGGTGGGAGGGGGGGGAGGTTTCTTTTCCTGTCACATGATAAACTAGATCCTAATGTTTATCCAAGCTCAGCAAAGCTCAGCTCTTCCTGGCAGGCGGTGCCGGGTGAGGTGCGGGGTCGGAGCTGCCGTGCCCGTGCGCTCTGAGCACAAACACCTGCTGGGAGCGCACTCCCCTGCCCGCCCAGGGCTGCGCGCTTCATCTGTGCCGAAATTCCCTTCGGGAGCCTCCGAGCCACCCCACGCGAGCACTAAACCTCTGCTGAAAATAGCCCAAGAGCGCCTACGCAGTTTTTGTTCCCCCTCCCGAGTCGAGCCCCTTGTCCTTTACAAATCGCTTAATGACTTAGCAGCAAAGTGCATTTCGAACACATTTCAGGCATTTCATACCGAAATGAATAGATGCAAGAACAGGATTTTTGCCAGCAGCACTGATTATCCTTTTGTCAGTAGATAGACGTGACCTGGACCATTCTGTTGCCATTAAAAAATGTCTCTAGAGGTTGCTAGACAGAGGAGACGCTTTGCCTGAGGGAGAAGGAATGAGAGGGAAGAGGCTGGAAGGTGGCCTGTGGAGAAGAGGACAGAGGTAATTAATGGTTATGCCCATGTATAAAGATAAGTGCACCAGTAAATGTGTCAGCCCTTGGGCGATGGAAGCCACGACTTCTACAAACCCCAACACAGTCCTTTACATCGACATTTTATTTATATAATGTGGCCTACATGGATCTATGCCGGATTCAGGCAGGTGTAAATCAAATGGGAATCGGCTGCTCTGGAACTGAAGAGGGTTTTTGACCTGGACTTAAGAAGAAAAGTCTCTAAAAAGCAACTGGAGACATGGCAAGACTCTTAAAAGACCAGATGAACTTACAGAATTTATTTTAGTGGGAATCATACTTATGTCAAGACCATAAATATTTTTCAAATTTAGCTGTTACTCCTGCAACCAAAACCACATATTCTCACTCAAGTACCAACCTGCTGAACTCAAAAAGGCTTTCAGCTTAGTTTCAGCTTCAGTTGTGCAATTTGCAGTTCAGAATT
The DNA here is from genome assembly GCF_052056855.1 of Sturnus vulgaris. Classification (NCBI taxonomy): domain Eukaryota; kingdom Metazoa; phylum Chordata; class Aves; order Passeriformes; family Sturnidae; genus Sturnus; species Sturnus vulgaris. The sequence continues at coordinate 6,504,112 of NC_142260.1, forward strand.
ATTGCACCTGCTGTCTTTTTAGTATGGATTTACAGCAGCAGAAATCCCCTTGAGCTAGAAAGAATTTCTAAAACCAAGTATCGTTTATTTCAATCAAAAATGAAATACACCCCTAATATCCAATTCAAACATAGTACATTCCCTCAGTGTAGGCTGATTTCAGCACGCCTTCAGATAGTTTATAGGCATTATGAAAGGTATTGAGCTAAAAGTGCATTTGGTTGCAAGTCTAGGGCAATAGAGTTGCACATTATTCAGTTAAGCATTTTTAAAAAGATAATATTTTTGGAAAGGCTTTATTCATGCGACGTAGCTGTGAATAATATTGGAAGAAGAAACTGAAGGATTCAGAACCAGCTGTGATAATGCAGCTCCTGCCTAACTAGAGCAGGTCTGGATACATTCCACCTGGCTGACCACCTACAGCATGAACCCATTTACCCTGGGTTGCCTCTGTAATCAGTGGAGCAAGAGAGCCACTCCATGGGAGGAGTGATTCACACCTTTGGTGTGGTCCATGAATCACCTGCTCCAGGTGCCTGTCTGTTCCCATTGGCTCCAGAGGGAGCCCAGGGCAGCCGGACTCTTGCTGGGAGCTGTGCTCAGATGTCTAAAGCAGAGTGAGATGAATCTGGATGTTGGGTACGTGTGGGATCAGCACAGCTTGTGGCTGTAGGAAAGCAAGGGATATGGATGTGATTGTCCACAGAAATGAGCAGGGCTGTTCCTGGCTTCATTGCTGTGGATTTAGCAGCCCACGGTTTGTCTGTCTCAGTAATTTTAACTGGTCTGCAATTCAATTACTGTACTTGCAAGACTAGAGCCTAGAGCTTCAGAGCCATGGCAGCCTCTCAGTGTAGAGAATCATAGAAACACAGAATAGTTTGGGTCAGAAGGGACCTTAAAGATGATCCAGTTCTAACCCCTTGCCACGGGCAGGGACACCTTCAACTATCCCAGGCTGCTCCGAGCCCTCTCCAGCCTGGCCCTGAACACTTCCAGGGGTGGGAAGTCCATAACCTCTCTGGGCAACCCATGCCAGTGCCTTATCACCCTCTCAGCAAAGAATTTATTTCTTATATCTAATCTAAACCCACCCTCCTCCAGCTTAAGATCATTCCCCTGTCACTCCATGCCCTTGCCCAGAGTCCCTCTCCATCTCCCCTGTAGCCCTTTTAGGTACTGCAAGGGGCTCTAAGGTCTCCCCAGAGCTTCTTCTTCTCCAGGATGAGCAGCCCCAACTCCCTCAGCCTGTCTTCATTCCAAGAGAAAAGAATGATGTTAATTTTTATTCCAAATCACCTGTATACATACTGATTGATCCCAGAGCGAAGGCTATAGACATTGAGTTCTCTCTTCTCTTCTCTTCTCTTCTCTTCTCTTCTCTTCTCTTCTCTTCTCTTCTCTTCTCTTCTCTTCTCTTCTCTTCTCTTCTCTTCTCTTCTCTTCTCTTCATTGGGTTCTACCTGGATCACTTCAATATTGAGGCTTCAGTTTTTAGAATGTTTTGAGACCTGGTAGGAGAAAATTTAAAATATTGTATTATTTTAATAATATATTTAATAAACTTTATAAATAGTCCAACTACGGGAAAACAAAAAGGATTTGCATGTGAAGTAACACTTCTGTTCCTGTAAATCAGTGTTTGAGGGAAAAAAATGGGGGTTTTTTTCTGCTTTGTCTGCTATGCAAAGGCTCCTTCTGTTTCAAGTGGCTTTGGAGTAGGTACTAAGCAAAGTGGACCACGATTTCTATGTACTCAGTGTCCTCTACTATTAGTCCTTCATACTGTAGTAAAGTAGATAAAAACATTTGAAAAATAAAGAGACCTCAAATGGCACTTAAGCCTATTTTTAATCCTTACCTGACTAGATTTCAAGTGATAACATACCTTTCATTACTTGCACATTGCCTGCATGAAATTGTTTGTGGCAATCACCATCTTCTTTATTCAGCTGCACACTGAATTGAAGCATTAACCTGTGTGTGTGAAGATAATAATGTTGGGAAGGTATTAGTCCCAAATCATAGTGTGTGTTACAAGGCTGAAGGATTTTTCCGTGCAACCAGCTTCAGCTTACAGGCAAATGAAAATATAAATAACACTTTCAGTGAATCACCAGTTTATGCATGAGTTAAAATGTTTATTTTCGCCATTTTAGAACTCCCCACTGTCTTGACAGCATTTACTAGGAATATTAATTTGCTAAAATGAATTTGCTGAGATGGTGACTAAAAACCAAGATAGCCTCAAAATGAAGTCATAAAGCAAACTGCAACAGATAAAAATTATAAAAACTATGGGCACTTGCAATGGCAACAGTGTGCTTGGCAAAAAAACATCTCCAGCTTCAAGGTGAACCTTGATGAAATTGTCTGCCAATAGGTACGGTGTATTAAAGTGCTGTCAAAGTTCAGTTCCTGTTCTGACAGGAACTGTTCTGCTCTGTTCTGTTCTGTTATTTCCTGTTCTGACTAGTAGCAATTCTGCCTAGACAACCAGGTCATTTCAGACTAAATCTCACCTTTGGCATTTGGAGAAGAAGGTTACTAGGTCAGGATCCGACACAAAAAATGAGTATAGGTATAAGCCAGCTAATGGTAACCATTCAGCTCAGACCACCTACCAGCAGCCTAAAGCAGCAGAGTGACATTTAAAAGCAATCAGAGTCAAAAGAAAACCTTCAGGGAAAGCAGACAATTCTTCAGAAAAAGCAGCTCTACATTTGCCAGAGGAAAAAAAATAAAGACCTTTGGGAACAGTGCTCAGGTCGACTTGAAATAAATATCAAGAAAAATAATGGAAATATAGAAAATAGGGCTTCTTCTAAAGTAAATTCCTTACCCACTTGCTTCTCTACTGGTCTGTCCCTACCCAGTATTATCCCTGTGAATGGTTTCATCCTTAGCTTTTGAAGAAAACACCATAACTTTGAGTGAATTTCCTGCAAATTCATAAACTCAGAGCACATAGCACACAGCCTGGGTGAGACATGCTGTGGAGAGGAGATCCTCATGGAGAAGGAAGGATCCTCTCTAATGCCAACAGGAGCAGGAGCTGCCTTTGCACTGCCTTGCTCATATGGGTTATCCCTGCTGGTGGACTCACAATGCCCTAAAGTAAGGCAGTTTTAGGATTCATGTCTGAAATTTTAATCTTAGTGCTGCTATGATATCCTAGTTTTAAGATTAATGTTTTTAGGATGCTTAAACCCTTATGGAACCATCTGTTATTTTAATAATAAAAGCACAATGAAGCCTTGCATCCCTTCTTGGCTGGCAGAGTGTCTGTCACTAATCTGGCCCAATTTACCTTCCCTCTATACAGAAGTCTCCTCTGTAAAACTTGTGGTCAGCTCACGCTGCCTCCTCCAGCTGGAGTCAGGTTTTCTGTGTGTAGCTTGTGCTGCTCAGCCCATCCCTGTGGGTCACTCCGAGTTCAGGCCCCTTACAGGAATGTCTTTATCTGCACCTGGGGTTTCATCCAGTGTATCCTCAGCTGCCATGGGGGTCTCCACGTGTCATCTTCTGACTCAGCTACCAACAAAAGGTTTGTCCCTGCCTTGTGCCAGATAGCACTCTTAGTCACTCAAGTGTTCCTTTTCCCTTCTTCTGTTTGCCTGAATGCCTTGTTCCTTTGCACAGAGGTATTTACACAGCTTTTGTCAAATTACAATTAATTAAGGCTGGCTGTTACTGAATAAATAGTCATTTACTATCTAGCTGCTGAAGGTAAGGTGTGTAAAAGACACGGTGTGTAACTTGGAAAAAAATACAAAACACAAGAGAAAAAGGTAAGAAAGGCTGGCTTTCCCTGCTCTTGGTTAGGAATCATCATTTCTGGGAAGGTGGGCAACAGCTGAACAAACCTTGTCATTGTCTTACACTAATCCTTAAATGAAGTGAGAATAGCACATGTAAGATATAAAAGGGAATAACTGATAATAGAAGAAACCAGCAGCCCTGATATTGTTCATCTGTGCTGTAACAAGCAGGGGAGCTGATTTATTTCGAAGCTAAATTCCCTGTTCTCCTGAACACAGTTCATATTAAAGACCCTTTGACCACGCCATCTGTTTGCATTGTAATCCACATCTAAAAGAGTCAACAGAAATATTGACTCACGAGCTGGTTCTACCTTAGGCCTGCGAGTTAAGCTCCCTCAACACACATAGGCTTTTGCACAAAGAGCTACAGCAGCACTCCTCTCACCTTTTCCTTTCGTGCTACAATCAATCATCCAGCACTCCAAACAAAGGTCAGGTCCTCCCCAAATGCAAACAATACCTTCCCTTTGTCTCTCAAACAACTCTAAATAACAATGCCTAAAACTTCCAGGAATCATTAGCATTTCTTCATGCACAAATGGGAAATACTAAGTCTAGCCAAGGTGAGATTAATCTGGCAGTTTCAGTCTGGTGCAGTGCTGCCCTCACCACAAAAGCCATCGAGGAACTTGGCACTGACTTGCTCTTTGTACTTTTTACCTGTGAAGCCAAAGGCTGGAGTGGCAGGGACTCACCTGCCCGGTGCTGGAATCGTTTAGGGCACTGGAAAAGCACAAGCAGAGCGAGAGAAGGACTCTTACTTTAGCCACGTATAATTTCTAAATTTTTTTTGTTAGATAATTTCCTCGGTGTCTCCAGCTGCTGCCTGCAAAAGCAGAAGCAATAGGGAAGAGAACAGAAGGTAATTTCAGCATCATGAAATGACCAGCATGACCCAAAACACTAGACTGAAGGAAAATGCTGAAAATCACAGAAACTGCTCTAATGCACACCAGGAATTTAGCCAATTCTTGCATTTAAAGCTGTGAGTAGAAAACAGTGGCTCGAAATCACTCCTGATCCTGGAGATGCAGCAGCTGGCTCTGAATTTTTACTTATTTTTAATGAGTTGGCCCAGAAATACCACCTTTGTTTCTAACAGAATTAGGCTGCTCTTGGAGACTGCTGTATTTTTTTACAGATGCAGTATAGAGCATATAAGGGACAGACAGAAGCTGGAGAAGGAGTATTGAGAAATAGCCCTGTCAGGAAAATCTTGTTTTCCAGATTATATCAAATAACTTTACTGAAGGGTGTGTATGTATGCATATGGAAACACACACTGTACACACACAGATATGTGCATATCAGGATTAATGAGACACGTAATTTTCATGTCCAATACTTTCTTTCTCTCCTGTAATTAAATGTGCAGTTTCCTTTCACCAAAATAACGTGGCACCAGTTTGATTTTAATATCTTTAAGCCATGTACAAACAGTGAGGTTCCTTGCATGAATACTCAGCACTTACCTGTCACATGCCCATGGATATTCAGCAAATAAAGGAATATTCAGGCAGAAGTGATACAACAAAACATGCTGCAGTACCAGATTTTTGCTGTAAACAGGATCACCAAATTTTGTGCCAGCCAAAACAGTGATAATTTAAATTTTTATCTGTGAAATCCAGCAGTGCTTTGCTGGGTTGTTTTATCCTGTCAAGGTCAGGATATTTGGTAACAGCAATGGGGATGGATCCTGACTCCCAGTTTTCAATGCTCATGGAGATAGCATGTCTCAGTCACAGCCAAAATGCTGCAGAAAAGCCTCTGTATCCAGACACCAGCTAGGTCATAGCCAGGTTTCTGAGTGCACAAAGGAAGGGTTTTTCAGCTCCTAGGGTTCACTTTGGTTGCATGATTTAGAGGCTTTTTTTGTCTGTCTTTAATAATGCCACCTTTGTAGTACCAAAATACACAGCTGAGAGAAGCTGGCAGCTCCCCGTGGCCTGCAGCTCCCTCATTCCTTCTCCTTGCATGGGGAAAAAGAAAAGAAACAATAACCAAACCAGGAAGCTGCCACTGCTGCTGTGACATCTGACATGACAATGCTGCCAGACCAGGATACTCCCTGACCTGCTCACAGGTACCGTGGCAATTCCACCCGTGCCCATTTTTCCCTAGCTGAGGGACCCTATTTGAGTGCATGAAACACCACTGGAACAGGCTCTCTGAATAACCAGGAGAACTGTCAGAGTCCTCTTCAAACCACCAAGAAAACGAGTGTTTGTCCTCCCTCAGGCCTGCCTGCTGGAATTACTCAGCATTTCATGATGAGTTGGGGGATGAGTCTGTGGGAAGGAGATAAGGGATGAAAGTAACCTTTTAAAGGAGAAAATGGGAGAAGCCTATGGGGCACTCCAGGTACCCTTTAAATAAAAGAAACTGGGATCTGATTTCTCTATAATTCCTTCTCTAATTCCTCTGAATTAGCCTGTGGGAACTTCTCAGCCCTCACAAAACAAATTGAGCTCCCCACAAGTCAGACCCAAGGACCAGACATTAGACTCACTGGTGAGGCCCCTTCTGGCAAAAGACCTGGCTCAAGCCTATTTGGATCACCACCCATTAGTAAATAAATCACCTTCAAAAAAAGTCAGTTCAACCTAAATTCCATCTAACCTAATAGTAATAAACCATAAACCAGTGAAGATACTAACCTAGGGAATGGACAAACATTGTGTGAGAAGCAAACTTGGGATTTTCAGAGTTGTTGGTCGACATTGAATTTGGTTAAGTAGCTGTGTGATGGCATCTTCTCTGAGACACCTCTGTAAACCTTAATTCACAGGAGGCAAATCTGCCTTTGGCTTTCAAGCTGCAAAATGATCTGGTCCTTTCACATTGCTCAGCATCTTATCCAGTGGAAGTGATTATGGAAGAATCAGGAATTTCTAGAGCTGAGGATTCCCCTCTCTGATGAGGATTCCTGCCTCCATTCCCACTTTAAGGCAAATTAGGTGAAAGGAGATATTCCTAGGGAGAAAATCATGATCAGGGTACCTTATGCCATGCTCCAGCTGCTTTTAGTTACTCCCAGTGGCTGGAGGGAGCACAGGCATCAGTTCCATATGCTGAGGAGCTCAGGGATTATTTGGAACCTTGGCTAAGCACTTTCATTCCCCAGCATATTTATTTACTGGATGCAGAGTGGGAAAAAAAAAGGGTCCCATCAGAATTACTCATACAATCAAAGGCCAGGTTGTGGGGGTGCCTCTTGCTCAGGTCTAACATGAAAACAAGGGGTTTAAATTCTCCCTCAGCCACTGAGTCACGTCAGAAAAAGTTCAAAGTCAGTCAGGGCTGGAGATCTTTAACCATGAAATTTCAGGAATTAAGGGGAAAAATAATGCATGAAGTGAAGTGCCTTATAAACACAGTCCTCAAGAGACAATGCAACATTTAATAGCCCTGAAAATTCACAGGCCAGATGTGGAATTTGACATTCTAATTTAAAATTCAAACATAAGGTTTTTCACATGAAGCTTTTTGATTTTTTCTTTTTGTAAAAAGTAGAATATGGTTTACAGAAAATTGTATGAGCAGGTCCACAGTGAATAACTTAATTAGGTGGAGTGTAACAGAGCTGCATGCAGCCGTTAGCTAGAAATGTGCACTTTGCTGGCTTTAGCTCTAATTAGTTTTAATTCATCTGCATATATATGAGCTGCTTCATGCACAAACATGCAGCTACACGCACAGGCTGGAGCTTTACCATTCCAGCTGGAAACACAAATGGAAGCACCACGTGGTAAACTGAGGACAAAAAAAAAAATATATATATTTCTTAATATTTAGCCCTGCTCTCTCACATGTCTTGTTCCAGGGAGAAGTGGAACTGAGGGGATTTGCCGAGAGGTTTCGTTTCCGTTCCTGCCCGCGGATTTTGGGTGGCGGGCACGGTGGGAGCGGGCAGTGCCCGGAGCAGAGTGGGTGCCTGTTTCCCAGCAGTGGGAGGCTGGCTGGGCTGGCGGGCAGGCAGCGGCTGCAGCCACTTGCCCCTGCACTGCCGTGCACTCGGATTGCCATGGAAACCCGGCTTTGGGGGGAATTCAGGCTACCCTGGCTGTCCCACAGCCAAGGAGCTGTGAATAAATTCTGCTTACGCTGAGCCGAACATAAATTAAACAATGTGGGATGTGAGGCACAGACCTGCCAGTGCTGCGCCCTTTTAATTCACATTTTCTCGGCAATTTCTGTTTGAAATTTGGCGATATGCCTGGGAGTGACAGAAAGCACCTCTCAGGAGATGACTGGAAGGCAAACATAAGATTTAGCTCAACACATACAGACATTAATGGCAAGTATGGTTTTATAGTTTCATTTTTATGTAAAACCTTTCTCACACTTTTTACGCTGTCTACAAAATCTAGTACCAGGTTTGCCTACAAAAATCACCAGCTTTTGTATAGAAATTTACTTTGTGCATCCCTTTTGCCACAGGTGGCGTGTACACTTGCAGAATAGCTGCTACAACCCTTTTAGAATTTAGACCACAATAAGAACTGCTCAGATTAAATTCTGAAAATCATTTTTTTAAAGTTAATACTCCTGCTGCTATCAATAGGATTAGCAGAATTAAGAAATGGAGAAGAAAACATTTTAAAAATTGTGAGCATTTTTAATGGCAAGATGATTGCTTTCTGTAGTTCTCCCAAGCCGGGCTCACCTGTAAATAAAACACCTCCCACAGAAAGCCCCAGGTGGGTGTTTTTTACATCTCCCATGACAATGGTCCAGTTTTATGCCTGTGTAACTTCACACAGCACCAGCGCCAGCTCTGAAGGTTTGAACATGAAGTAGTAAATAAAAAATACCAGTCTGACAGCTTTTTGAAGCATTCGGCAGAGATACAAAGTCGGCATTAAGCTGCTTTCCTTAGCAAAGGCACTTTTTTATTACATTGTACTGGAGACGCCTCACGACCTCCCTTGCAGCTGTTATTTTTTATAGAGCAGAGAACACACAAACCCCTTCTCTTTGCTACAAGAGCTGGTTACTGTGAGCACTGCCTGCAGTTCTGTGACCTGCCCCAATACAGCACAAGAAACCAAAATAAAGGAGAGCTCAGCTGCCATCCACGCGGGAACTGTACACACAGAGAGTGTGGAAAAGGCTTTCAGCTTCCAAAACTGATCCAGTCAGAGAAATTACCGAATTCAAACTCGGCCAGGATGGCCAGCTTCAGGGATTTCAACGGTGTCTATTACATCATGTTTCACAAGAACAAGCCTGTTGTTTTCACTCCAGCCTGCTTTAAGAGAGGCATGTGTAATGCTCTCAGGAATGAGGCAGGAGCAGGAATGGTTCTGTGGACGGGACTTTTTAATGATTAAGAGTTGGTTCCATGCAGATTCCCACGCAGACCTGCATGACCCTGCCTTTCCCAGCAGCTGAGTAAAGCCCTGCTTCCTCCTCTCCCTGAACCTACAGTTCCCAGTACACACACATTGCAACACACCCTGCTCCTGTGAAGCAATCCTCAGCTGCGACAGTTTTTATTGAAACTCAGATTCTCCAAAAGTTCCTGAATCTTTACTCACAACTCCTTCCCCTACCCCTCAGCTCACCCCCACGGTTCCTATTTTTATGGTTGAAACAGTGAGCTAATTTCTCTCAATTCCACCAGAGCACCAAAACACTGTCAGGGAAAAGCAATAAATCAAAGAGGGAAGAAAACCTAGAAAAATATTTGTGCTGGAACACATTTTAAGAATATAGGTGATTTATGCAGAAGAAGAAAGGCACAAGGCAGTGATTAGAAATAAACTTGAATTGAAAAATACTCAGCCAAAAAGCCTAAATTAAGAACATGCTGAGCACCAGAGAGAGCTTGGAGACAAAGTCAGTGCTATTAAGCTTTCTGCATTAAACAATTAAATGAAGCAATTAGATTTCAGAAAGGAGACAATTATTTCAGGAATGAAACAAAGGCTGGAGGAAATGCAGCTGCCTGAGTGTGGAGAATGAAGAAAAGGAAACCAAAGCATTGTATTAGAAATGTTCACAACAACCAATTTGTGTAAGAGGATTTTTAATTAATGGTCTAGAAAACCTTTTTTAACCTAGTAATGAAAATAATGCAATTTTGGAAAAGAAAACCACCTCAATATGTGATTATAATTGATATCTTCAAAAATCATAGGCAATGGCAAGTAAGTGCTGAAAGGGACTGAGAAGTGACATGGAAAAACAACTCTCTGAGATGAGAATTCTCCTGAGATGGCACTCTTAACTCTGCATGTTTTGATGTGCTGTTTTCTCAAGGCTGTGAGGAAAGATTACTCTCATGAGACCAAAAGGAAAAGGTTTGAGTAATTCCTCACAGGCAGATACTCTTGCAAAGCATCCTAAAGGATTTGATAAAATGGGCAATTAAGTTATTTGTCTTACTCACTCACAGCTTTAAGTGCAGGCTGACACTCCACAGAGCACCCAAGACTCTGTCAATTCGTTCTGAGCACTTCCTCTAAAAACCCGACCAAGCTTAGACAAAACTAGAAGCCAGGCTTTTAATTAATTCTCAAACAAATATGACATCCTTAGCACAGATTCGCTAGCAGAGGAAAAGAGAAGGAAGTTTACCCACTGGCAGCCTGTCTCCCAAGCACACTGGGCCTGAGTTTAGGCTCCTGAGGGCTGTCAGGGCACCTTTTTTTCCTTATACCTCCCTGAGTGACAGCATTTAAATGCTGCTGCTGCTGGCAAACTGCAGCCTGTTGAGCACTTCTGAGAAACTCAACGACAAAACACTTCGCTTTTTGTCTTTAATATCCCAAGATGGGCACTGGTAACACAATGCTTGTTTAGCACCACTCCTTGCTTCCAAACTGTCTTTAACATCCACTTTCTCCCAGAGATCTCACTGCAGACAGCAATCCCATCAAACAAGAAAAAACCCTGTTCCACTTATTGTTTTTTTAAAGGAATTATTTTTAATTAAATGTACACAGAGTTATACAATATAAAACTGTAATTCAAGTTATAAAAATATGTATGAGTTCAAGGTGTTTAATTTGAAAAGAAAAGGTTGTCAACTGGATCAGAAAACATTCCCTTACAAATTCCACTCTTTATCCTTCCTCCCAATAACAAGATTTTGTTCCCTTAATTTAAGTTGATTTTGATTTCACATAAACAACATTTTAATATCTCATAAAAATGTTCTTAATTGGCTCTGAGGTATGGCACAGATTGATGCAGTCTAGGTTATTGCTTTCAGACACAGTAAAAGGATGTACAAAATCCTTAAAGAAACAAGAGGTTTTTAATTCCTGAAGCAGAATATTTCTTGTAGCTGATGAGCTCTTGGCTACAACCAACAGGTTATTCCAACTGATTCCTAAAATATCCTGGCTGCATGCAGTAGGCAGTATGCTCCTCCTATTCCACATAAATCTGCTTGGAGAAGCAGAAGACTTATTAAAAGTGGATAAGAAAAGCAATTGAGAGAGAGATTGGACTTGGAGCTGCTGCAGGGCTGTTTGAGCACTCACATAACCTATCCTGCTCACTTCCACTCCTCTGCCCTGCTCAGGGATTGCTCAGAGGCAGGAAGGAAAAACTGCTGGAGCAATCCTTTTCTTTAGATACTGCAGAATTGTTACCCCTGGTGTCTATGAAACAAAAATCTCCAAAACACTTGAGCTGGTCATCCAGCTGAAGCTCAGCATCTCCTCCTGGGAGCCTGGAATTGACAACTGATACAAGTAAAGGAAAGTAAGTACTTGGAGAACTCTGCCTGCTGGAGAGGCAGACAGGTGGCAACGCCTGTATTTCCCTTTTTTTGGATACAAACAGTGATACCACAATTGGAAAGATACTGAGAATCGGCACACAATCCTGTTTTGGGCAGGGAGGGACCTAAAAAATCATCCAGTTGCAACCAATGACTCTTTCCACTCGACCAGGTTGCTCCAAGTCCCATCCAGCCTGGCCTTGAGCACTCCTAGGAATGAGGACAAGAATCATTGAAGGGAAAAAAGCCCTGACTGAAAGGATTTTTCTATCATGTGAACTTATGGTAGTTTTCACTAATTACAATTAAGCCTCACTGTTTGAGTAAGAGGCACCATGAGCAACAAAAACTTGAAAATTGTCAGTGCCATGACATTTCTGCAGAGCAGTGACAGGTTATGTGCTGACACCTGGCCTTCACAGCAATGGCACCACATAAAAACAACTTGGGAAGAGCTGGAAGGTGCAGCATCAATTAAAGCTCTTCCAGTATCTAGCCAGGCACTTGGGAGATGCCTGCAGAAACGCAGGATCCTACAGCTGTTCAAGCAGTAATGATTTCATGGGATTCTCCTCCCTGAGGCCTTACAGCCCTGCATGTCCTGGACTGTGCAACTGTGCAATTTCTCCAGCCTTAGGTCAGGCGTGAAGGCCACTGACTGACTGAAGTTTGTTCCAGATGAAAGCTGAGAACTGAATCTGACACAGGTTCATGAATCCTGTTCCCTCTGTGAGTGGCTCACACCTTCCAGCACACAGGAGCAGCCTCTGTGACAGAGGTCATGGAAGGATTCCCAGCAAGTCACAGCTTTGAAAAGAGGCTGCTGTAAACATCTGTGAGACACACAGTCTCTTGGATGGTTTCAGGAGAGCACTTCCTCTGGGATGATGAAGGCACTTGGTGCAGACGTTTGATTTCATTTTCAAACCCAGGCACGTTTTTTCCAAGAAAGCCACCACAATATTTAATGTCCCTCTTGCACTGCAGTCTGAGGTTACAGTTGTCTTAATGTCCTTTCATGGACAGCAAATATATTTGATGAATTACCTAAGATATTACTTTATGCTACTCCAAAAGAAAAGCCAGCATCCAGCTGAAAGGTTTACTCCTTCTCCCTTTTACACTGTATTTATGATAGGCCATAAAAAAAAATCCAATCTCTCAATGACATTTTAAATTCCAGTTGCCTCAGAAGTGTCCCATGGATGTATTTCCAGTGGAGATGCATCTGAAAAGTGACTACAGCAAAGCAAATCTTTCATGGTGAGTGGCAGAACAAGAGTGACAATTTCTAGAGAATGGAGTTTGGATCTTGTGAAAGTTAAAAATATCTTGAAAGAAAATCAAACTACAAAGTGTTCCCTGAAAGGAATCTGTTTCCATGTCAATTTTTACCTGAGCATAAATTAACTTCTTAAGGCACATAAATAAATGGCATGATAAGCAGCCAGCGATAATTATTTTGGTTCAGAAGAGAAGAAGGCACCCTGACTTTTTTCATTCAAAGTTTTACACTATTTCATCTGGTTTCCATGTTCAGCTGTGAGATCTTCTCTTCAACCTTGTCTGCAGCGTATTTCAGATTGCAGGCTTGGAGGGCTTTTATTAAGTCAGCCACCTTTGCATCCTTCCCCTTCTGCACCTGCCACTCCCGAAGTCCCTGAAAAAGCTGCTCATACAAACTATTTGGATAGGCTGCCACTACCCTGTCCAGCTTCACCTCTGACATCCCGAGTTCTCGCAGCAGCTTCTTCCAGTCTCTCCCAACGTTGTCACATATGACATTAATAGCGACTTTCAGGAGACCTGAAATAGCAGAAGCAGATCAAGTTAGCCATGGATTTACTAAGAAATACTTTAAAACGTTTAGAAGTTGTTGTTTTATTTCAGCAAAACGCCACTACTCTTGTTGCACTGCACAAACCGAGAGTTCTGTGGAAGCCACCGGATAGACTTGGAATCCCAAAAGATAAAAGAAAAGGAAGATTAAAAAGGGGGTGGGGGGGGGAAATTCCAACCCGGAAAAACGTTTGTGTACACATTACTGGGGTTGCTGGGGAGCGATATATACGGGGTATACCTATAGACATAAAACTATATATATAATAATAATAATCCACCTACGTTTTTCATGAACATCTGGCTGATCATCAGGTGCATGAGGTTCTTCCTCTTCGAACTGCACCACCTGTGCCAGCAAATCGCTCCTACGCATTTCCTGCAGCATCTTTTTCAGGAATTCCAGGTTGTTGTGGGTGATCAGCTGCTGCTCCATCAGGATGATGAAGAGCTCCCGGCCGCTTTGCACCTCATCAAGTTTTCGCTTCCCAATTTTGTCCTTGCAGAGGAACTTCATCTGGGAGAGCTCCGCGTCCGACAGGCCCGAGGCGATGGAGTTCAGCAGGCTCAGGAAAGGATTCACGGCGGCGGGGCCCGCGCTCAGCAAAGGCCGCGCGCGGGGGATTTCGGCATCCTGTCCCAACGTTCCGGAGGAGAAAGCCATTCCTGTTGGCACAGAGCGACTTCCCGGGAACGCGGAGAGACGGCGGAGACACAGCGGAGAGACCAACCCAGCCAAGGCCGGCCCTGCCCCGCCGCGATGGCCGCGACCCGTGCCCGGAACTCACGTGACCCCGCGGGTTTCCCGCCCGCCCCAAGATGGCGGCCGCGCCGCCGCCCGTGAGGGGAGGGGTGCGCGCACTCGCCGCCGCCTAACCCGGGGCTGGGGACGCGCTGCCCCCAACCCCTCCCGAGGTGAACGGGCTCGTGTGGTGCTGCTGAATCCGAGCGTGTGCTGGAGCCGAGCTCGGCGCTGCCCGTGTCCTGCTGCAGGAGAAGTCCCGGTGCCTCAGTGCCTCAGCCGTGGCCAGGTCACCGCAGAATCAAAGAGTTACAGAATCACAGTTACAGAATCACAGAGTCACAGTCACAGAATCACAGAATCAGAATCACAGAGTTACAGAATAACAGAATTAAGTCGCTTGGGAAAGACCTCGGAGATCATCGAGTCCAATCTATGACTGAGCATCACCACGTCAGCCAGAGCATGGCACTGAGAGCCACATCCAGTCTTTTGTTAAACACTTCCAGGGACAGTGACTCCGTCATCTCTCTAGACAAGCCATTCCAATGTCTGATCAACCTTTCTGCAAAGGAATTCTTCCTATTATCCGACCTAAACCTCTCCTGGTGCAGCTTAGACTGTGTCTTCTTGTCCCATTCCCGTTCCCTGGGAGCAGAGCCCGGCCCCGGGGCTGTCCCCTCCTCCAGGGAGTTGTGCAGAGCCACAGGGTCCCCCCTGAGCCCCCTTTTCTCCAGGCTGAGCCCCTTTCCCATCTCCCTCAGCCCCTCCTGGTGCTTCACTCCCTTCCCTGAACATGCTCCAGCCCCTCCATGTCCTTCCCAAATCGAGGAACCCAGACCAGGACACAAGACTCAAGGCGTGACCTCAGCCAAGCCTGAAGTTGGGGGAACTGTAGATTTCGTGTTTAATACAGAATCACTGGATTTCTTGTGAACACCTACCCCTATAAGGGTTAATCTCTGTGGGATTTTTTTTTCAAAAGGTGGAAAGAAAGACAGTGCAAGGATGAAAGGTTCAGCATGGGGATGAGGAGGTTCAGGGGGTACCTTTTGGCTCTCACTGAGAGGAGCATGTAGACAGAAGGGGCTTGGTCTCTTTTCCCAAGGAAAAGGGGATGGACAAGGGGAAAATCACCAGAGGAGGTTTAGGTGGGATATTAGGAGAAATTTCTTCACTGAAAGGGCACACAGGCATTGGAACAGGCTGCCATGGGGAAGTATTGGGGTTACCATCCCTGGAGAGATTTAAAAGACATGAATTGGGGTGCTTTGAGACATGGTGGTGGACTTGGCAGTGCTGGGTTAATAGCTGGGCTCAATGATCCTCAAGGTCTTTTCCAGCCTTAGTTGTTCAATGGTTCTATGATTCTATAAAGGGCTTTCTCCACCACAACAGAGCCCTGACCCCAAAGAAATGCCATTCCCATGATTTCCCTGCCTGACAGCTGCCCAGGGAAGCAGGCTCTGCCCTCCCTGTGTGGCCCCTGCTGTCCCCACAGACCCCCAGCCTTTCCCTGGAAACACAGGGCATGCAGCCTGGCCTTTGTTCCTCATGAAGATTAATTGTGACACTAAGTACCTCCTGACCTTTAAGAGGCAAGAAATAGGGCAAATGTTAAGTCCCTGTATTTTAGAGGTGACTCTTACACAGGGTGGAAGGTTGTGAACTTTTCTTAAATGGGAAAGATCAAGTTCATCCCATTGTTTGGTAGGTGCCTTTTGGTTTTTCTTCTCAGCACATGTAGATAGTTCAGAGATTTCCTTGTTCCTTCTGTGAGTGCTGGCATATTGATTCCCCAAGCTACCCCATTCCTAAGTTGTTTCCAGCACACTTTATTATTCTTACAACACACAGGCATATGTTCTCTCATCAGAAAAAGATTTCTGACTGATAAATGGATTTAAACACTTTCATTCTCCTCATCTCCATCTCCACTCTCACATTCTGACGTGAAGGCTGACCCCCAAAGCATTTCTAAAACACTAACAGGCACAAGCCCTCCTTAGATAAACCCACTAGATATTTTTGTTTATTTCCTAAATGCTGCAGACTGGAGGGAATTAACTTGTTGCAAGGTCTTGTGGTAAAACAAAGAGTGAGAGGAATCCCCACGGTGAATCTGAGCTGGGACAAGACGTACCTGATTTAGGAGGTTGGTTTTTTTCAGCCCTGAATGTACTTTAAACTCAAAAAAGGACATTAACAAAAAGGGTAGCATAGGAGAAATACATTTGCTGTGTGTGCATTAATTTATGAAGCAGGAGTAACCCTTGTAATGGTATAAGAAGTATAAAATCCAGTTAAATAAAATTTCTTTTTAATTTTGCCAAGGAAGGTGACTCTACAAAACAGCAGGGACCAAATCACATGGTGCCTGGTGAGGGCAACCAGCTGAATTCAGAGACAAATCTACATGAGAGAAGTCTAAATCAGTACAATTTATACCTTTATTCTCTATACCCTGACATGCAATTGAAAACAACATCAACTGAGATTTTAATCAGTTGATACAAACCTAGTGGCCAGATTCAGCACTGAGGTACAAGGAGCCTGAAAGTGATGCTGCACATTTATGTAATTCCAAAGGTGTCTAAATTAGTAACAAATGTGAAACTGAAAGACACAAATCAATATTTTATTAAGATTCTTAAATGCTTTTAAACTTGCTCCTAATGGAAGGCAGAGTGATTGAGCAGGGTCTTTTATGCTGTCCAAACCTGACTTGCACACATTCACCAGTAACAATACCCACTGGAATAAATTGCTCTATTCCAGTGATTTCTTTTGGAAGCAGTTCCTGGGGCTTTGGCAAAGAAAGTATTAGGCGAGCCTAACAGATTGTAAGCACTTCTGCATCAGAATAAAACTTAATAGAAATGATTTATTCGAGCAGCTCAGATTTCAGTAGAAGTTTCCCAGAAATTTAAGTGCTGTGAATGATCTGGTTCCTAACCAATAATCCTCAGGTTTCTCCAGGCAAGATGAGTCCTTGCAAAATACTGCAGAGGGAGCTCGAAGCCTGGGAGTGCTTCAGACTTGGCTTTGGCTTCACTTGCTGGAGGAGCAGGGCAAAGAGAGAACGGAAAGATTAATTTCAGCAGAGCCCGTAGGGAGGTGTCAATCACCAGGACATTCGGGCAGGAAACATCCATTTGGGGACTGCAAAAATGGCAAAGCGTGGGGCTGTCCTGAACTTTGGGTGATTGAGGTGTGTTTGTGTGGAAACTCAAGAAAAACCTTCATTATTTCCAGCCGAGGCAGCTGGTGCAGAGAAATGGGAGTATTCAGGAGCTGCTGGGTTTTTAAGTGAAGCAGCTTGATAATTTCTTTAATTTCCCATGCAATTCGATAGCAGATGACCCAGGGGGAATTTAAAATCCTCATCCTGACGGTTCTGAGACACAGGTTGGGCAAACACCTTGGCACAGACAGTGCTGAGGAGCTGTTTCTCTTTTGAGGCCCAGTGGATTGTACACTTCTTTTAATGTACCTACTCCTGGCTCCCAAGGGAATTCATAGCACCTTCTTTTTTCTTTGCTGTCTTCAAGATAAGAGGAGATTTTGCACAAAAAAAGAGCAACCCCTCCCTACTAGCAGAATTGGGCTGCAAGAGGTTTTTAATTTGCTTGCTTGCTTTTTTACTCCCATGGTGAATAAACTGATTTCCATACAATTTCTTAATTTATTTATACAATGCCTCTCACTCATTTTTTTTGCAAAACCCTAAAATGGACATTTTCAGCAAAGAAAAGACAGGTTCTGTATTTTCTTTTGTGAATGAATTGATCTGCACATGTTTATTTTGTCGGCTGTCCCCCCTCTGTTGCTATAACATCCAGTCTAGAAAGAAGTGCTCTGGTAGAGATACTCATTTGTGAAGAGATGGAGGATCTTACGAGAAAACTGTCCCTGACAAAAGGGCCTGTAAGAAATGTCAAATTATTGTGGGTTGAGAGAGAAAATTAGAAGCAGAGTGTGGGAAAAGTAAATAAGTACTGAAAAGAGAGTGAACTCTGGCATGACTAGGTTGTATACAGATAAAAGATCTGGCCAAGTAACAACAACAACAAGCAATAAGTTGTTAACAGATGCTTGAACTTAATATTGAAACAGCAGAAGTGTTGATATAATTCTGTTGATATAGTTCTGTTGTGTTATTGTTGGCAGAAGAAGTTAGTTTAACTTTAGGGGAAGGGTAAATTGTAGACTTTTGTTTATTTGCTCCGGCTAAAAACCTCTGACTTGACTTTTTACCTATTTTTGTATTGAATTTTCATCATACCATGGAAGTATGAAATCATTCAGACAAACATTTCACATGTCAATAAAGCTGTGTGTATATATTAGCCCAGCACATCTCATTCCTCTAAACCATATTTATTACTTAAGCTCTGCAACATCAATTTTGCACTTGGAAAAACAGAAGAACAGAGAAGACAGAGAGCAAGGGTTGTTTGCAGAGGAATGTCGTTGTGAAATGACAAAACGTCCCCAAATAACAGTGAATGATCATTAGATCTCTTTTGGGGCCCTTTCTATTTCTATTCTGTTCAGTTCCTGCTCTGTGACTGGCTGAGGGCAAAGCAAAGCAAGTTAAGATCCAAACTGGAAGTTGCTATTCATCCAGGGAAATAATCCAGCAGCTCTCATTGCCAGGCTTGGAGGCTAATACTAATTAATTTCTGCAGAGTATGTATAATTTGTTCTTTATTTTCCTGAGCTGCTGTATTGCCTGCTCCTAAATCAGATAAAATGATGAAAAGGTAAATACTTTCCACAATAACATTTATTTTCTGTAAATTGAGGTGTTTTTCTTCATTCTCCATCTTTGTATTAGAAAATACAATACTCTGAGCAGCTATAAAATAGAGGTTAAGGTAATAAAAATAATAATTTTGCAGAAAATTGATCAATTTTGCACCACTTTGGAGTACTTCTTATAAGCATGCCATTAGTTCTGTGCCACAGGACTTTATCCTCCCATCCAAGGAGAAGTTTTCTTCCCCTTTCCTTACTGAGGAGCAGCACTCCATTTCCTGCTGCAGAGCATTGCAGCTGAAATAATGACACCAGGGATTTATCTTTTTTTTGGTGCCCGTGAATATTCAGCTCTTATCTCTTCTGCACCAACAGACTCTGCTTTGGACCTGGTGAAAAACGTAAACTTTTTCCCAACTGTGCCTCTGCATCCAGCCTGCAGAGTGGCCTCTTCAGAGACCAGAAAATACCTAAATGTCTCTCAGAGGTGCTGAAATTTTGCTATAATAAATAAAAATGAGTGAGCCTGGTCACACTTACTTGATTTCTGAGTTAAACTCGGGTATTGTGAACTCACTGCTGTGACTGGAGATAATGACAAGCCAAGAGGTGGGGGTTATTTCCTAGAAACAAGTATTGCCTTAGATAGCTGTGATTTTCATTCTTTTCAGGATGTGCCAATGCAGTATTTTCCATGTGAGCCACTGTCCTGGAGGTTGGAAGGTGCAAGTTTTTTACTCAGTTCCGATTAGAGAGGGAGTGCCTCGTCTGCTCAAACACAGTGCAGTTATTATCCAGTTATTTCCTTTTTAAACATGAATAGATTTGTGTGGCCACTAAGTGAAACAGGATATGACTGGGTGAGTTACTCACAGGGATTTAGATATAATAAATAAGAAAGCAAATCTGGTTTCATCATCTCTCCCCCTTGATTCTTTGGGGAGGAAGTATTATTTTCTGCTTTCTGAAGAAACGCTGTAATTTGAGCTGGTCCACAGTGCTGTGGTCAGAACCAGATACCAGCTAGTCCTAAACCACAATTTGGAGTCCATTTTCGTACACAAACATGTGGGAAACTTGTTGCATTTGTTCCCAGAGATGAACAGTTTAGGGAGGGAGCGTGACTTCCTGAGAGAAGGCTGGGTTACTCTAATCCAATATATAGCATTTATATATTTTCCTTACCATCTGTATACTTCAGAAGAAGTGAAGAAGTTGCACACGCCACAGCTTGGTGCCAGAAAAGCCAGAGTGGGTTTTATTTTTTTTCCTTGTGTAGATACAACCAAAATGAAATGACTTGTAGCATAAGATCAGCCCCAAGTTTACCTTCTCTGATCACATTTAACCATACAAATACACATTTAACCATACTTTGCTGTTCTTCACCAGTTTTGGAGTGAGGCTTTTGAAAGGGGGCCTGTAGCACATCTTTGCCAAGCACCTAAACCTGGCAGTGATTAATTAATTGCCACTTTTTATCTCCAAGAAGCCCCAGAGGTGATTACCAGATTAGCTGACCAGCTGTAAAAGGCAAGCCTTGTAAAGAGGTGGAGGGGCTTGGTTTCAGGAGTCAAAGGCAGAGAGGCAAAAGGGCCAAGGTTCAGTGGAAGTTCAGAACTGCCTCTCGGTTTTACTTCTTTCACTCTTTGAGGACAGGGTGAAGATGGAGCTGAGGTTCATGTTGGTTTTCTTGCAGGAGTTTCACTGTTCCTTCCCTGCTCACAACTCCTCTTTTCCAGTCCCAGCAGTGCCTGAGGAGAGTGGAATGGCCAAGCAGTTCCAGCAGTGAGAGCCCAGCAGACACACAGTGCACACACATCACCTCCTGCAGTAAACCCAGTCTGCTCTGCTGGGATTTATTGCTTCCCCACTTGCTGGCCAATTACTTGCAATTATCTTCCTTCTTTACCTGGAGATGTATTTCAGAGATTAATACACTGAGAAATGTGAGCTGCTCCTGTAATTACACGCTGCTGCCAGGACAGATGGGAATTCCAGGCTGGTGAGCTCCATTCCTCTCCCAGGACCAAAGCCTTCCAGCTTCCATCTGCACACAAGACACACAGCATTTCCTGGCTTGGCATGGGTGGGATGGCACATGGCTGTGGGAACACTGGCAAAGGCTGCCCCATAACCCACCTACAAGGTGTCCTTGCCTTAGGACATCCTCTTTCCAGAAAAAAACTCTCCTGTGACTGATCTGTCAGCTAACTTGAGTCTGGGAACAGCAGGCAAAAGCCTTTTCTTCTTCTCTTCCCCACTTTGCACCTTTT